>NC_081292.1:74438421-74750131 GCF_030435805.1 Mustela lutreola
CCACCCAGGTGCCCCTCATAGCTGATTCTTGATAGAGATCTCTACCTTTCTTCATCAGATCCAGGGAAATAGGTAAGAAACAGAAAATCTCAAAGCTATATATATCTAGAAGTACCTATATATCGTGAATATCAATCAACATCTAAATGTATACAGTTTCTTCCTCTTTCAGGAACACTTTCCCATAATTTCTCTCATTTGGTCTACTAAATATTCATGGATACTTTCATCTAAATTTTGTAGATTATGAAATAGAGCCAGATAGTCAACTTTATTCATGTAGTCATTCAACAAGTGTTTGTTGAGCATTTTCTATGTATCCCAGGCACTGTTGTAGACACTGGAGATCTAGCAGAGAACAAAAACAGACTGCCTCACTCTGTCGAATGGTTTGTCTAAGATTACTTGGGCTCCTACACAGAATTACTATGACTGGAACTTAGCACGCTGCAAGACCAGTTATGATGGAAATGGTAGAACCAGTAGCCAAGGAACATAGAACCCAACCCCCCACCCCAGTTCTCCCCAAGGCTGCTTCTCTGTAAGCCAAAGCTACCTTTGACAGTCTGAATTCTCTACACATTTTCTTACATCCCTTTCAAGAGTGCCAGCCCAGAGAAGATTTCTTAGGAAGGCACAGGGCTACCATGTGGAGCCCCATGTTGCAAGAGTCATCCTCCAGGACAGAAAATACATCACTGAAACATTCTCTGTGCACTCAATGAAAACATCCATCTCCCTAGTAACAGGGTAGTTGACAATGTGTTTTGTGATTCTATTGAAAACCTAATAGAGTTGTTTTGGGACTTTAGAGCTGATTTCTATCCTACCACAGATCAATTTGCTGTCACACTCCCAAAAATAAGATGTGGTTCCCAGTTGATGTTGGACATTCATGGTGGGATTCTACAGTGCCTTCACTTTTCCACTCAGCAGAGCATTGCTGAATGAGAAACTAACTACATATGGACCAGGAATCCCAGCCCTATCCCTGCTCCAGATTTCATAGCTATAATGCCTCTCCAGTTCCACCCCTGATGCCACACCCCAAGACACACCTATACCCCTGTCTCTACTTTGATCATCCCTGTGTGTATTCTTAGTTACACACCTGGCTTCAATACTATAAACTCTTTTGCTTGGTGAGATGAAATTTCCCAGAGGAGACGTTCAGAAAGTGATTTCTCTCCCTAGGGGCTATGCGCAACAAATCCCATTCATCAGAGGACATACGTGATTCCCCTCTCAGGACTCAGCCCTCCCCTCTACCCAAGACTCAGCAGCTAAACTGGGCGTGTTGTTCCAAGGCTCAAATGTGCTCTTTTAGCTTCTACTTTTCCTACAGTTTTCTTCCACAAAACATCAGTAGCCTGAGCTATCATTCATCTGACTCCTCTTCTCTATCTCCCTGACCCCAGATACCTTTTCCTAATTATTTCCCACATTCACTAGAGGAACTCGTGCGGTTTGAAGACCAGTGGTTTAAAAGGGGGAGGTGTACAAAGGCCTTCCTTAGCCTGGGATCGGTCCTTCACGTTACTGATGTTAAAAGTCGGTGTCTACACCCATGTCTCCAGTGGAAAAGAATAACATTCGTATGACGAAAATCGGGTAGCTCCTCAAGGCAAATATAAAGCTGCAGGTTGCTCCTACTAATTCTATTATAATAAGGCCGTTTATTTTATTACAGCAAGATAGCAAACATTAAGATAATATTCTGCATTCTTTCAGTGTGACCATATAACATATTTACAGACTCAAAGAATATGAGATTCACTATTCTCAACTGTCATCTTAAAAAGGGAAATCACTCCCATTCTGTATTCTGCCTTTCAAAGTGGGCCGGACCCTTTCTAATGCAGAGAGGATCATAGTTACGATGTAACATTTAAGGATTTTTAATTGTATAGGCCTGATGACAAACGTTTTTCTCTTTCTCTTGTGCCTTTTATTTCCAATTTAGTAACTCAGTAATGAGTCTACCTTTAGGTTCTCCTTTAATGGAAATAGTCAGAGTTTGGAGGAAGAATTTGTTTTACAAATGAAGGGTGAAATTCTGTAACAGTTGGCCTGTAGAGCTCACTGGATATTACAAAGCAGTTTTGTGATCAGAATCCAGGTGTTAAAAAGTTATGCCAAGATTGTTTGGGGAAATACTTAATAAACATAACCATCTTTTCTTCTTACTAAAAAAATGATATTTTAAAAAATGAAACACATTACCAAAGCGAGGTTATGGGAGCAGGGTGAGCTGCTCTAAAGTGGCTTGTCCCCATTTTATGCTCCTTTGATGTAGCAGGGGTTTAGCCTAGCTCATCGTTCCCTCTCAGAAGATGATCTTGCTTACTAAAGGCAGTGGGCCGAAGAGTACGCAAATAAGTATGGTCCGTTACATGCAGAGGATGGAAGCCCGTCCCGGGGACAAGCAGAGAAAGGATCAAATGAATGAAATCAAACACTGTGCTTACAAAAGGGAGTTTACCCCATCCAATGGGCCACAGTTCTGCTGCTCCGTGGCAGTGTTTCTCCCACAGTCTACAAGAATCACCAGCAAAGCGAACATGCCCGTCTAGAATGCACATTTGGGCATCAAGAGAATTTTAGCAAAATATCCCAAAGTGTTATGATGGTGTATTACCACCTGTTCTTTCCCTTTATGTTGACTCATTGTGCCAACATAATACAGTATCTCTATTTGGAACTTAAATTAATTGTATTTTACCCTCCTTTAATATTCAAATTTGGGAATACACCTCCTGCTATGTATTTTTAACCGAATGTTGCTGCAGCAGATTAGAGGCAGACCATTAAACTCCAAAATTTAGGCGTGTTACAAGAGCCCCACATGATGTCATGGGCATTGTGTAGGCAGCTGGCTCAGGCAGAAGCTAGGATTTCACGTGCCACGATTGTTCAAAAAATCCTGTTGTCATAATAACCCCCAATTATGAACAGCTACAAACATAAACACAAACCGGGGAAAATGGACGAAATTATTGATGATTTATTAGGGGCTCCGAAAATTACAATATTTAAGGAAAAACAGCCATTAGTGAGATTACAATTGAATGTTTTCTTGACAACCAGAGGGCACATGACTAATAGAGCTGCTGTATGTTTATATCACATGCTTCCTCATTGTGGAGGATAGGCAAGAATGAGAAGCCACTGCAGAAGGGCAGAGCTTTATTTTGAGAATCTATAGTGAGGGAGCAACTGTACATACTTGGGTTTCTGTGAAGAATCTCTCAAAGAAGAAAAATCAGAAGGAGGCTGAAAGAAGTGGTAAAAATCCTCCAGGAACACAAAACCTCCCTTAGGAGCCATTCCTTACCAAGCTGCTGAACAAACTTCGCCTATCCTCTGATTCCCACCCCCCCCATCCCCATTTTAATACTTTAATACTTTGGAAGATGGTGCTGAATCTGGAAGGGAAGGAGGATTGTGTTTGGGATTTCCAACCAGAGGTTTTAAATGCTAATGAATCGTAAGACAACGGGAAGCCCATTGCAGAAGCATACTAAGTCTGTTCTGCAGGCACCAGATGGAGAAAGGGAAATGAAACATAAGTATTGCTGTGATGTTGGTCTTTGCTTCTTATCTTTCACTGACTGGAACCTACAAAGAGTGGAAAATAATAACTTAACAATATCACGCCCTTCATATTATGTTCCTTGGAGTTTCAGCAACCCTCAGCATCTTTTTTATGAGGTTTCAGCTAAATTTCTTGTCTATCCCCGTAATTTCTGAATTCTCTCGATTCTGGTCACCGAAGTATAAGATCTGGGTCCACAGTGACAAGAGAGAACAAATCCAGCCGTACTAAATTAAAGAGTCCGTCCAGCTTTGAAGCCGAAGGGGTTGGTCCAAGGAACTAGAAAAGGGTTCTTGGGTCCTTTTTAGCCATGGAAAGGCAGCTCTTAAGTGGAAAAGGAAAGTCACCTTAAATCAGAACCAGATGTAAATTACTAAATGAACCTTAAGTTCCTAATTGGAGACACAGTCGGGCTGTAATACATTTAGCAAATTACAAACAAAATGTTCTTGTTTACATTACATTAAATGGCTTTAAAGCTTCAGCCAAAGAGCTAAATAAACATGCTGTTATGCTAAAAATGGAGTGGAAGGCCTGTTTGGGGTTTGAGTATATTCAGGAGAAACCGCAGCCCACGGTGCCCGGGAAGTATATTTTTGTAAATGTTGGTCCTGTCGTGCATGCAAGAGGAGAGTAGATTTACCTCCAGATCGAGCCTAATGAGCAGATCTCACTTGCAGGGAAACTGTTTGAGTACTGTAACATATGCCTTCTTTCAGGATGCATAATTCATATCCAAGGATATTAGCCATAGCAGTTCAGCTCAATAGCAACACCTCATTATTTTATCCCTCAGTATTTATTCCTATGTTTGACGCCTCATGAAATTACTGTTAATGTGTTTATATAAGGGCAGATCTGACACAAGTGGCAAGAATGTAATTTCCTACTCATTCTTTCCTGCTGCTGTGTCCTCTTCCCTTGGTAGAAGTGGCAAGTGTAAATAGTTAATTTGCTTCAATTATGAGCCTGTCCTGCTAAATTAGAAGCAGCAGGGATATGAAGAGCCAGAATTATACTTATGAGGCAGCTGACAAATCCTCTGAGCCCACAGAATCAAATCATTTACTCCTCATTGGTGCTCAAACACCCACCGGAGAGGTGCTGCCGCGGTTTTTCCCCCTTATCTTCCAAGCAAATTTGGATTTGACGTCAACAATACTCAAGGTTAACTGAAACCCTGCTGCACTGTAGCATTCACACATGTGTTTATCTTCGCTGTTTCCTTATAAACAGTATGCGTGATTCCTTTTTTTTTATTTTTCCACCCCAACCGGGAGTAAAAAATGTGAAACAATTGTTTATGTTTAAACTGTAGGATATAAGACAAGTCGAATTCCTAAAGATGTGCAACTGAGCAATTAATTTTAAAAATTTTCTTAGAGGAAAGGGTGAGCCTCTTTAAGTTCTAAAATTCAAGTACAGATGTGTCCATAATTGTGGGCACAATGGGGCTACTACCTGCGGGTATAAACCCAGGTGGGGCACGTGCAGAAATAGCCTAGGCTCGTATACAGTGGAAGTAGACATTTCCTTGGAAGTTTCCATGACACTGATGGAGAGAGAATTTGAAGAAGATACTCCTTCAAACCGGTTGTCCTTTATGTATTACTGGTGGAAATATTTGAAGAGGGTGGGATGTATGTCTGTATATCAAAGGATTCATTTCCATTGGTGTGCATTTTATGTAGAAGACGCAATTCAGAATTTTATCCTGCGCACTCATCCTAATACCCACAGAAGGAGAAATCTTGCCCTGGAGACTCCACACTCAATCGCACGTATTTCCTGGGCACGTACTACGTACGTACCAAGTAGGGCTCTGTTTGCTGGGACTTCATCCGAGGACAGTGCTGGTGGGTGTCGGAGAGACTCATCAAGGGGAGTTCTCTCGCCGCTAGGAGGAGCCATCGAGTCGAGTGGGTGTATCTAGGATTCCAGGTCAATTTGGTTCATCTCATGGTTAGGTTATGTTCTTTGCAGGATATGGGGTAAAATAAGTATCCATGCTAGTCTGTGTTTTCTTATCTGTAAAATGAGAGTACTGATACCAACCTTCTTGTTGAAAGAATTAAAGACTATAGTGGACATAGACAAACACAAAAAATGCATGCAACAGAGGCATTTTGTTTGTTTGTTTGTTTAATTTTATTTATTTATTTATTTTTAATTTGACAGACAGAGATCACAAGTAGGCAGAGAGGCAGGCAGAGAGAGAGGAGGAAGCAGGCTCCTGGCTGAGCAGAGAGCCTGACGTGGGGCTCGATCCCAGGACCCTGAGAACATGACCTGAGCCGAAGGCAGAGACTTAACCCACTGAGCCACCCAGGCGCCCCCAGAGGCATGTTTTTAATGCCTTTTTTGATTCTATAATTTCAGTTCCTCACATCACAGCAGGAATACAGTAGGCACTCAATATATTGTTACGTGTGGTTGTATGACCTCAACACATATTTTGTAGCCGTGTTTTCAGACAAAGAGCTTGCCTACCCTTCCGTAAGCAGGTCATTCCGTTACAGTGTTGATCATTTAGGGGGATCCGATGGTCAGCAAAAGAATAGATAGTAAGATTTTTGTCCCATCGTATAATATTTTCAGTCCTCTGAATACCACTTTATAAATGTCTTTGAGTTCCGGAATGCCTAAGAAAACGCTGAGCAAGTTACACATGATGGAAATTTAACCACATTTAAGTACTAAGTTCTATATAAAATACAGATGCACTTGCTCTAGCTGTCCTAAATAATAACAGCATTGAAAGAAGCTGCAAACATTAATTTCTAAAGGATACAGCAGGGAATTGTGATTAAATTATTATTTCTTATACATAACTACTTCTAAGCATTTTCTATAAATATGAACTTGTAGTGGGGACAAAAAAAAAAAAAAAAAACCCTACATTTGAAAGTCAACCAAAAGGAAAAATGCCTTTTACGTTTTTTTATAGTGTTTGAATAGAATACAGAGTTGGAAGAATTATACATTTTTTTTCTTATTATTACTGCAATGGCTTGGTGGAAATAAACTACGACTATAGAGATTAACTAAGGGCCAGAGCAGAAAAGAAGGAAGGAAGAAGGAATTAAATGGCATTTATAAGATTTTCCTTTTTTGTACAAGTCAGATGGATTGTTTGTTTGGGGTAGAAAAGGAAATCGACAGATTATATTAGACTTTTTTTTCTATTTGAGTTTATCACATTCATTGATATTGAACTGCTGATTTTAATTAGGGATTAACAGCCTATGAAAACATGTGTCCAAGCTGGTATTTAGTGCATTTCCAAAATGATTCAGTGAATCACTAGATTATATGAACAGGCTTTGGATTCTCTAGAATTGCTATTTGATGTCTATCTAGGTATGTTTTAGATTAGTCATTATATATGTTTTAGTTTAACCAGTAAGATGCAGTCCTTAGATAGGATATGGTAGCTTTCTTAGAATAACAAACCACAGCATATAACTAAGTTAAGACAGGATGAATTCAAAAGTGTTTGGATGAGCTGGGGAAAATGATAAATGATGTATTATGATTTTTAAATCCTCATCTGGCCAACTTTGCACTTTATTTCAAACAGCTGTAGACCATTTGGAAGCCATTTTGTAGTTCAGCCGAGTACTAATATTTACTGTATGAACCACATATCTTTAAAATATTTGTCTTTTCCTGAGAGAGAGAGAGACCGTTTCTTTCCCAAACTTAACTTTGACATAAATCAGACCCATCCTTCCCAGTTAGAAGGTTTGATCATTGCAAGATTGTTCCTAGCCAAACACTGTTCACATCGTCTTCGGTTTCTGCAAGTAAGAGACTTTGTCCATCCATGAATAGAGGCTTTGAGACATTTTTGAGGAACTCTTTGCTGATGAATTTTAAATAACTGTTCTAAAGTCAGTCAGGGCTTCGCACTTCACCTCTGTGTGGAATTCCTGCATGGTTGTATCACTCTCTCATACGTTTGAGTGCTCTCTTCAGACATAGCCATCAGCTGCGGGATTGTGAAAGCATCCACGTACAATTTTAGACGGTAGCTTGAGAAAGACATACCAGGGTGTATAATACTGGAGCCATTAGGTAGTTCTCAAAGGTGAAGGTTCTAAATTACCATCAGGGAAACCACCTCAGATTTTAATTTCACCCTGGGCTACTCCCCGTTAACCGCAATTACAGAAGTCTACCTCCTGAAATGACCACCCTTCCACTCCTCCTTCTGAACATCTACAGCTATGCAGAAAAGAGCGGACCCATCAATCCACATAATATGACATGATGAGTTTACTCTTTTCTAAAGTGGTATGTAGGCACTTTTGTGATGATCCCCCATAGCCAATCATCAATAGGCAATAGGGAGCCATTTCTAGAAAACAGGGCACTCTGAATGCTAGTCAGGTATCCTGTAACAACATCGATCCCAGAGTGAAACCAGGGGGCACATATCCAGCCCGAAACATATTGAGTTAGCAACCTTTCTCCAGTGGTTGTTAATCAGCAAATTTCAGAAAGTTAACTCTTTGCCTGATGTTAACTCCTGGGAGCCCAGCAAAGGCACAGCTCTGTAGTAACACTGTTGCTGTTCCAGTGGAAACCAAATGCAAGAAAGATGGCAGATGCTCTAATCAGACCATCTGACAACACCATCTTATCTATGGCTACCTAGAAAATGATGCTTTAGTCAATGCTATAGACTAGACTGTTATATTTGTCTTTGAAAGTTAAAGGAGTAGCATATTAATAAAAACATGTTAGAACCGAGTATACAAATATGTATTACCATTGAAGATATACTTACCAAATATTTGCTGCCAAGTCCTGAGTAGCATCTCTGTGTGGCGGGGTTGGGGGGAGACCCTCTCAAAGACAGTTTTTAAGGTATTAAAAGTAAATATAAACATTGTCAGCTTAAGATCATTAATTCCAAATCATGTCTTGGAGAAGAGGTTGAAGGAAAACTGTAAACTACAATCTGTTTCTCAAGGGAAAAAAAGATAAAATCAATAAAGAGCAGGAGAGTTCTGTGTTTCCAACTGTGGCTGAACCAAAGCATATACTCTACACACAGACCATACTGTTCAAAGGCATTTGTTGTAGGCTGGCATTTATTTGTTTTCTGAAAAAAGAATCTGAATTCAACTTCCAATGATTAGCTCAGTGAGTTCAGAAAGCTCTTGTACTTGAACCAAGGAATTTACTGGCTTTTTACTAACAGATTTCTTTTAAGTTTCTTTGGCTTTATATTTAGTAAAGATAACACAATGGCTATATGATAATCTTGCATGAATTCCTAGTTGTCTTATGGTGATTGCCTTTTATTTTACCAAAACGTAGAAGTCTAGGCTGAGGACCTCCCACCAGGAAAACAATTAGCACATTCATTTCATAAGGTCTTTTATAATTTTGTTGACAAGGTTAGTCATTTGTTTACCTTAAATGAAATGTTCTGCTTTAATTAATATATTCATGAGTAAATAACATTTCTCGCATCTTGAATTTTGCAGTTGGAGACCAGGCTCAGCAAACCACCTTTGGCATTAGAAACCATGAATTGACCTCTGCTGCCGACTTGGGCAGATATTTGGTCTTTAGACATCATTTATATTTAACGACTCTGACTAATTCTGAAGCCAGTTTTCAATACTGATCTGTGTCTGTTTTGGAGCTCAGCGTTACGAAATATTAGCCAAGCCTCATTCCCTGCTATAAAATTCAAGATGTGGGGAATTTAAAATAGGTCTATTGATGAAAATACATTTCCATTTACACAGTAAATGGTGAAAAATATTTTACTCTTTAGGACTGATTTCAAAAGATTGCCAAAAACAGACTCGAAAGCCTTGAAAGAATCAACGTAATGGCAGCCGACAACCATGTGTGTTCACTTTGCTAATCTTTCATTTTCGACTCTAATGACTCCTTTCTGTTTAACTTAGCGATGTGACCGTTAGCATACCAGCAAGTCATTTTTCAGTACTTTTGCTCCATTTAGGATGATTTTACTTTTATTTTCAAGATGATTCCCTCTGAAAGATGAAAAGCTTCTGTAAAATGAGATTCATTTCAGAACATCTGTACCTCTTCACAATGAGGTGTCCACAGATCCATGTCATTCAGTGTCTTCGTTGGAAAGGGCATGACCAGAGCAGGCTACCCGGCATGGCACGCCCCCGGCATGGCACGCCCCCGGCATGGCACGCACGCGCCGTCCTCAACCACTCAGCATCCTCGTTCCACTCCCCAAATGAGTCTTTGACCGCCATAGCCGATTCCTGAGCCTTTGAAAATGGAACTTCAAGGCTCGAAAGGTTAAAATAGCGATGAACCTGCAAACTTTGTGACTGTTCCCTTTGATTTACTTTTCGCACGTGATTGGTCATCTGTGAATTCTGTCCTTGTTTTTATATTTAGCATGGACCATATATACCAAGATTTTAATGCACTGTAGGATTACCTGCCCATTATATAAATACGAATGGCTTCTTTACCCGCTTGTGGTTTCCCTGGGAACCTTCCTCAATAGTATCTTTCTAAGCCAACTACCTCCACTCTCAAAGTAACCCAGATAAATCCTTTCATATGCTTAATGTAAATGGAAAATTTTACAATTGTTCATCTTCTTCTTATCAAGTCTATTGCCGTACCTCTTAGAAATCTGTTTCCATAAGAAAACATAATCTTTGGGGAGATATATATTATTATATGATATAATTGCTTGTGTTTGTGTGTGAGTGTGCATGCACATGGACAATTATCACTGTGCATTGTACTTCTCTGGAAACAAAAGCAGATGCACCTTCTAATCTAAGATTCTTTGTTGTTGTTACAGGTCTATAAAAAGAAAACCGAGGCTGCAAAGAAGGAGTACCTGAAGCAACTAGCAGCATACAGAGCCAGCCTTGTATCCAAGGTAACGTGCAACTGTGCGGTACCAGGATGACGTGAGGGCATCTTATCGGAGCCTATGATGGTCATTTAAAAGCATAAAAGACCACTTTAGCATTTCCGCACTATCCTCTTTGTTGAAAAAGAAAAAAATAAATCCTAAACAAAGCTATACGCTGTGGAAATATTGGTTCATACCTAAGGCCCAGAGTGGCATCCTTTGGGGCCTTCTGTGAAATATCGTCCACCTGTGGATGATTGGTTCTGTGGGTTAGTACAGCACATTCTTAATCCTGAGCCAGCCTTCTATTTCTCCATACCCCCCTTAAACTGCCCCTGCCCGCTGCCCTATCCCATTGGCCATTAGCTGAGGAGAAGCCAATGGACTGAAATTCAAGCCTCATTATGGTGGCTTTAGGATGTAAGCCTGCTCCCCTTCCCCCCTTTCTCCCCCCCAAATCACGGCATTTCATTTGAAGTGAGAACACCATTTAAAAATACCTTATGCTTTAGAATATCTTAAACACTAGTTCTTTCTGTGATAAATGCTCAAGAGTTGACTCTCTTTGGTCTCAGATTATTAAAGATATAGTTCCCTTTATAGATTGCTCAGGGAGGTGACCTCAGAGAGACAGAGCTGAATCTGTAAGTACTTGACAGGATGTCCTATCAAGTCCAAATTGGACTGTTCCTGGCGGTGAGTGGCTCTGGGCTCTGGACTTCATTCCATTCACCCACAAAAGCTGTTTCCTCTTTCATCCACAAATATCCATTCCCCTTGCTACAACCTTAAAGCAATTTGATAAATAAGTTTTCTGTCAGGGAAAATATACACTGAATATATTGATGCAGAAAAAAAAGAACACAAAATACAAATGCATGAGAAATCTCATTTCATTATTGGTCTAATGAAACTTTATGCTCCAATTCTAAGAAGACTTACTATTTATTATTTAACCTTAGAATTTCCAGCTCTCCTGTAGTATCTCACTAAGGATCTCACTTTCTGGTTTATCTCACTCCTTTGGAAAATATTTTTATTTTCTGCTGATACTATCTCCCATTTCAGTATATTTACAGAATTCACAGAATGTGTGTGAAATTTTAACCAAAAAGTGAGGTATATAAAATATATAAATATATAAATATAACATATTTATATGCTATAATATATATAATTTATACAATTATGTGTAAATATAATAAATATATAAAATATTAGATCCAACAGCAACACAGACAAACAAACAAAAAAAGAGTTACAAATGATTAGATCCATCCAGCCATTGGGCTAAATAGCCATGTTGATATTATTTAGATTAATATGCCCCAAATAGAAGGAGATTTAAAAAAAAAAAAAAAAAGTTTTCCGTGGTGAGGGCTGTGAAGTGTGTAAACCTGGTAATTCACAAACATGTATGCCTGGGGCTAATAATACATTATATGTTAATAAATTTTTTTTAATTTTAATTTTTTAATCAAGGTAGAAAAAAAAATAAGTTCTCCTTGTTTCATCTAAGGTAAGTTTCTTTTCCAGCATTTTAGATAGAAGTCTAGTCAGAACTTCTATTTTTCCATAGGAGAAAATCAATACTTGAAGTCCAATCCCAATACAAAGCTCTCTGGTTAATGTTATGCAGATTGCCAGAATGTTATAACACTGACGAAGCCTTTACTTTCAAAACAAGTGTCCTCAGATTTGCTCTTCACTGCAACTTTTCCTACTGTTCATTCTCAGAGTTGCAACCCTCAGTATACGGCAATTTATATAAATGCTGCGAATTGCCATTTCTACATTTAAAAAACCAAGCACTTTTTTTAAAGCTTACTCTGGCTTTTTTTTTTTTCCCCCTCTTTGGCAGTAGGAATTTTGCTGGAACTGTTGAATGTCTATTTATGTACAACTATCTATTGTGTGTATACAAATTGAAGGAAAATTACCAGTACCCTCTCCAGGTTAGAAAAGTGGCCCTGTGATGTTTTGCCCGAGTAGATATTTGCAGTATAAACTTTCAGGCACGTACAGAATTTTTACCCACCTACCTTCCCATTGTACACGGACACTTACGTAAAAATCCATTTCTTTTCCATTTTAAATAGTGACAAGGAAAATAATAGCCACTCATATTCACACATACACTTCTTCAGTGTTGTAGATTTTTTGTGTGTATTATAAATTATTTTCCTGTTCTGAAAGATCTAAAGGTACAATCCTAAAATGCGACATGATAATAATAGTTACAATTCCAGGTAACCACAGTGCCCCAGCCAAGCTCTGTTTTCCCCCATTCACTCATTCATGTCTTCATCTGGCAGATGTCCCTGAGCACGTGGGTTGTGCTGAGCACTGTGCCAGGATCAGAGGACGCCATGGAGAATAGGCAGCTATCTTCCCTAGAGAATAGGAGATATGCCCCCTGGAATTTAAGAAGCTTTCTCTTTTGTCAGGGAGACCAAGAGTGAAAACATAAACTAAATGACCAAGAGCTTTGAGAATCTAAGCATTCCGAAGGAAATAAAGGACTGATAGGGATCTGATAGGGGGTCTGCAAAAGTCCTCCTTGAGGAGGGGACCTCATTTAAGGCTGAGAGCCAAAGGAAGACAAGGAGCTTGCAAGACCCAGAGGGAGCCTAGGGAAGAGCCAACCAAGCCACAGTCAGCAAGTGAGAAGCCTCCGGAGACGGAAATGTCTCCTTGAAGTCAGAGGTCAGCGTGGCTGGCTGACTGAAGAGAAGGAACATGGTTTGGGGTGAAGCTGGGAAGATGGGCAGGAGTCAAGACCTTGCAGGACATGGAAAGGAGCTGGATTTTAGTACAGAGGGAAGCCACTGAATGGGTTTCCGTAGAGGATGGATACTCGGATTTATATTTTTATTTTTATTTATTTTTAGGTTTTATTTTGTTTATTTGTGAGAGAGAGAGCAGGGGAAGGAGCAGAGGGGAAGAGAGAGGGACAATCAGACCCCACACTGAGCACAGAGCCCGACGAGGGGCTCCATCTCACAACCCTGAGACCATGGGCTGAACGGAAACCAAGAGTCGGATGCTCAACTGACTGAGGCACTCAGGCGCTCTGGATTTATACTTTTTAAAAGATCACTTTATTGGGGCACCTGGTTGGCTCAGTGGGTTAAAGCCTCTGCTTTCAGCTCAGGTCATGATCCCTGGGTTCTAGGATCAAGCCCCGCATCACTCTCTGCTTCTTGGAGAGCCTGCTTCCTCCTCTCTCTCTGCCTGCCTCTCTGCCTACTTGTAATCTCTGCCTGTCAGATAAATAAATAAAATCTTTAAAAAAAAAAATCACTTTATGTGAATGAGTTCCCTCCATCCCCACACCTTATCCCACAAAATAAGCTTGATTATAAACATTCCTCTCAGGAGGAAAAATAACCATATAGGTAACAAGTGCCCAAGCCCGGAGTTGACCTATAGCATCCTCCATCCCTGTGCTGGACCTTGCTGTCATGGGTCCTGTTAACAGTGTGTTTGACCTGCTTCCTTAAAACACCTCCTGACCCACAAGTCTTGGTAAAGCATTGACATTCTCACTTCATTATTGTCAATGAGATATTGTATTAACTACAGTCTCTCTTCCTAACTTTCCTTGGGTAAATTTTATTTATTCCTCCAGGCCTAAATATTTTGGTACTATTCTCTCTGCAATGCATTCACACACCAAATAGGACTTTGTTTCCCTAGACCAATAGCTCTTCCCCTAACTAATTGGCAGCCACGTCAAGGCTGCAACTTCTTGCTGCTTCCACTCTGGGCCGTTGAAGACTCTAATCTAAAATTAGCCGCTTCTAACGAAACCAAATCAAAAATAGGAACAGCCGGTGAACATTGGCTCCACCTCTGAAGTGGAGTCGTAGGATTAGCAACACTCCTCTAAATTAGTGACGTTCCTGCTTAAATGTACTCTCTACCTTCAAACCCAGCATATTAATTAACATGACTCCAGGTCTGAATAAAATGCCTACCAAAAATAAAAACAGTCATAGTAAATAAATATATTCTAACCTTCATACTTCAAAATGACAACATGACAGATTCTCAGCAAGATACTGTTTCCCAATTATACAAATACAAGTGGTATCTTGCTATTGAGTAGCTTGGGCATCACCTGCTTGCACAGCGTTTTCCATACATCCCTACTCATCATTAACAACCCTACAAAATAAGATTTAGCCCATTTTCTAGATGATCTCTGGGCTGAGAGATTAAGTGATTCGCCCACAGAAATGAGAGGGTGGCAGTGGCAAACAGGGCTGAAACTCTGCTGTCTTGTTCAAAAGCTTATAGGCTTTTTTTCTATGTTGGGTAATTGTCAAATATTTATACCTCTGGAACTACAACAAAAATGTAGCTATTCCCCCAATAAATTGTATGCCACCTCTTACGTATTAGACAGCTAAACTAAAGCTGCCCTGACTTAATGAGGGCGGGGGGCAGAGTGGAGGTGTAGAGGTTTCCGAATCTCGCCCCACCCCCCACTCCCTAACCTCCCACTACAAAGGGCTGGCCAGAGACCCTCAGAGGAATCTGGCCCCTGTGGAGTGTTTGGGAAACACATGCTTTTCCAGCTGTGCTGGCGTGTCACCTGGTCCCAGGGAGCCAGGGACAGACCCAGCCTGCAGAGGCCACCCCGCTGTGCAGATACATCGGTATTGAAGGATGTGTGACTAGGGGCACGGAGGGTTGCCAATACAACGTGGGTCAGACCTCGGAATAATTTATTCAACTCTGGGCCCTATCATTTAAAGGGGGACATTGAAGACAATTCAGAAGAAAAAGGCATAAAAGTAACAGAGGTAAAAGGCAGTAAGGTAGTAGCTGAGAAAGAGAATTTGAAATTACTAAGCCTGAAAAACAAAGACTCGGGCATGTTCAAGCCCATGACAGGCCTTAGCCCCAGGACTGTGATTACCCGTGTTCCATTTTCTCCGACTCTAGAACGGAAAAAAGATGCCGTTTCAAATGGGAGGAATTTGATCTGAGCAGGGCATTGTTAAGCTCTTGAATTGGCTGAGTACACAACTTCTTTCCATAGAGAAATTTAAAAGCAGGAAGCAAAGTTTTATAAGTAAGGATTGAAGAAGATCTCTAAGGCAGAGGGCATCAAGGAAAAATCTATTTAAAATGCCACCAACAATTATCTGTGGCCCACCCATAAGAATGCGCCTGATCTCATCTAAAGTGCTACCAACATCACACCAAGAGTCTTCAGAGGGCAGCAAAGTCCACAGACCCTGAGGGCAGGTGGATCTGGGTTCAAATTCCAGGTTTCCCTCTTCCTAACTTCCATTTCTTTTTTTTTTTTTTAAGATTTTATTTATTTATTTGACAGAGAGAGATCACAAGTAGACAGAGAGGCAGGCAGAGAGAGAGAGGGAAACAGGCTCCCTGCTGAGCAGAGAGCCCAATGCGGGACTCGATCCCAGGACCCGGAGATCATGACCTGAGCCGAAGGCAGCGGCTTAACCCACTGAGCCACCCAGGCGCCCCTAACTTCCATTTCTTCATGCAAATTATTGAGCACTTGATATCTCAACTTTCTCATCTGTTAAACAGAAGAGACAATAGGACACACATCCCAGAGTTTCCATGAGGATCGAATAAAGAACTCTGTATAAACTCCATGATTCAGAATCCTCAAAACAGGAAGCTCTTAATAAATACCAGCTATTTATTATTATTATTATTATTATTACTATGATTATCATCAGCTTTATTTTTCATGTTGTTGGTAGTTGTTGGTAGGTGTGCAGAGTTTGTGTGTGATAGAAAATTTAACTGGCTCATATTTTCAAATTGTCTGCAAGGCTGCTTTGATATAAAGGAATTTTAAAAGCGACATTAAAACAAGAAAAACTTGCTTCGTGGATACATCCTTTTAGAAAGATGAGAAATGACCTAGATATTGAAAAGACTCATCTACACAGCTTTCCTCACTGAAAGGTCTTTATGAGCCTTTAGTCATGGGACAGTAAGAGAGTCCGAGGACCAGGAACATAGATTGTTAAGACTAGAGCTCCCTGGCTTGAACACTCTATTTAAGGTCATTTGGGGTTAGGCCATTAAGTAAAGCTTAAGGATATACAGCTTTTCCATAGACTCAGGAATTCCTAGACCTAGATCTAAATTATTATGTTGAAAATAATGTATAACTTTAAACTAGTTTCATTTTACCACATAGACCAGGATTTATATTCCCAAAATGAGTGTTGCATTCAAAGTAGTCACTTTGGGAGGCTACAAACTTATTTTATTAATGCTCCCAGAATTCAAAAGATTTTTGAAACTCCTCTTTTAGAACTGCAGTCATGAAAAGTTTATGAGCCACTTTAGCAAATCAATCTTGTTACATTGTTCTCACACCTCATTCTTTTTCCCAAACTTCACCCAAATCTAACCCACAGACCTGGCTTCCAGGGACGATTAGCTGTTTCTAAAAATCAGATTCACCATCAAAAGACAAAGAGTTGTCTAAGGATATGTAAAACAGTGTCCTCCAGGCTCTGAAGAGAATTCAAGTAGAGAAATTCCCAAATATTCCAAGTAAAAGCAGCATTATTGAAATATTCATACAGCTTCTTAGGAGGGCCAATCCCGGGGCGGGGGACGGGGGGCGCCTGGGTGCTCAGTCAGCTAAACATCCTGCTCTTGACTTTGGTTCGGGTCCTGATCTCAGGTTGTGCGACTGAATCCCTATTTAGGCTCCTCACTCAGCTGGGAGTCTGCTAGAGATTCTCCTTCTGCCCCTCCCCCACTTCTGAAAATAAATTAATAAATCTTAAAAAAAAAATAAAGTGCCAACCTGGAAGGAGATAACAGTATATTAAAGTGACTTTAAGGGCACACATCAGAGAAGAGACTGTTTCTACCTTGAGGTAGGGTGTCAGAATGTACAG
Organism: Mustela lutreola; assembly: GCF_030435805.1. Lineage (NCBI taxonomy): Eukaryota > Metazoa > Chordata > Mammalia > Carnivora > Mustelidae > Mustela > Mustela lutreola. Next base: position 74,455,808 of record NC_081292.1, read on the forward strand.
GGACAGTGGAAGCTTTTTATAAAAATGCACAGTGAAGGACAATATTGAATCACATCAGGAAGGTTCTCTGTTGCCATGACTGATAGTAAAGAATTACAACATTTAGTTCAAGGGAAGGACAATAAACTCAAATGATTTCTTTTGTTTGAAATAACTTATAGAATTCATGCCATGGAGAGCTATTGAGACAAATACTGGGTCTGAATTTGAAAATGGGATGGATTATTTTATGACTGTTACATAAAATTTGCAGCTCCGAAAGCCCAGATCGTGATTTAAAGATAATAAAATCTCATGCTTCAGGGTGTAAGTTAATCACCTGCAAGGACCAGGAAGAATTTCCCTTTCAGAAGTAACAACGCACAATTGAGTAGGTGCATAAATTTTGTTTAATTTCCAGTGCATCAAGTATTGGTCAGTGCTGAAAACAAGAATCAAATTAGATGGACTATTAATCTGATTTGGTTCAACAACTCTTATATTGTTGCTTCCACTGAGTTTTATGTCTTGTGTTTATACTTTGCTATTTTAAATAACAATTGCTTTGTCAGTTTCTCATTTTTATAGCACTTATCATCCCAAAATGGGGGCATTTATACACTATGCACTATTGTCTGCTTTATACAAAGTAAATGGATTGAAACTATCTCAGATTATCAACAACATAGTTAATCAGAAGTATCTTAAGGTTTATAGAGTGGTGTCTCTTGTGGAAGATTCTATTGAGAAGACCCAAAAGGTGTCGATTCACACACACACACACACACACACACACACACACACTCATTTTGCTGATGGAAAACGTCTTTCAGAGTCAGTGGTCTAAAAGCAAATAGGAAATAGAACTCACTCAGAAACTAATAGCAAAAACACATTCCTTCCATGAAAATGTCAGATTCATGGGTAGATTTTTAGTTGTGTATACAGTGGTAAAACCATATTTGCCAGGTGACCTACCCAAAGCACACACTACTAAAGAAAAGTGGTTAGTGTATTTCAAAATAGAAGCAAATTTAAATTACTTAGTTTGTATGAGAAAACAGTTTTAATTTATGAATGGTAGGTATAGAGATCTTCATAAACAATCTAATTGATTTGCAAAATTGTAGCCTTGCTTTCATAGTTTAATTAGAAGAAAGTGACAGAACAGATTAAATTTATGATTTCTTCATGTTACCATTTAATCAGATTATGAATTCATGGCACTTTGCTATGGAAAATGAACTTATTCTACCTATCTTTCAAAGCAATAAAATAGCTCTATAATTAATAGACAGTTTGTTGTATTAGTCTGATTAAGAATTAACTAGAAGTGAAGCCAGAAGCAAGTTTTTTGCCATCTAAATGAGTGGATCTTTACATAAAGATAAAAATTCTCAACATACAGTTGGAACACAGTAAGCCTCCTTGTGGCCCGCCATCCACTCCAGATCCAGTGGAGAGTAAAGGGCAGGGTACCTAACCAAAGGACAGAGGATTATAATTTCTCATCACTTCTGGAAAGGTATGGTTTATGCTGACAGCACAGAAGAGAATGGAAAAGACCAGTCAGATATTCTGTGGGTTTTCGAAGATTTCAGCTCTTTCCTCACCGTTTGGGAAAAGGAATGGCATGTCTTGTCAGGAGTCTCAGCAAGGGCAAGTCTTGTTCAAGAACAGTCATTCAGGGCACCTGGGTGGCTCAGTGGGTTAAGCTGCTGCCTTCGGCTCAGGTCATGATCCCAGCGTGCTGAGATCGAGTCCCGCATGGGGCTCTCTGCTCAGTGGGGAGCCTGCTTTCCTCTCTCTCTCTCTCTCTCTCTGCCTGCCTCTCTGTCTACTTGTGATCTCTCTCGGTCAAATAAATAAATAAAAATCTTAAAAAAAAAAAAAAAAGAACAGTCATTCAGTCATTCAACAGACAAACATATCTGTGTTCTCTTTGTCCTGTCACTGTACCAGATGCCTGTGACACAGAGATTTAATTTCCCACCATAACAGAGACCATTTCCTTGATGATGCAAGACACTGTCATAGAGGTGAAAGGGAGAGCACCTCCATTGGCGTCCCTTTCATGGGTAGGCGCATGGCTAGACACTGGACATGTTACCCATCTTGTCACATTCAACTATTAGAAAGTAAGGCTAAAACATGTAACTTCCCCCAAAGTCTTCCTTCCTCTGTATTAAAGATTGTACAGAGTGCTCTCGGTACATCATTTTCAGAGATCTATTTAATTTGTTTGTCAGTAGTCTTTCTAGGGATTAAAATTTAGTACTATTTCAGAATAGGTTTAGCATTAGCGATCTTTACATGCCTTAGTGTGGAGAATATAAATGATAAAAAAAAAATGGCTGGATAGACAAAATATTTTTCTATTTACCACGAGAAAACAGTCTTCACAAGGTTGGCAAAAAGTTATCTCAAATTCGGTTGGAATCTATTTTTATGTACTTGTGTCTCTATATCTCCCTCTCTGAAATGATCTTTCTATCATTTCTCTATATAATGGAAGGCCTGCTGTTAATCAAAAGGTAGAATTCAGGAGGATTTGGTTCATTGTTTATTTTGAATTCACCATTGAAGAAAACCATTACCATGTACATGCCTTAGCTCTTCTAGGATGTAATTGGGAAGCCACCAGCTTCCTAATTCTTTCAATAAATTGTGTCACTGTCCTCAGCCTAAAATATGAAATTCACTATGCAGATGGTTTTCCAGGAAACACAGAACTATAGATTAGTGTAATATTACAGCTGGATTGTGTAATTTAAGTATGTCTTTTGTGGCAACAAAAATTAGCTTATTTCAGGCAAGAAATGACTATTTAAATGGAAGTGTAGTTCTATTTGCCATTTAAAGAGGTTTGTGAAACTTATTAATTCTTCTGAACCAATGTTTTCCATTGAAGACGATTCTCACCAAATGACCCATTGAGAGAAGGTTTCTGTGGTTCTTAGCTGGAGATTCACAACACACTGAAGACTCCCAGAAGCCACTGGCTTGTTTCCCTATACATTTCATCCAGGAACCTCGTTTTTTTATAGGACATGTATTTTTTCCACAAATTCCTCCTCCCCCATACAGTTCGGAACTGCACGTGTCGGGGGCTAAAGTGGATGTCACCCCTAGAATGGCTTGCCACGGGTGGCTGTGCGGCCCCAGAGCTGGTCCTTCTGCTGGCCAAGCGTCTGGACTCACCAGAATTGGGCATTTCTCTTCTACATGTAGCCAAAGTCTATTTCTCCAAGGTTGTTCAATTGGACAAATATCTTTATTTCATTACATGGCTGTAGTTCCCAGGACGATTGTATGATTCTGTCTGAACATGTCAGATGCATCTATGTGCACTTTGTTTACGTCCAGACACACATTCAGGTCATCTGTCTATACACTCTAGATCCCATGTTACTTCTTGACGAGGTGATTATTAGCTAGAGAAATCAAAATGCAAACATCTTCCCATGTATGTGTTTCAGAGCGCTGATGTGAGTGATTTTCAGGGTAATGTGAGTGATTCTTCTTCTGTTTAAATTAAAAACATCTATAAAGCAAGAAATAAAGATGCACTCACATGTATTAAATTTTATAGATATCTATCATGTGTAATAGTTCTGTTCCTGTAGGGAGTTGAAGCCGTATGTGATTAAGTACGAAATTAGCCCTTCTGTGTCAGGCTGAGGAGGGGGAGGAAAACACAATGAGACTGCTTTCCTGGATGACTTCACGACACAGACACACAATAAACACATAATCTTCTTGGCATGTAGGGAACGATTTTTGAGGCATATCATTGCAGTATATGCTATTCCGATGTAGAACTGGCCACTGTTTACACAGCCTGAATTAACCTATTTGAACTTTTCCTGGAATTGTTCACTACTCTGCACACAACAATAAGAATTTTTAAGTAGAAACAACAACAATTTAAAAAATCTACTTAAGTTACTTTTTGTTGTTGTTGAAATCACCTTTTACATCTGCATTTTGCCAAGTTTCTTTCTTTTAAGGCCATCCCTTGAAAACGTGTGAACGATTTCTGACATTTTTAATATTCATACAGGAGACAGGGAGTCTGAATGTCGGTTCCTACTTTGTAAGGCTCCATCAATATGGACACAGATAAATATTATAAGGAGAGGATGCTTCAGAGAGGCTCAAATTCTCGGGGTACACCTTACTTTATACTAGACCTGGTGAAGTCAGAGCCTCCCAGGTCCCCAGATTTCCATGGTCTGGCATATTGTCACAGATGTCAGTTGTGTCCTCTCTCTGGAGAGAGAATGTGGGGCTGGTTGTTCGTTTACCCCAACCTACCTTTCTTGAGTCTGCGTGTAGATGCCCCATGGTCCTCATTGTGGTTTTCATTTCATTTTCCCACACTAATGGAGAAAAACGAGTTGCATTGCTAGTAGTGTTATCTGCTGCCTTGTGAAATGAAGTTCGCACATTGTGTTTCGGGTCATCTTGTGTGACAACCAGTGTCCCTAATGTTCTGGTCCCTCGGACGATGTTCTGTGTCACGGGAGGGTTTCAGAAAGACCCTGCCACGCTGATAGTAACAGGAGCTCATTTGACTGAAAAACAGAATAAGCATGATATCAAGGTTGCAGAATAAGGATATTTGCATCCTCAAGGCACTGTTTTGACAAAGCAACTTTTCTTCTCCAGAAGGATATGGTAGCACGTTTCTTCCCCCACCTGGTTTCACTTCTTCCCTTTTGTTTTATCAGCTTCCTCCTCTGAGCAAATGTAGGAGATAGGTCCTTGCCCTGGAAGAAGTGCTTCGGGGTTAATTCTTGGTTCTTTTCAGCCCCCACTGCTAGGTCTAGTTTTTAAGTCAATGAAAAGATTATTAAGAAATGGCCTTAGGAAGGTATAAAAAAAATTAGGGCAAAATTATATTAATTCATGTTGGAGTCAAAAGTTTCTAAGAGAGATTATTTTTATCCAGTTCATTATGAAGGACAATTCATCACCAACTTCTTTAAAAAATCCAGATGAGTTCTGTGGCTACTTAGAAGCTGTATTAATGTGGTTTTATGTAACTTCAAAAAGGTATTTTAGAACTTTTTTTCTCATATTCATTTCCATCAACCAGCTTTGTTTTCTTTGTGCAAATATCTAGGCCAAGGCTCCTTAAGACTGTAAAAAGGAAACATAAGAAAATGAGACATACAATCAATAGAAGAACTCCAGAACTGAATTACTTTCATAGTGAGCCCCACTTGTCTTTCCTATCGAGGCAGTGAGGACATCCATCTCCCCGCCCATCTGGTTCCTGGTGTGCACAATGAGGAAAGTCCCTAGGTTAGAGCTTGCATTGAGGCAAAGAGAAAGAAAATGTCACTGGAGATTGTTTTAGATTCAGAAAAAGGCAGATTCAGCTCAGTCTTCCATGAACCGCATTACAAATACCGGAGGAGGAGTTCTTAGACCAGAGGCAAGCAGAGCAATAGGCGTTGATCCCCGCGAAATCTCCAGACCACGCTCACCCAGTACACCTGTGTCCGTATCTGAACTCTGCCCCTGTTTGTTTCCTCAACAGAGCTACAGTGAACCTGTTGATGTGAAGACATCGCAACCTCCTCAGCTGATCAACTCAAAGCCTTCAGTGTTCCATGGGCCCAGCCAGGCCCACTCGGCTCTGTACCTAAGTTCCCACTACCACCAACAACCAGGAATGAATCCTCACCTAACTGCCATGCATCCCAGTCTCCCCAGGAGCATAGCCCCCAAGCCGAATAACCAAATGCCAGTGACTGTCTCTATAGCAAACATGGCCGTGTCCCCCCCTCCTCCCCTCCAGATCAGTCCACCTCTTCACCAGCATCTCAACATGCAGCAGCACCCACCACTCGCCATGCAGCAGCCCCTTGGGAACCAGCTCCCCATGCAGGTCCAGTCTGCCTTACACTCACCTCCCATGCAGCAGGTACGCTCGCACTCTGGACTCTTCTTCAGAAGGGCTGGGGGGGGGGGGGGGTTGGGGAACGAAGGGGGAGAGAGGGAAGGGAGGGGGGAGGGGGTTCTCACCATCCAGCAAAAGGTGGGGGCACATGTGTGTTCTGTTCTATTTAATGGACAGAAAATGGAAGGTAGTCAACAAACATCTGCTTTCTGAAAAATAATAATTTACAGGTGGTGAGTTTGGGCAGCATTATAGGATCACGACAATGGATCGCTGCTTCTTTTCCTAAACACCTGCTGGCCTCTTGCCACGTTTCTAGAAATCATATTGCTAATCATCCTCTTTGTTTTCTGCTCCTTGAGTAAAGTACATTTGTAATCATGAAATGACAACTCCTGCTAAAGACCTCTTTGGGACTGAAGGTTTTACATTAAAATATATATATATATATTTGGTTTGGAGATTTTATATATATATATATATATATATATATATATATATAGTTTGTAAAGCTTTGATTAATATGCCTGTTGAGGCCAATAAATGCCACAAAATGAAATCTTGACCCACTGTTATGTAATATTCAGAGCTATCAAATTGGTACAGCCTTTAAAGGACTAAGAAATGAAAATGTTAACCGGAGTTTTGTTTAAAAATGGATATATGGCTTCTGCAAAAATCAGAAAACACAGGAAGTTGGGAAGGTTCTCTCCCAATTATTGAAACAATTTGTGTACGATCTTAGCTGAATTTTCGTTTGAAGTCCAGCTTTTCTTTAGGATTTGGTGTTATTTTAAAATTGTAAAATGAAGAGCAAATGGTGTACATGAAACTAAACGTAAAGCCGTCAAGCATCCTAAAAACTTGTTTTAAAAACATGAATCAAGATTAAAAACTACAAATTGTACCAAATCGTATCAAATTCATCCATCACTTTTACAATCCGATTACTCTTTCATTCCAGAACTGTAATTAAACACGCAAACACAGGTTTCCTGTTGAGCCCCCATCTGGCCCTCTGTGGAGTTGAGTCTGCAGTTGGACCAGGGTGGGTTGGAGAGGATGCAGACAAAGAATCAAATATACTACCCTGGAATTTTTTTTTTTTTTTTTTTTTTTAAGATTTCACCTATTTATTTTGAGAGAGAGAGAGAACTTGAGCGGGGATTTGGCGGGGGGAGGGGTAGGCAGAGCGAGAGGGAGGATCTCAAAGACTCCCTGCTAAGGGTGGAGCCCCACGGGGCCCTTGATCTTGAGACCCAGGAGATCATGCATGACCTGAGCCTAAGTCAAGAGTCTGTCACTCAACCAACTAAGCCACCCAAGTTCCCCCCAAATTCATTTATTTATTTTTTTTAAAGATTTTATTTATTCATTTGACAGAGATCACAAGTAGGCAGAGAGGCAGGCAGAGAGAGAGGAGGAAGCAGGCTCCCTGCTGAGCAGAGAGCCCGATGCGGGGCTTGATCCCAGGACCCTGAGATCATGACCTGAACCGAAGACAGAGGCTTTAACCCACTGAGCCACCCAGGCGCCTCTTATTTTTATTATTATCATTGTAGACTGACAATAGCAAACCTTAATATATTACTTTACCTTTTGTTTAATTCCAGAAAATTTATAGTGCAGGAACTAGCATTATCTTCATTTTATAAGCAAAGAAACTCAGGCTTGGCAGAGTTAAGTCATATGCCCATAAGGTCGGTGCTGGAATTCAAAACCCAGTTCTGTTCAAAAATCAAAGCCTGGCTTCTTAAATTCTGGGCCTGCTGCCTCTCACACTTAATCATTCTTATAGACTATTACCAGTTTTGTATTAGAAAACCTGTATCTCCCAAGAATTTGGAGGATCTTTAAATCTTAGCTAGTTCTAAAATTAAAATGATTAGAGAGAACAAATGGACCTAAGTCTCTTTGCTAAAACTTTTCCTGGTCCCTAAGCCAAAGATTTTGATAAAGCCCTGATGTCCCCCTTACCCAGACTAGCTGCTGATTCACTAGGGAAGAAGACTGGGGAAAAGTCAACTTCTATAATCATGCCTGGTCCACAGCGGCGTCTGTGACTAGCAGGGGACATTCATAGGATCAAATTTCTGCTCTTTCTATCAGACATCACTCAAATAAAAGGGACACTCTTGGGTGTCCTTGCATAAGAATGGACCAGTAATGTTTGTGTAAAGAATGAATAGTCTGAGGAACACAACCTTGCCTTCTTGGATTGCCTCCAGCCTAAGGTACTGCCTGCTGAGGGCCCTGGTTCTGCTCTCGATACTCTAGCTCGAGTCTGTTTCTTCCCAGGCAAGAGAAGAGAAAAGGCACAGTCCCCTCCACCAAGTTGAGGGCTAGAGCTCGGTCTAGAGAGGACGCTGTTTTCTAACTTACCTGCTCAGAAAAGGTTCCTTTTTCTACTTACACAAACACCTTGGATGAGCTAGCTGTGATCCTGAGTAGCTTTCAAACATTTCACAATTACATAAGGCCACATGTGAAAACTCAAGAGACTTGTCTTTCTGTAGAGAATCGGAACTGAATAGGAAAAAATAGAACAGATTACACTGGACACGTTTTTCATCAATCTTTAAGTCAGTTCTATTAGTGTATCTCAAAAAGTATTCTTACTGAGATGGTAGGACCTGATTTCGATTTACATTAATAATAGAAGACAAAATGGCATGAACCCCAAATGGAGAGTAAATAGCTAAAAGACTACTGTGACTAACATCACTTTTAACGAGGCCTGGACCATAGTGGGTGAAGTAAAATAATTGTTGAATGGACAAATGAATAAACAAGCGATTTCAAAAAAACAAGTAACAAAAGTGTTTAAATACTAGAAGAAATTAGAGGTTAGTTTGTAGCATCTGAATTCCTTGGAATTTTTTCAATTGCATTTATTCAAAAAAAATTAATGGAGCCCCTAATGTGTACCAGGCCCTGTCTAGGCTCTGGAAGTTGAATGATAAATGAGAACAGGTAATGAGGCCTCTGTCCCCATGCAGCTGTCATCAGAGTTGAGGAGCAGTGGTGGTGTAGTGGTGGTAATAAGATAAACAGATTAATTAGTAAGATCCTGTTGGGGGAAAGACGAACAGGAATTCAAATTGCAGAGCGTGTGGAGAAATAGCAGACCCTTCAGCTGGAATGAATAAAGAAGGCCCCTGTGAAGGGCTGGCACAGACACGTGGAGGCTGATAAGAGGAAGTAGCCTGTATCAGTCAGAAGGCGGGAGAGGGGCGCCTGGGTGGCTCAGTGGGTTAAGCGCCTGCCTTCAGCTCAGGTCATGATCCCAGGGTCCTGGGACTGAGCCCCACGTCAGGCTCCCTGCTCAGCAGGGAGTCTGCTTCTCCCTCTCCCTCTCCCTCTCTCTGCGCTCCTGCTTTCTCTCTCATTTTCTCTCTCTTTCAAATAAATGAAATAAAATGAAAGTCTTATTTATTTATTTTTTTTAAAGGAGGTGGGCAGAGTAGGTGGGGAGAATCAGCAGAGGCCAGAAACAGGGAAAAAAGGCTCCAGGCTGGAAGGACCTATTTTGGGGGGAAACGTAGCTGGTCTGGGACCTGGGAAGGAGGCCAGTGTGGAGTACGGTGCATTAGGGGAGAGCCTAATGTACCGTACTAGAGGAATGAGGTCATTGGGATAGGATCGTCAGGTTAAGGGGACTGGCAGCCCCCAACAAGTTGATAATCCTAAAAGCAGGATCAAAAAGTCCATCAAGCCATGATGTCACTCAATTTATTAAAATCACAAGTCTGTCAGGGCCAAAGTTCAAGTTCTCAAAGTTGGTCTTCAGCCCATGATTGTAGAACCAGGTTGTGAGTGAAATTCGACCTGTCTGATGGACCATCCAAACCACCTTTATCCTGAAGATGTTTGCTTCTTGGGTGTGGGGGCCATGTTCACATACCCAAACACGAAAAAAAAAGAAAAAGAGAGAAAGTGAATGCAAGTTATTGGCTACCATATTTTTAAAATAATCTCATATTTCAGTATTATGTTAGCTATTTTCTTATCCTTCTGAAAAATGAATATATCCTACAAAAATGATTGTATAGTCCACCAGGAATAATAGTTTCATTTTTTTCTACAATAATATTTTATACACCAAACACACGGAGCTGCTTTTTTTTTTTTAGTCCAGTTTTCTTCCTTTTTTTTTTTTCCTGCTCGCTATATTGTCGAATGAGGTCATGAGAAAAAAAATCATTAATATCTGTCAACTTCCTTTATAACCTTAAGAAAAAATCTTTGTATGATATCACACAGACAGATTTTCAATTTCCTTGTGTAATAAACAGCTGCTTTAGGATTTAGGTGTAATTTAAAGGTTTAAAAAAATCACATTGAGATTGATGAATAAATCAGTTGTGAAGACAAAAACATTGATGCCTGTTGAAAATTCCTCTCCAGACAGGCAGGAAATGAAATTAGTTCCCAGTAAAGTGTGGATATGAGGATCACTGTTTGGATGTGCTATAGGCTTTTTAGGTCTTGCTATGTGGCACAACAAAAATGCTAGGGCTACAGAAATCTAATTAAAGAGCAAATGTCCCTTCTGACATCAAATCAATCTTTATCACGTTTTCTATTTTTATTTCAATCTGGCACCAGAAAATGAAATTTAAAATTCCAGGCATGCTACAAAACAGTTGGTGATTTTTCTCTTGAGCATTAAAATGCAAAATATTCAGCCTGGCTTAATTAGACCGCTAAGCAAACATGTTCCAAAAATGTATATCACCATTGTTGTTTCATATTTACATCAATAATCAAAATGTACTTAGCTTTAGGGTCAACCTCAACACCTTTACTAGTGTTAGAAGAGTAATGCATTTTCCAAATGGAGAGCAAGTTAAACGTTACTTCAGGCTTTCTTGTATTTTTCTTGGTTGTTTGGTTGGTAACTGATCTTAAATTAGGCATTGAGGTTGGCTGAACGTTAAATCTTTGAACTGTTTAGGTGATACGTCATTTTGGTTTTTTTACACTGAAGTTACTCATTTTATCTTAAACTCAGAGTTCAAAGATTAGTGTTCTCCTGACAGTCTCTCACCCAGCCTTGACATCCATTTGCATCGGATGGGAAAAAAGCCATGATGGTTTCTGTTGTGGATTGTGTAGGATTGGGTGGAAAGGAGTTGGTTTGTTTTTATTCATTTTTTGCTCTCTCGTATGTGGTCATGCCTTCAACTAACTCAAGATATTTCTAACTACATTTTTTTTTCGACACTTGCTTACTGTTAGGTTATGTTTTGTCCATTGTGCAAAAGTCCAATAGGGAGAACTTCCCATTAAAATGACAGGAAAGCCCCTGGCATTTACACATTATACAGCCCCATGCATTCCCAACTGGAGTCTGTTAAACTTTATTCACCGGAAGAGATGACTTATTGAGCCACTACTACAGTAGTACAGTAGTGCTACTAGTAGTGTAGTAGCATTACTACAGTACTACTGAGAATATTCAGTAAACAAAGAAAACACTCCAAGCTGGATGAAAAGCCCATAAAGACAGTATGATAGGGGAGCTCAGTCAGTTGAACATTTGACTCTTGATCTCGGCTGGGGTCTTGATCTCAGGGTCATGAGTTCGAGCCCTGTGTTGGGCTCAGCACTGGGTATGGAGCCTACCTAAGGAAAAAAAAGACAATATTATAGGACCATAATGGAATGAATACATTTCATCAAAGGCAGTGGGACTCCCTGTGTGGTCAATCAGCCTGGAGAGGACGGGAGAACCAAGCATCCAGTTACCCCTCTTATTTTTTCATTTTGCTGCCTTGGAAAATGTTTATAGCTTGAGCTACAGGTGTCGTCTACACAAACATGCTTATTTCCCACAAGCCAGTTGTAAAATGAGGAAATACTCTAATCCTTTTAGTCTGTGTGAGGTCAAATAGCCAGACTGCTAAATTCTCTACTTTCCAATGATGTGTTTCTAATCATTCAAAGGTTTGTCTTTCATCCACAGTTTTGGTGGGAGTTAGTGTGGACATTGGCTTGCAGTCTTTATCACTGGAATGGAAAGTAAATTAATATCTTAAAGCCAAAATGGAGAATTGAAGACATTTGATAATAGGTACCTTTGAGTGTTTACCCAAGGGACCCTGAAACACGAATCAAAGTCTGAGGAAATATCCTTAGTTAAAAATCAATCTTCTGATCATTCTGCTGAGCTAAAACAAAAACAGTAGCAAGAACAGTAAAAACTCAATATTATGCCTTCCAAAGCTCCCCGCAAGTAAATAGGGAATGGTTCGTTTTTAAGTCTCTTGATTTTTCTATGGTTAAAAACCATGTATGAAATCCACAGCAGAAAAGACAACCACAAGATTAATTAAGTTGCTTTTTTGGTCAATTCCAGCAAAGCTTGCTTATGCTGCTCTTGAATTCACCAGATAAGCTAAAAATAAATCTTAGTGTATAATGCTTTTTGTTTACCAGATATAGCTATATACTTCAGAGACTCTGTCCTTGAATTTTTAATAGCTTTGCAAGGATTAAAAGTCAACACTTCACCATACCAGTGTGTTAGAGGAATCTTCCTAAAGATTATTATTTGCCAGTTAATAGACTTTTCAATTAAAAAATATTTGCTCTGCCTTACACTTTTCCTTCCCTGTGTTTTCCGATGGCAAGTTGCTTTGAATCTCTTCTATTAGTCCCACAACTGTTAGAAAGCTTTGGTTGAAATTTTTTAGCTGAGAAAGAAGTACAAATAAAAGAAGAAGCAGATGGTCCCTTTGTGATTGAATGAAGAAAACGGGTTTCGAGAACAATATGTGAATAGGTGTAGTCTAATAAAACACTCAGCCACCTGCTGCCTGAATCCTTCAAAAAAGATTCTGTTGCATATTCTGGGGATTAACTATTAATGTATCCTTAGGTTTGATAGAAAACATAAACTGAGGGGTTAGGTCCTTTTCCCTTTGTTCTGATTGAGTCGGCTTCTCAATATTTTAAGTTGTTTCTCAATTCAGTTTATCTGCTCAAGAGTATATAAATAAAGGTTTCCTCACACATGGTTCAATGCAAGAAGGGTAAAAAGAATAGGGTCCTGCGCACATCTCTTTTACCTTTAAGTTTTCTGGGCCCTTGGGATTCGTTTGCCCTTGCAGAGACGCAGGGGAGCAGGCAGAAGTGTGTTTGCAAACAATGGATAAATATTTAGGGGCTTTTCTTCCTTAAAAAAAAAAAAAAAAAAAAAAAAAAAAAAAGCACTTTGATCCTTATTTGTGGATTTGCTTTCCCTTTCAGGGATTTACTCTTCAACCCGACTATCAGACTATAATCAATCCTACATCCACAGCTGCACAAGTGGTAACCCAAGCAATGGAGTATGTACGTTCCGGGTGCAGAAACCCTCCCGCCCAGCCGGTGGACTGGAATAACGACTACTGTAGTAGTGGGTAAGCGGCGGGTCATCGCCACCTGCTGGCGGACAGCTCTCATAGCATGCTTGGCGTGCCCTGCTCCCTAGGCGCAGCAGAGATCCCGTCTTTTCTCCCTGCTTTCTGAAAGATCATCTGGAACAGTTCCATGTTCATGAAAGCAGAAGACAGCAATGCAGAAAATTTTAAGCAGTTCTAGTCGTTCCAAGAATAAGCAAATGCCTTTAGATCCCTGTTCGTTGTACCTGGGCCCTGTCCCAGGGCACCGCTCCATCCTTGGAGCTAGAACAAACAGACTTACCTCCCTTGGGGTCACCTGCAGCACCAGTCTTGTAACAAGGCATTGTTTGTCTGTTTTCTCTTAACACAGGGGCATGCAGAGGGACAAAGCACTGTACCTTACCTGAAAGTCTGAACACCTCTTCTTTCCACTGAGGAATTCAGGGAAGTCTTTTCACCGTGGATTGCTTTGTATAGCCAAAGCAGTTCTCCATTTTATTAGAAAAATACAAGTTGCTAAGCACTTAGGACCATTTGAGCTTGTGGGTCACCCACTCTGGAAGAAATAGTCATGCTTCTTTATTATTTTTTTAATCCCTTATGGACATTGTTTTTCTTCTTCCCTGAAGGAAATTTGGACCATTCAGATTTTATGTTGGTTTTTTGCTGTGAAGTGCTGCGCTTTAGTAACTGCCTTAGCGACTGTAGATGTCTCGGATCAAAGTCCTGGATTTTCCATTGGTTTTCATAATGGGTGTTTATATGAAACTACTAAAGACTTTTTAAATGGCTTGATGTAGCAATCATAGCAAGTTTGTAAATAGCATCTATGTCACACTCTCCTAGAGTATAAAATGTGAATGTTTTTGTAGCTAAATTGTAATTTGAAACTGGCTCATTCCAGTTATTGATTTCACAATAGGGGTTAAATTGGCAAACATTCATATTTTTACTTCATTTTTAAAACAACTGACTAATAGTTCTATATTTTCAAAATATTTGAGAAAGAAAAAAAAACGTATTCCCAAATGATTTTAATTTAAAAACAAAATTGGCTTTGTCTCATTCACCAGACAAAAAGAAACTAGTGTTAAGGGAAGCGCAAACACATTTATTTTGTACTGCAGAAAAATTGCTTTTTTGTATCACTTTTTGTGTAATGGTTAGTAAATGTCATTTAAGTCCTTTTATGTATAAAACTGCCAAATGCTTACCTGGTATTTTATTAGATGCAGAAACAGATTGGAAACAGCTAAATTATAACCTTTACATATGGCTCTGTATTATTGTTTCTTCATACTGTGTCTGTATTTAATCTTTTTTTATGGAACCTGTTGCGCCTATTTATGAAATAATAAATATAGGTGTTTGTAAGTAAATTTGTTAGTATTCGAAAGAGGTTTCTTTGATGTTTTAACTTTTGCTGGCAAAAAAAAAAAAAAAAATTCACGCTTGGTGTGAATACTTTATTATTTAGTTTTTACAGTGACCTGAATAAAGCCAAACCTACTTTTCATTTAGCAGCAAATTAGAGTAACCAATCCTTTATTTCTACATTTCTTTGGTTGATGCAAACAAAAAACTGATACTTAAGAACTTTCTTTCTTCGTACAATATAACAGAGAATTGCCCTAAAAAGTCACACAAGCTCCAAGACTAAACAGATGGGTTCTCTAGCTGAAAAGTGTTGCTTCTTGGTTCTCAGCTGGTTTTAGTCAATCCTGTAAACTCCCTTCCTCCAAAAAAAAAAAAAAAAGAAAAAAAAAAACCATTGAAGTCGAATCAATTAAAATTCCTCAAGCTGCATGCTTTTCACAAAATCCAGAAAATATTTAGGAAGTAAACCAGGGGTGGGTAGGACAGGAAGGCATACTGTTCAAGAACATATCTCCAAATGAAAGGTGAGTAACCAGACAGAAAAGAAAAGGGGGGGGGGGCATTCCAAATTTGAAAGTTATAGATGGAAATGGAGATTCTTGCTGTCTTTTGTGCCTCTACAAACCACTTCTTTCCAGAATTCCGAAGTCTTCCAAGAGAATTCTGAGGGTATTAGAGATTTGCTAGGGAATCAAAAGCATTGAGAATCTGGCTGAAGGTTTGCATAGCTTTTATATCAAAAAGAGCTAGCAAATCACTCCCCTACAGGGGATTGCATAAAGAAAGCTAGTCTGGTTGGAAATCAAGAGGATGGCTGATGTCTCTTTCATGGAATGTGTGAAATAAACTTAGCAATTTAACTAAATACAAATATATGCATTGTGTAATCCAGTCAGAATTAAAAAGACAAAAGGTATGCTTGCTTTGGAATGATTTTAGGCATTGTACAACCTTGAATCACTTGAGCATGTAATAACTAATAAATAATGCAGATCCAATGTGATTATTAAAATGACTGTAGCTGAGAGCTCTAATTTTCCTGTCTTGAAACTGTATAAGAACTCATGTGATTAAGTTCACAGTTTATTGTTTGTCTGTTTAGTATTTAGAAATATACCAGCACTACTAATTACCTAATGTCTTTTATTTATTATATTATGATAAAGTAAAATTTTCACCTGCATTAAGTCTAAACTGAGGAGGTAATTACCGGGATGAGAACAACCAGCTTTGACTTTGACAGGCAGTTTGTACATGGAAGTACAATGTTGTTTACAGCTTCTCCAGAGCAGGTGTGCAACCAGGGTAGAGAGAGTATTACAACTCAATACCAAAAAAAGGGGTTAAAAAAATGTAAATAAAAGAAAATACATCGTAAATAAAAATTATTACCATGCGTGACCGTATTCTATTTGGATATCCATCAGTGTCTAAAGGACAGACCCAGTCAGATGACAAGTCCCAAGGAAATTTCATGGCAGGAGTGATTAGCAACAGTAGGGATTAATGCCTGCCACCGCCACCGATGTTCTTTCTGGAAGCACCAAGAATGCCCTCTCATCAACCTGAGCTCTAGGACTGTAAGCTGTTGCTTGAGAAACCTCCCCCTCGAGGAAGCCGGCATCTGGGCACAGCAGCTTGTAGCTTGTAACTGGAAGGAACAGTGATGGTGGACACTGGGTTCTCCACTATGGCACTCCGCAGGATTTCCAGATCTCAGAAAAAGTCATTCCAGAAAATTCAGCAATAATGCTGAACATTTATTATCTTTACCAATATACCAAAGTCAAACTTATAATCAATTAGAAAAGAAAAAAAGTATCCCAGTGGTTCAAAGAGGGTTGTGTCTGTTAAATACATGAGAAAGAATAATTCAAAATCCCAATTCCCATTATTAATGTGAATGAGTGGACAATGGAAAATTGGTCAAGTAATGACTTCTGGTTAATCAAATTAGTGAATGTAGCTAAGAACCAAAGTTGGTCTCTGTGATTTTTTTCACCTGTTGCCTTAAAGGAACAGAACCTGTCGGAAATGGGGCAAGAGTGGTCCGTAGACAGCCATGGCTCCATGGAACAGTGTGTCCTGATGTGGATTCATCACTAAGACTTTTTTTTATTCATAAACTCAAAATTAAAAAAATAAACACATCAACATTCAGTTTCCTTTTTACATGGACCTCTTCTTGCCCTTTGCTAAAGAGTTGCCCTACTCATTTGAAAGGCAAATTGATTGAGTCATAGGAAATTGCCAATATTTGACCCATTTGCCTACAAAAAAATGGCAATTTCGAATGGTTCCACCCAATGTGTTTTTGGAACCAAAGATGATGGGATTTAGGCTATAACATTAAATGCAATTTTGCATGGAATTAGAAGTTCTTTACAAAGTCCTAGGGGAAAATACTCAAGTAATCAGTTTTGTTTGTTTGCAAGGTACCTCACTTCAAATCAGTCACAGATAGCTACATTAAATTAAGAATATTTTAAATTATCAGATTCCAGTTAATCCCAAATAAACATCCTAATGTTTTTGTTAACACAGATGTTTCTCTTAATGTTTATTTGTTGAGAGGGGATTTGAGTTTCACTTTCACATTTCAATCATAACTCTCATTTTAAGGTAACAGTAGAAAAACAGAAATTCAACTCTTTTGCTGATGACTGGCCACTGAAATAGTGGCAAGGCAAGATACAGAATTCACATGATTAGTTTAACCCCCAAATGCTATTGCACTGAGTTACCTGACGGGTGAATTCATGAGTCAGTCACCCCACAGGACAAATTCCTCTTTGTTTTCCTTAAATAGAATAACTCCTTAACTTCCAGAATGTCATAGCACATCGTAAGTGCACAATAAAGGCAATGATATATAGAAAGATAAGTGAAACATTATGGGTTATCCTCAGCAGGAATTGTGTGATGTTTATGTGATGATTTAAAAGCTCTTTAAATATAGAATATAGAAAGGAATTAGATACTGCAGACAAGCATTAGGAGTGATGAAGAATGAAAAATCTCTATTAAGAAATCTAAGCTTACCAAAAGATAACAAAGAATTTCAAAATGAGTTGTGCCTTTTTTTTTTTGGTCTATGTTTCAGAACAAGAGTTTCTAGTTGCAAAAGTAAAAGATAGAATACACACTAGTCACATCAAGAAAACAAGAAGCAAAGGAGGAAAAAGGTGCTAGACAAGTAGGAGTGTTGAGTGCAGGAGAGAAATTTCAGGAGGCAAGTGTATGGAATGCTAAATTAAAACCGATGAACAGTATGCTGATTTTTTTTTTTTCTGATTGCCAAGTGCTAGTATGACTTGATGAAATAAATAAAAGATCATGCTTCCTGGACTCAGCCTAAATCATGCCAGGCTAAGAAGAAATGGTCCTAGCTTTTAAGATCCCCAAAAGGAGATTTAGAACCAGGTGCCATCATGGAAAAGCCTTCCCTAACAGAAAAGTCTCCAAATCGTAACACAAGGTCATTGCTTGGAGAAAGGCCAAGGGGCTGGAGTGGGAGGATAGGGAGAGGTGGGGGAGGGAGGGCTTTCTGAGTCCCCAGTCACAAGGGAGGAAGGCCAGGAGGGAGCGAGCCCTCTGAACCGACCTGCACATGACTTGCAATCCATATGCATAGAGAGATGTTAGGCTTTGCCTTCTCATTTCTTAGTTAATGTCTTGTCATGTGTACCCAGAACCGGATTACATCGCAGAGGTAAGACGTAAAGATGAAGTTCTTTTCTGGGAGCGGGAGACCAGAGAAGACCATGTCATGTTACATTTCTGCCCTGGTCACAGTTGTGCCTCATTAAAGGAGCCCACCAGCACGAACCCTGCGACGGTCGTGATTTCTTTCACATTGTATCAACAGTTTGCTAGCAAACAATGAAATTTCATTCACACGGACCTGAGGACAGAAAAAAAGGAATAGTGCCCAAAAGACAAAATGGAAAGATTTACCATTCTACAGAAGAAAAAAACAAATCCTTCGAAAGGGAGACTACCAACCCAACTACAGTATTTTAAAGGCTGCAGCGTCCCTGTTTGACAATTGTGTGTTTACAATAAGCCTACGCGTAATTGCTCTGATGGGCTGTCAGGGAAAAGATTAATTTGGCAAAGATTAGTATTGACTTGCTGTTTATTAAGGCTTTTAAACAGCTGTATCTGGCAGCATTCCTGTAAGTGCCTGTCATATCGAAAAATCAGCCTCACACCCTAGTGCTCGCCAGCTGTTACTAAACAATCTTCTACCACTTTGAATGTCTTTCTCCAGGCCAAACAGCAAGAGCAAACTATTGCCAAATTAGCCCTTTTCTCCTCCTGTCACTTTTTTTTTTTTTTTTTTTTTGAGGTGGGGGTGGGGAGCTTCTGAACGCTGAAATGTCAGCTCGCGGGCCGATGGCTTAGCTGATAAGAGGTGCCGGAAGTCAGTAGGTGGTTTGGGTCCTAGATGAACACATTCCCCACACAGAGAGTGGTAATGCTGTTAGTCACCTCACACAGACAACAAAACCACAGCTTGCAACTGTTACAAGGCCAAAGGTTTTAAAGACAGTTAGAAAGTGGCGATCCAAGGTTTGAAGCCATCAGATTTCCAGAACTAATGTTTTGTATCCTCAGACCAGCACTTGTCCTGTGGACCGTAGCACCGGGAAAGGAGCCCATGGTGGCAAGCTGAGGGCAAGTTCAGGAGCGGCCGTTAGTCTTGCTCACAGGGACCAAGGCTTCTCCCTAGCCCTCGGAAAGACAACAAGTCACTCAGTAAAACATGCACCTTGTATTTTGATTCAAGGGAAACCTGTATGATAAGGCAGGTCTGGATGTTTTGAAGTCTGTGAAAGAAAGGGCAGATCGAGTTTGGTACTGGAGTAAGACATAGGAGTTTCAAATCCAAGTGTGGCCATAAAAGCAATGGAAAGAATGGCATTCCAATGGAGTTAAACATCCCGCTAATAAAGGCCCCAGTGTTACGGGAAAGTCACATTAATCTGTTCCAACAGCACTGCTTTTTCCAGCATTAATCTCCACCTCTTTGAGTCACATCAGGCTGGAATAAATTGTCAGAGCAGATGCATGACAGTGCCATCTCACAACTCTTGGTATTTTGTTACCCTGTGTGCAATAGTGAGGGGTGGGGGGGGGGGGGTCTGGCCAAAAGCCCAAGCTTTCTGGATGGCCATTGAAAGCAGATGTCTGTCCATGTCTAATCTCCAAATAATATTGTTTGGAAGTCTAGACCATGGGTGCAGGCTGATGCTTAGCACCGGGATTGGGGTCACATCCTGTGAAATTCAAAGGCGTACACAAGTAAACCCTACTGCTCAACCCTGACAGTAGGCCATTCCCCCACTGGCAACCAAGAATTCTCTTCCTGATTCTTTCCACACACCATGATGGTGGGTGAAATGTAGATGAGATGTAATACTAATTCAGCATTACCAATTAGAGAAATGCAGTGACTTGCTATTGAGAGCAAAAGGCAATATACGTGTTTCAGTGAGCTCCACGGAACCCCACGAGTGGGGGTCACAGCTGAGAGCCTTCACTCCTGGTCTTGTTGGTAGCCAGGCTATGGACAAAGGAAAATCCAGAGTACAGAATTTACTTAAAAATCAATCTGTGACCATAAGTCACAGAGTGCTCTAAATCCTAAAATAGCCCTAGACTCATTGGGGCCTTTTCTAGGACAAGAACTATGGCTGGAGGAGGCTGCCTGCTGAGAAATCAGGCCGAAGGTGGGATTGTGCAGAATATGCTCGCTCTCAACTTGATTGGGTGGTAGACAGACCTTACTCAAAAGGAGCCACTCCATCACTTGGGTCAAAGCACGACTATTGCTAGTTCAGTTAAATTCAGAGAATACAGCATCAACTATCTAGTCCAAAAAAAATTAATATTATTTTTAATAGAATTCAAGAAAGGTCAGGGTGGAGTGGCAGGGAGCGGGGGAGGGAATCACCTTCAGTGGATTCTTACCATGTTTTGCAAAACACTTGGCAAACTTTTTCTTCAGAGCTTTATAGGTCTGGTTGCCTTCCACCAGCCTGTAATTCTTTGATTATTCACAGGACTAAAATGAGTAGAAGAGTGAAAGCAATAAACTGTTCTCAGGACTCACTGCGATGACACAAGCACCAAAGAGAACATGGAATGAAAGGAAGCTATTCCCATGGCACATGGTCCATGGATAAAAGTCCTTCCAGAAACTTCTCATTATTGGTCTGAGGCCCCAACAGGCAGAAATTATACCCTATGAAAGTAGCATGTCCCAATACTCACTGTCAGGTCTATCTTTGATCTAGTTCTATCCAGTTTCCCAAGCCTGGAGAAAACCAGTCAGAATTCATCTGTCCAGAAAGTATAACCAATTCTGGGGAGTATTTTTGTATCTTGTTTTGTTTGTGTTTTTCTATCATGGTAGACCCACAGAAACCTAAATATGGTCTTGGTTAGAGTTTCATACAAGAAGAAAAAAGAACGGTGTATCTAAATGAAACTGCAGTTTCCGGGTAGTATTACAAAATACACATATCTCCAAAACCATTCTAGCAGTTGAGTTGGGTCACTTTTAACACCTGGTTTCAAGATGTGGTTTCAGCAGACCAACATAACAGAAGTGACAGTCCTTTATAACACTAAAGTCCTCTGGGGTAGCTCTAGATTGGGATTTCTTCTCTCTCTCCCTCTCCACTTCTCTCTCTTCTTACAGGGAAAAGAATTTGCTACTTTATATAACCAATCAGTTTCTTGAAAACGATTCCCGCCTTGGGTTTCCAGAACATTTACCTTCAGCACATGGACAGCTGGGGGAACCAGATTGCCTGTAGCCATCGTGGTTGGCTCCATTGTTGCTTTGCTGATCACTTTGTTAATTCTCAGATAAATGGAGAGCCACTCCATTTTCTCTCCTCCCCCTCTTCTCTCCAATGCAGAGCAATCAAAGTCTCTGAGGACTTCTCTATATGACTTCCCATTTCACACCACAGATGGTTTAGATAAAAACTATTAGTTTCATTTATTCAAACAGCTTCATTTCACCAAAATGAGCATATTTTTAGCATTTTGCCCAAAGATTTGTTTCCCTGTCTTTTTTGTAGATGTAAAGGAGTTTGGCTGACGTCTCAGGCTTTGGTCATCAACTCTCTTGTCCCCTTCCCTACCCTCCCCCAACACTCTTGGACTGGAACAGAGTTGAGGAGTCCTCTAAGAGGCAGTTTACTATTTTAAAAGTTGTGCTACATGCATTTACAAATTTCTTCTATCTCACAGCCTCTGAATGTTTGCCTTTCTCCATGAGGTTACCTGTGATCTTTCCCATTGGAGCACAAGTACTGTATATGCCTGATGAACACAGTGATGCCAGCTCTTTATCTTGGTTGTATCTTGATGGTGTTACTTGGAAGAATATTTTCATTTGGACAACACACCTTCCAAAAAAAAAGCCTCTTCAGAATACATATTCAATGAGAGGAACTACAAATACACAAGTTCAAAAGTTAAACCACTTTTGATTGTTGTGCAGAAAGATATAAACTGCTTGATAGATGTTACCTATATTCCGACCCTGGGCTCAGGCAAGAATTTTTAAAAATTGTCTTCTTGTACTTTAGGATTAAAATGGCCAGTGGAAGAGCATCTGGGTGGCTCAGTCTGCTAAGCGTGTGACTCTTGATTTTGGCTCAGGTCCTGATCTCAGGGTCCTGAGACTGAGCCCCGTGTTGGGCTTCATGGCCACTTGAAGACCAATCTCTGTTTGAGATTTTCTGTCTCCCTCTCCCTCTGCCCCTTCCCACCACACTTGTGCTCTCTCTCTCTTTCTCTATCAAATAAATAAATAAATAATATAAAATAAAATGGCAGGTGGAAATATATATATAATGTCACATGTAATGCATGACATGTGATATATGACATAGTATATATAAATATATATCCATCTGCCATTTTACTTCTTAAATAATAGCAGGCAGGGGCGCCTGGGTGGCTCAGGGGGTTAAGCCTCTGCCTTCAACTCAGGTCATGATCCCAGGGTCCTGGGATTGAGCCCCAAGTCGGGCTCTCTGCTCAGCGGGGAGCCTGCTTCCTCCTCTCTCTGCCTGCCTCTCTGCCTATTTGTGATCTCTGCCTGTCAAATAAATAAATAAAATCATAAAAAAAAGGAGGCAATTTGTTTAAATTCTTGTCTTAAAAGTATTACAGTTTTATACATATAATAATCTACTCTGGTATATATAGATTATATTTATATAATCTATTCTGTGTATAGATTATGTGTATAAAATCATCTACCCTAGTGAATATGAATTATATACATAATAATCTTCCCTAGTATATATAGATTATATATATAAAAAATTATCTGCTCTAGTATATATAGATTTTATATAATTATCTATTTAATGACTCATAACTAGAATTATACAGTGATGTGAAAACTAGACAAATTTCTCATAATATAGCTGCAGTAAACTAACCAACTCATTTCCAGCTCTAATTTCCCTCCCCTCCCCCCATTTCCCTTACCTCTTTGGGGATATTTCTGTTTATCTCAAAGGGAGTGTGCCTGTGGGCTCAATGGCCATGAATATGAAAATATTCCCTCCTCTTCATATTGCCCCTTCTGTTATTCAGAAACCCTCAAGCCCTCCCATTCCTTTAGAGACTTTAAAGGGACCAAGTATGGATATTTTATAGGATCAAGCCAGAGCATGTCAGCATCCAAGCCTGGGTTTTTTTTTTTTTGACCACTAGGTTTTCAAGTAGCTCTTTGTTTCTTTAATCCATTCAGACATAAGCATAACCATCCACCCCCAATGTAACTTTCACTGGCAGTCTTCAAATCTAGGTGCCCTTCAGCCTGGGCTGTACAGTGCTCAACAAGGCCATCTCACCCATCGTCCTGTGTGCAGGCATTCATCCTCAGTCCTATGGCCTCATTCAGCACTGTAGGAAGGAAGAATACAAAGCAAAGAGGTAAGATGAAAAGGAGCCATGCCTTCAAAGACACAATCTCACAAGCACATGATGATTCTCTAGATCACAAGATAGAGCAAAATCACCATCCCATGGTAGTCTTTCCCCAAAACCAATGAAGAAATCAAATTCCTTTTACAATCACGATCACCTTCTAAAGAGTCTGGGTCCTCTTAAAAGAGGGCTTTGCTTGGTTAAGTTTGTCCAGCCAGGATGCCATGGATAGAATGGCAAAAATGAACAGGGAACTGAGTTTAGGTGCAGAAGCTAAAAAGAGCTAAATTGCTCAATCAAAAACAGAATGCAGATAATTTTGAGTGACTGAGAATAGTTTACCAAAAGAGGAGTGAGGATGAGGAATTAAAAAGGAAGAAATATTGGAGCAGGTAACAAGAGCCTAGGGGCTCTGAGAGAGTTGAAGTGGCCAGTGGTGGCTTTACCTATGTCCCCTAAGGAAACTCTCATATGGCATCGTGTGTGGTAGCTACAACTGAAAACAAGCTAAATGTTTACTAATAGGACAATGGATGAATTGTGGACTATTCATATGATGGAATACTATACAGCAACTAAAGAATGAGCAGGGTGGGGCACCTGGGTGGCTCAGTGGGTTAAAGCCTCTGCCTTCGGCTCCGGTCATGATCCCAGGTCCTGGGATCGAGCCCCCAGGGTCCTTGGGCTCTCTGCTCAGCAGGAAACCGGCTTCCTCCTCCTCTCTCTCTGCCTGCCTCTCTGCCTACTTGAGATCTCTATCTGTCAAATAAATAAAATCTTTAAAAAAAAATGAGCAGGAACTATATGTATCAATGTTGAATAAAAGAAAATCAAGTTTAAAAATTTCATATACAGTTCGGTATCAATTATGTACAATTAAAAACATGTCATACAGTAACTTCTACTGATTATGGCCACATATATAAGTAAAAGAAATATAAAACCAGGAATGGGAATACCAGTTAATGAGAGCAGCTGTCTACTGGCAGAGGGGAAGGAACAAGATTATATTCTTACATAATAATTATTATTAACAAATAACACTATGTTATAAGCTACTTTTGCCTTATATTTTAAATATTGCAAAATTTGAATTTTCTCCATTTTAATCCCAAATATTCAGTAATTTAAGGACATTTAAATCCAGAAACATTAAGTCTAAAATACCCTGAATTTCAAGATTAAACACTTTGCTCCCCTCCAATTCCCTACCCCCACGAATGGCCCCCACAATTTCATGAAAATTTGCATTCACAGAAATTTGTAAGCATGATTTCTGTGACTATCATAGGAAGGACTTGGGTCCCACATCTGCCGTCAGCACAATGGGAAAGTGACAACTTGCATCAGATTACAAGATAACTAAAATTCTCCCCAAATGCAGCACTGCACTCTGAGGCACCCATGAGGTGTTACCCCCACCTTCCCTCCCACCACCCAAGAATCCTTAGGAATGTGGAAGGAGCTCTAGAAGGAACTCTGGATTTCCGCAGGACATGGAAAGGGGACGTTGAGCAGGTCTGAGCAGGTCTGCCAAACAACCAACCTTCAGACTGAATAGACATGTGCTGTTGACAGTAATGTCATTAACACTAAAGAAAGAGTCCCAAAATCTTTGGGCAAACATCTAAATATGGCTTGAATAATCAGAGCTTCCTTTTCTCTCTCAGTGTATTTTGTTACAATATTGCACTTTTCTCTCTTACGTATTGTGGCTGGACTGAAGAGGAAAATGATAGGAAATTTCCCAGATTATTATTTTCTATCTTTAAAAAAGTAGTGCTCTGACTCTAGCTAGCATTTTAGGAAAGATAATTTGAAGCAGTCCTATCAAAACAAACGAGTGTAAAGACAGATCTTTGATACCAACCAAGGTGCCCCCTAGACATTCCCCATTTCTGAGTCTTTCCCAAAGCCAAGGATAAGGCCAGAGAGCAGGATGGGGGCAGAATGAATTGATGTACATGCATAAGGTGACAGGGTCCACCTGACACATTCTCTAGTAATTTGTTAGGAACCAGAGGCTTTACTGTTTGATTTTAAGCCCTATCAAAACGTATCTCTTCAAAATGGCCTCATGAACGCAACCAAAGGCCACATCAGAATGAAGAGTATTCCCATTTTCTGGAAGCCTGGAAGGATAGTGGGCGGGGGGAGCAGAGAGAGGGAAACAGGGGAGGAAGTCCTGATTGAATCACTGAACACAGAATACAGTAACAACTGGATTGTGCGGTGACTGAAATATTTCACACGGTCGTAGGCCTGAGTGTTTCCAATAAGAAATCTTCCAGAGATACTTTTCCGTATCTCCATCAACCTTAACCAGAGACTCCAATCTCTACCCAGTGAGTAATTCAGTGGATGAATAGCAACAGGTAATTCTTTTTTCCTTCTTTCTCTACTTCCTTCTAATCCTTTCTTCCTTCCCATGCTCCCCTATTCCTCCTTCCTTCCTTCTTCCTCTCTTTCTCTCTCTCTCTTTCTTGCCTTTTCCAATGCTTTTGATTCTTAAGTGAGTCATCCATTTAATTGACAATTCTATCTTCTACAGCAGTACAGGGAAATGCTACTTGGAAACCCAAATGATACCAGTTGTTTTTAATAGAAGAGTGACATTTCTGTTCATTTCTGAACCTCAGCCAAGAGAGCGCCTGGCCTGCATTTGGAAAGGGTCTTCTTGGTTTGTGTCTTTTACTTCTGGTGTATTAGTTCGTTTTTCAGTTGGGAGCTTTCCAATTCTCCAATTTAGCGGTGTTAATAAAAAATAAATGCTTGAAAGAGACTTTGCTGTTTCAACACACATAAAAGAGACACCAATTTCTCTCTCTTTCTGCCTTTCTCACTCCAGTAGGTAAAAATCACTTAGAAAAATAAATCTCTTTTTCTCTGTCAACCATGTAATGAAGGAACTATTGAAAACCATGATTTTAATATTTTTTGAAATTAATGTCACCTTAAAACTGCTCAAATTATTCCAAACTAAATTCTAACCAGAAAGTGTCTTTGTTTATACCATTAATTGGAGATGGGGGAATGCCATTTTTAATAAAAACAGAAATTGATGCTTACTGCTAAAACAAGCCTAATCTCTTTTAGATGATGTCTAAGGGAAGGTGTCAAAATTCCTACTATGAAAGTAGATTTCTGGATGTTGAGCCAATCAGTTATTTCAAAGTGTGAGTCATATTAAAGTAATATTACAAATTTTTTTTTTCTGAAGGCCTCCTCCATTATTGCTTTATAACTATCAAACGAAAGAGGTTTGATAATAGTTGGGGTTATGTGAGGGTGGGGAATTTTTGAGATGTTGATCTCGGGCTTGTAGTGTTATGATCTATCTTTCCTCAGGGCAACCCAGGGCAGGCCACCGCTGATGCTAATGCATTTCTCACTATTTAGACACTCTCCGAATGCCAGCCCCACACCTAAGCCACCATCAGAAGAGTGACAACAGCCTTGTACCAGAAGAGTAATAT
This sequence comes from Mustela lutreola, assembly GCF_030435805.1. Lineage (NCBI taxonomy): Eukaryota > Metazoa > Chordata > Mammalia > Carnivora > Mustelidae > Mustela > Mustela lutreola. The sequence continues at coordinate 74,482,906 of NC_081292.1, forward strand.
TGGTTCTTCTCACTGGGAGTTGTATTTGTGGTGCCATTTCCTGAGAAAATACCAAGTATCTCTTTGGGCACAGGGCTGAAGACAACTTTCAGAACCTAAAGTACTAATCCACTCACCAGACAGTCTAGCTTAGTTATAAAATTCAGCACAGGCCCAAGGGTCCTGAGTTGAAAAAAGAATGCAAGAGGGCATCTTCAACCTAGTAAAAAGTTACATCTCTCCACCTGACATCACTGCTCCTTTGGGGTCCGATTTTTGTGATCCTATGTGTTCAAAAAAAAAAAAAAATTCTTACTGGAAAAATGGAGTAGTGGCTGGTTGCTCCTGCTCTGTGCTGTGAAGGAAGATGGAAGTCCCCAGGTAGGGCCAAGGACACTGCTCAGTGGAAGGGGCTGCTCCAGATTGTCGGGGCCCCATGAATTTGACAAGCTGTAACTTTCTTATCCCATGAAACTGGGTGGCAAGTGAGTGAACTCAAAAGCCAATGATCTGCTGTCTGAATGAAGAAACTTGTGTGAACAAAAGGAAGGTACTACTAACAATATGGTCGAACAATGGCATAAGAGGGGCCATGATGAAAACACTGGTACGCAGGAGCACCCTGCTTCTAAGTCACACACAGCTTGGGCCACTCAGTGCACCCCATACAGCCTCTCTGTCCCTGTCCACAAGACTGGGTTGAAAGAATTCCCATGTCTCAGTGCTCAATAGCCAGCACTACTCAGATGGAGGGCGCGGCACGCATGGACTGTATTTGAAAACGTGTCAGTCAATAGCAGGATATAGCCAACACTGGAGCAGTTTGCAGACCTTCCGTTTTTACCTCCCAGAACAACACCACAGCCCTCTAGAATTTGGCAGTCCTCCGTGGCTAATGCCTCAGAGCCAAGACTCCTCAGTGAGGAGTGTGTTCCTCTGGTCTAAGGACACATTTCCCTGGCCAAGCTCCACAGAGTGGTCACAAACTACTCTTAGATAGAAAATGCTTTTTTTGGTCATGGTATGGCTACAAACACTCGGCCAGCCAGAGGCTGAGAGTTCTGTGGCCCCTGAGACCACACCTAGACCTGGTAGCAGAGTTTAAACCAGACACATTTTGGGGTGCCTGTGTGGCTTAGTCAGTTAACCATCTGTCTTCGGCTCAGGTCATGATCCCAGGGTTCGGGATCGAGCCCCACATTAGGCTCCTTGCTCAGGTGGAAGTTTGCTTCTCCCTCTCCCTTTGCCTGATGCTCCCCCTGCTTGTGCAGGAGAGTTCCCGCACACACACTCTCTCACTTTCTCTTGCTCTCTATCTCAAATAAATTAAGGGAAAAAAATCTTTAACTTAGACACATTTGTAAATGCTTATTTTCAAAGCACTTCCTCTCTTACATATACACTATATAGTACACTCTATATAAGTATATTATATATATAATATATATATATATATACACTCTACAAAGGAGCTCTCCCAGAACTAAGCAAATTTGTCAATAGGGAACAGTCCTATGGGAAAGATGTACCATGGAGATGCCACAGCGTACCACCCAGATCTCTCCCCTCACCATGGAGGCACTCATTCTCTAGCTGTGGAGAGTATTAACTACTGGACTGTCAGCTGAGTTCCTCTTTGGGAATTGCTTTCAGGCCAAGAAAGCTGCCTTGCCCACATTCAGGCCCCCTCTCCAGGGGCCACAGCATCCAGTGGCTGGCACACATTGTTGCCTCAAGCCAGGATGAAGGGACATCCTAGCCCCAGAGCTCCCACACCCGAGGACCAGCGGGAGCCTTCTCGGTGACCGCAGTCCTCCCTCTGCCCGTCTTCCTTCCCTCCACCTCTGCAGGTGTTGACCACCCCCTGCCCAGCCCTCCCCAACCATATTCTGGCCACAGAGCTCTGTTCCTGGGGGCTCTTTCCTAGAAACCCAACCTAAGACTAGGCACCGTTCCCCTTTTTGGTTTCTTGAAGGAAAGACAAAGAACTAGTAGATAAAAAGAAGCTCTGCTGAAGGTATTCCCTGAGACCTCCAAAGGTCTCAGGAGTGAGCTGGTGAGAGGGAAACATTGCCGCCAACCTTCTGCCAGGCAAGAACGAGAGAAGACACAAGTACGACCAGCTCACAAGGTAAAGGCTTGTATCTGAATGGCTTTAGCCTATCAATAAGCACTGAGTTAGGAAGCTGCTCTTCTCATGAAGATATCTTTAAAACCTGGTTTTACACACATATATGTAAATGTAAATTTATATAAAATATGAATTTTATATATTTATATAAAATACTTTTTATATATTCTTTATATATATTTATATATAACTGTGCATGCGTGTGTGTGTGTGTGTAGTCATATTCTTAAAAAAGAAAGCCTATCAATCCAATTATCTGACCTGGCATTAATCATGTCTGGGAACACCCTATCCAGTTTTCATCTACTTGCTCATTCGGGGAAACCTACCTGACCTGCAGGTAGTTCCAAGAAGGAAAGGTCCCTCTATGGAGCTCTGATAGGCAAATAGGAAGATGCTGTTGTATTTTGATAAGGCAAAAATCAGAGGAACAATTCTGTATTCCTAGAATCTAATTCCCAATGCGCCTCTCCACTGAAGAGTTTCCTGCTGGCTCATTTCTTTGGCTGAGTACTGTTGGGAAGGAAAATCCCTCTCATATTTGACCTTTCATCTTTCCTCACAGATCCATGTAAAGAATCTGGCCGGAGGGCTTTCCCTCAGGCTCCTGATGGGACAAAAGTTTTACAGTTTGACAATGGGAATTCTCTAAAGCTGATCAGTCAGAAAGGTGGGCCCCTGGACAAGTCAAAAAGTGCCCTTCAAGACGGAGTGTTTTTTTTTATGATCTGCAAAGCCCTGTAAGCTCAAGGGCAGAGAGACACGAAGGAATAATAGATCCTGAGTCCACTTTTGAAATTGCTGTATGCACATAAATCCTTCCTTTTAAATTATGAACCAGAATACATTAGTAGTGAAATTGAAGCTAGGTGAATGGAATGCAAGGGACCAGAAATTATTACGTCCGATTTGCTACACAGGATTCTGGTCTACCTTGAATACCTAAACGGACTATGAACAAGAGCTAAACAGGTGAGGCGGTAGCATCCACCCAATGATCTTGTCGTGGGCAGATGTCAAACCCTCCCCCGCACTCACAGACCGTGGAACTCAGCAATGAGCCTCCAAAGCACATGCATTCCACGGGACCCCGCCTTACTCTCTCACTAGCTCTTTAGCCTGGTGCACATTTTCTAGGTAGCATCCAAGAGTAGGTTAGGAGTTGAAGCAATTTGCTCCTACGGTACTTAATCTTTTATTAAACTAGTGGCTTAAATACAAATTAATAAGCACTGTGTAATATTTGTATTATGGATTGTATTATGGCATAAATACAAATTAACCTCTAAGAGAAGCAAAATGGAGGCCTCTCCCCTGCATGGAGCAACGTCTCCCCAAATCCATTGCTTTTATGTACCTGGTGGAATTTATAATTTTTTTTTTTTTTTTTTTTTGACAGAGAGAGTGAGATCACAAGTAGGCAGAGAGGCAGGCAGAGAGAGAGAGGAGGAGGAAGCAGGCTCCCCGCTGAGCAGAGAGCCCGATGCGGGATTCGATCCCAGGACCCTGAGATCATGACCTGAGCCGAAGGCAGCGGCTTAACCCACTGAGCCACCCAGGTGCCCGATGGAATTTATAATTTAAAGAAGTTTTCAGGAACGGCTCTTAGAAGCGAGGTTCCCAAGAAATCTGAAATTCTCAGAGTGGAGAAATCAAAATGGCCGCTCACAGCAAGCCTCTACTTTGTGTCTCGCCTTCTTGCTCCGTATATACATCCTGCTTCCTGAATTTTCTCACACCGCAGATGGGGATCTTGAGTCCCACACTGTCAGAAAGACAGTCAAAGGGACACATACTTTTTGAGACGTGACTTCAACAAAATGGTGTGGAATCTCCTGAGTAGCCTCAGCCAGGGCTAGGATTGCTGGAATTTGCTTCCTCCGCACCCTGAGCCAAGGGGACACAACCTCCAGCATCCCGATTTCCATCATCAGAAATCAGGCGGATCCTTGGGATGCCCATTAGGAGCAGAAAGCAATTATTGGGTTCCACCTGGCTGGCAAGTCAACAGAGACAGAGAGTGTTCCAGGCCCAGAGGTAAATGCAACAGGAATCAAGCGTACCCCTCCAGTCTGGGATGCGACAATTCTTAAAATACCAACCAATGGAAAATGGGTTTGTTTACAGTAAAGTTTTCTGTTTCTGTAACAATTTGAACTTTTTTAGAGCATTCCCATGTATGATTTCATTTCACCGCAAGACAAACAGCACAAAAGGGCAACATGACAATGAACATAGATCAAAATATTCTTATGTGCATACAGCTGAGAAAGGGCCACTGGTGACTTTGAGATGCTTATGGTCACTAAAAGGCCAGACCACAGTGTCTGACCATGATGTCACCTAACAGATCATCTACTCCATCTCCCAGCAACTTCTAGGTACAGGCAGCTCATTTTCTGATGTCTTTTTAGCATTATAGTCCAGATTTTACTTCTACTTTTGAAGGACCGTCAGGGTTCTGGTTGAAAGTCTCTATAGAGTTTTTTGGACAACCCTTTCATCTTGCTGTTAGTCATTCATTTGAACCATAGTCTCAAAGATAAAACCAAAAATGGGGAAGTTAGAGGGAATTAGGAAACACAAATTTTTAACACAAAATTTAAGGAATTTCTCCAGGTCACTCTCCTGACCCTCTGTGGACTTGGAAAGCATCTTATCGCAAACAGAACTGATTTTTTTTTCCAGGCACATGACAGGTAGACACCATTTTACAAAGCCCAGAAAGGAAATGCCTAAAGATTGGTTCACATTGGCTTTGCATTCAAGCCAGAGTTTCTCAATCCATTGTGCCATGAGGCCCAGATAGTAGCTCATGAAAGATGGGCTGTGACTTCATAATATAACCAGTACTAATCTCTTTGAAAAGGTAAGTAAAAAAGTTGGTGCCATCAAGGAAAACAAAGGTGATGAGACAGGGATTTTAAAGGCATGGAAGCTCAGTTTTGGAGGGTAGTCTTTGTATGATGCAATTCCTTCAGCCGCCAGACTTTCAACCATGCTGACTTATTACATTAGAAGAACTTCATCCCACATTCTGAACAGGACTGTCTTTTACAATCTCTGATCAACATAAATTATGCAGCTTACAAGTAGCTTCTAATTTCTCTTTTATTATATGACTTAGAGTCAAGGTGATATTTTGATCCCAATACACTCACAATTTTAGCTTTACAAATAGAAAGAGAGAGGAAAGAAGAAATGAGAACAAGGGAAGACCGTTTCCTTATAAGCAGTAAATTTACTACACCAGACGAGAGCTGTGCACCTCAGGACTCTGGTTCACATCACAGAAGCTGTGGTAGGTAATGACAGGATATGGGAAGAAGCCCCATCTTAAGTCATAACCTGTCATCATGGAAAGAGTTAGAGAGGAAAATATGAGAGCTTACATTCCTGAGGGAACTTGAGCATGTCATTTCGGGAACAGGGAAAACCTGAAGCTTCTCTTCCTTTCGTTGTCCTTCATAAACCAGGGGAAATGATAGGTTTCTGAAACTAATGGGGACCTGTCTATGCAGCTCTCAATAGGTCGAATGCAACAAGATTCTGGTTGTTCTGCAGATCAGGACTGTCTCATAGCTGCCGAAAAGGTATGGCTGGAAATTAGAGGTGGGATAAGGAAAATCCCAGCAGGAGGTAGTTCTGTGTTCTCATGATAAAAGCTCAAGTACCGTTCAGGTCTATTGGAGCACACAAAATACATAGCTCCTAAAATGTGCTGGGACTTCGGAGGGCCAACATATTCCTTGACTGGCCAAGCAACAGGACCCCGGGTGCAAACATGGTAATCTACAGTCTACTGCTAGCAGGGAATCTGGCTTCAACCACTTCCCACGCAAAGAAAAAGGTGGGGATTTAAGCAGTGGTAAGAGCCAAAGGAATAGTCCGTGGTGTGCCTGACTCAGGAATGAAAAGGACTTTAAGAGTGTCCGTAAGAAGGAAGAATGTTGTGCTGGCATCTTCTCTCTAAGGCTTTAGGCAGGTGTTCAAGGAGGGGGTTTGTTTTGAAAAGAGGGCTACCACAGCAGCAGGCCAAGCCACCAAAAGAAAGATTAAAAGGTGCCAGATGGGATTTCTTTGGGAGCAGGTAAGTCACATGTAACCGTTTACGGCAAGATGCTGCCAAGGTGATGGCATACTGTGCCTGGAGAGAGGGAGATCCAGTAGTGTTCTGAGCAAGAACAGCTGCTGGAGGGAAACATCTGTTCACAATCATTCATGGGCTTAACTGTGAGGTCCTTATCACCTAGAAATGTTTGTCTACTCACCACATGCCTGGCCTTATGTTCAACATCAAAGAAACACCACAACCAATACGAAGCCAATCCAGAGCACTGATTAATCATTTGACTGCTGGCCTACAGCTTTCAACCAATCTGATTAGCTTCTTTGATAAGGAGGACAAACACAGAAGGATGGACTTTGGAATTTGAAAGAATTGCCTGGAATTTTCTTTTCTTTTTTTTTAATGGCAGTTTGGATCAGGCAGGAGGAGTTCAAGACCAGAAAACGAAGTCTATTTTCTTGTTCCTGTTGCCCACTGGGAGTTTCTCCCCAGATGAATCTACAGGTTCCCAGTATCGAATGAGCACTTGACAGGTATAGTCACTCAGTCATCCCAATTCTAGCAAAATGTTCTACCCAAACGCAGGCAAAATAAAGCTGTAAACCATTTGTCCCCTGATAAATGAAAATGGTCAATTTTTGACATTTGGGGGCCCTGATCCCGGACTCCCAGGGAAGCTACACTTTAACACTTACCAAGGTCAAAATGACAGCAAATCCTCAAAGCATGAGCTCTATTTCTACCCCAAACACACATCATATGTTTGCTTCGTTCAAATAACAATAATATTCCAAAAGATGCATTCCAAACATGAAGATATGAAAAACAAAACAAAACAGAAATCTCCCTGGTTCCCATAAGATTAAAGTCATACAGCCTTGCGCCCACTAAAAACACAAAGCCTGTAACCTTCTGGAATGTCCTCTGTCAAGATGGTTTGTAACTCTGTAAAAATCATGTACAACTCTGCCCCAAAAGTCCCTTCCCTGGAGCACTCTCTTCTTCGTGAATGTTGTGTATCCTGGACAGCTGACCTAACTTGGACTGGAATAAAATTCTTTTTCTTTCTCTTTAAAAAGTTTTTTTAATGTGTTCATTTTGCATGGACACCCCTTCCAGAGACTTCCCCTCCCTTACTATTCTGCCTCCACTTCTTTGTCCTACTGACCAGCAGGGATTCAAATTGAAGGCATAATTCTGGCCCTCCCTGAGCTTACATTCCTACTGGAGACACACAAAAGCGACAGTGCAGGCTTCTCTCTAGTTTTTCCTATAATCCTGCAGACTCAGTAGGAATCCTTTACACAAGAGATGCACCTTGAATCCCTAGTAACAGAGGAGGGAGAAAGGCTCTTAACTCCTGCCTCCTGTTGTCCTCTGCTGTTTGAACCCAAATGACCTTTGTCTTGTCCTCTGAAGCCTGGCCCGACCACCTACACATTGTGTACCTCATTTCAGATACTTACCCAGCAACTCTTTGGTTAACCCCACACAATAAAAATATTTGCTACATTCATTTATTTTCTTGTGGAAGAATCAAGTAGCCACGTCTGAATAGGAAAATATCTGCTGAGATTAATGGAGGCAAAATCACCATAGAGAACCCGAAAGAAATTTCTATCAAAAAAAGTCTATGAACTCCACTACAGCAGATGAGGTTTTATATGCCTACCTTCTCTAGGGCTTCTATTATGTAAATATAATTCAGTTGATATGGGTACTTCTGAGTTTTTTGGCCTGAGTTTCAAGTCATTCTGCCTTCATACTCTCCCTCAGATAAAACCCCGGCTATGGAGAAGTGGTAGTTTTGTAAGGACACAAAAATCTTTCATTAGAACATCTGCTCCTCATAGAGTTTCCTCTCTCTCTCTCTTTTTCAATCCTAGAATCCTGTAAAGGTTTTTTGTTGTGTTGTTGTGTGTGTGCTGTTGTTTTTTTTTAATTCCAGGAACAATGACAAGTATGACTGAGTTTGGGAGACTTGAGTTATTTCTACATTAAAATGAAAGCCAAATTCTGAGCACATATCAATTAAAAGACAAAGTCATTCACAAGTGGCCTGCTGTGGGCTGTCAGACCATGAATCTATCAACCCTTCCCTTATGAAATAACAACAAAATTATTCACTGTGTTTCTTAATAGTAGCACAGGGCTAAAATAAGGGCCAGATGCTCATTCTTTTAAATCTCCAAATTCCATTTATGTGATCTTATTTCCTTAGACTCACTCCTGAAAGATAATACCATAGTGACTCCATGGATTTTTTTTTTTTTAAGTTGCATAAAAATTTTGGCAAGTATTTCTGGAAGGACTGAGTCCACTTCCTCATGGAGTTTAACCCTCTGTCTTTCTTAGTTCAAGATTTACTGGATACATATACAACGATGAAGAGACTAAGGGCCAGAAGTACACAATAAACTAGAAAAAGATTGTCCATTCCCTCCTGGGGTGCCCTGTGCATTCTTGTTTTCCTCTCTCAGTGCTTCTCTGCTGTTCTCAGAGTCTTTCCATCTCTCTCTCTCTCTCTTTCTCATCACTGGTGGATTTCCCAATCAATAATGCATCCAATGGTAATATTTTCATTAATATTCAACAATGAGAGCATTATGTCCATCCTTCCTAAACCTACTACTTTTCCCTATTAGTTTTCCCATTAATTGAGCCCATGACTCAATTAATGACCCATCGCCAATCATCCTCACTCTCTTCTCATTGATCCCAAACCAAAACATGGACGCCATCCACATTTCCTCTTTATCTCTTTCATCTCTTATAATGAGATGGTCACTAAAACCAGCTGTAGCCCTTGGCAAGGTGCTGCCAAGGTGATGGCATACTGTGCCTGGAGAGAGGGAGATCCGTAGCGTTCTGGGCAAGAACAGCTGCCGGAAGCAGCTTTTTGACTATTCTGATCTAACTTTTTGCTGCATTTCCACTGTCACTGCCTAATTCTAGTTGTCATTCTTTCTCATGGAGACCCTTGCAGTAAACAAAGGATCTTCATGCTAGCTATCCCTTCATTCTGCTCCACCATTTTGTGTCACTTAAGAGGTCTTTCTTAACCATTCATGTTCCTTTTAAACTCTGGAAGATGAAAATCACGTGATCCTCTTCTCTTCTACCACAGCACATGATTTTAACATGCCATTTTACCTCACTGCCTTTGAGCTATTTTTCCATGTCTCTCACACCATATTGTAAGTTATGGGAAGGTGAAATATTTTGTGTGTGTTCTTTGTATTCCTCGCATCCAGCTCTGTGCCCCACAAATAGTATGCTCTCATAAAGCAATGTCTAAGTAAATGCTGATTTTCAACTTCCTCACAGTCCTACAGAATTCAGCACAGCTGACTGCAAGTCCTTCTAGAATTTTCTAAGCACCTGTTTTGCAAAGCACTATCTCTTCTTATTTCCCCCTACTCTCTGGACCGTGCTTTATCCAGATCCCCTGGGCATGCCTATTGTTTCTCTTATTCCTACAATATTTGACATTTTAGTGATTCTACTTCCCTTCTTTCCTTCTCTCCCCTGAATCCTTTCTCTGCTTAGTATATTGAGACCATGGTCTGAAAACATAGTCTTGGATGTAACTAGCTTTACCTTAAGCCTGAGGTAACCATCCCTAAAATGCTACTTTTCTGATGTGTCCCTCCCTTTTCAGAATATTTCTTCAGCCATGAGGTATGTTTTCAGTCTTTCATCGTCCAATGAATACCTATATTTTAGACATATCCTAGATTGAACAAAAGAATTATCTTTTTGTCATTTATGAGGAACCAATAAATCAAAGGCTTAAAGGGATTTCAAGACGATAATAACCATGAATAGATAACCAAATAAAGATTGTGTATATCAGAACCAAATATATCAGTGTAGACCTAAAGGAATTCAGATAGACACTAAATACAGGTCACCTCTGTTTCCTGTTTCTGTTTAAGGGGCCATTGATGGCAATTCACTGTGATCTTGGAATGATAACTCATTTTACAATCCCACTGTTGTGGCCTCACCTCATAAGGTGTGAGAGACTTTATCAGAGTTTTTATCAGATTTTATCAGAGTTTTGAGTCCAAATGTTGAGAAAATTGCTTAAGTCTGGTGGAGGGAAAGCCAACATTATGCTTTCCTTTGGAGATGCCAGACGGGGGAGGCAGAGCAAGTGGGAATTCTTCTCCTGGAAGGATAGGCTTGACTCTCTCAGTGATTGATTTTTTTTCTTTTATTGAATAGCTGATCTTTCACCAGCTGTTGTGTTTGTCTTCTTGGGATTAGAGCAGGCAAGAATCACATTCACTCAACACTCAATTCATAACCTTATCTTTGGCAGTTTGTTTAGTTTGGCATTGTGTTCAGGTCTTGGCCTTAAAAGGGAAAACTTAAGGATCTGAAAAGGTAGGGATTATCTCACAATTTAGTTATTTTCCCTGATGGAAAGAACACCATTTACCAAGAGTTCTAATATTTTATTGTGCATGTATGTGTACGTGTGTACACGTGCATTTGAAAGCAAATGCTTTCCCTTAACTTCACAGCTTGAAGATTAAAGAAAATCACTGATCTTTCCTTTGACTCACCATGAATTGTGCCTGGCCCTGGCCACATAGCTCTCACCAGGGCTGATTTAGTGTAGTAGTGAGGTCCCTGCCTGTTCACTTCCAGTGACCGATCTCTTCCTGGATGCTCAGTGTCCTCAACCTTGCCCCAAAGCATTATACTTGAATCCTGTTATTATAATTCATGCTCTACAGAGCCATGGAAAAAAAATAATAATTCCCTATAAGAACTCCCTTCCACTCACATCCTAAGTCTGCTTCTCTTAAACTGTCCAGTCAAAGGTGTAGCAGGCATTTTTGGTCACCTATCTAACATGCACCCCGCACCCCCCCCCCAGCTTCCTCCTCTCCATCAGAGCTCCAGTAGGAGAAATCCACGGCCCCTTCATGTGGCCATGCAACTCCCCTCCCACTACAGGTGACTGGCTTAAAAACATGTGGTATTATAGGGGGCACGGATAGCATGGAGCACTGGGTGTGGTGAAAAAATAATGATACTGTTATGCTGAAAATAAATAAATGAAAAAAAAAAAAAAAGAAAGAAAGAAAGAAACATGTGATATAATCCTGACCAAGGAAGGTCTGTTGGGGGAAGTAGTGGTTTCTCAAAAAGGTTTCTTTTCTGGCAAAAAGATAGATACATAGATACCCTTTTCTTTCTCTGGGTGTTCATGTGACATAACATTTATTTTGCAAAGTATTAAGACAACAGACATCAATAGACATGGATATTGTATATAACCCTTTGGCAATAGAAATTTGAAGAGGTAAGTGTTTATGTGAAATGCATCCATTTATTTAATATTTTTATCTTTTGATTAGCCATGATGAGTGTTAGAAATTAATACAGATAGAAGTTTCCATTTAAATTTATAGACTAATAATGGGTCTAATTGTGTTCTCATAAATAAGGGAAGTAGCCCTAACAAGGAACATGAAAAATCTTCCAATCTTAATATCCTAGCAACTTATGGTGTTGGGTGTAGAAAGGAACAGGCCCAGTTTTCTAACCACAGAACAGATCCACTTCTCTAGCTCTACCATGTGGGTAGAAGTCACCCCACAGCACTAACAGAGTATTGGCATGAAATGAGGAGGCCAAGACTCTAAGCCAACACTGTGTTGGACCACTAGGACCATGGAGCACATTTCTTTCCCTCTTAGGTAGAGAGTTGAACTCACTGGTCCAGAAGTTCTTTCAGTTACAGAACCTTTCAACTCAAGGGTATTGACTGGTAGCCCACACTGGAGGGAGAAGTTTCCAGGCCCAAGGCATTCAGAAGTACAGGAAGCATGAGGAAGGGACTTCTCAATTGCTGGGACAATTCCAGGGCATCTCTTGCTTTTTTTTCTGAGGGGATAAAACACTTAATGAAATGTGTTGCCTCCCATGCTCTGCTCTCCTCTCCACTTCTGTCCTCTTTCTATGCTTTGCTGCTTCTTGGCCAGTTTTAATCTCTCTGCTTCCCAAAACAGTACCCAGCACAGGGAGAAAGATGAGAACTGTGTCCAGGCTCACAACAGGAAGCAGCCTAGGTGTTCCCTCTGCCCAAATCCTCTTCAAAGCCACTAACTCTCTCCCATAGCAGGATGCTTGTTATATTCCTACAGAGATGAACCCTAAAAGCACCAGCTCCTTTTCCCTTTGGTTTAGTAACAGATTTGCTTAAAGGGAATGTACATTTCTTGTGGCAATTAATTTCAAGTGTCAACTTGGCTAGGCCGTGGTACCCCATTGTTTGGTCAAACACCAGTCTGAACATTGTGTGAGGTTGTATGTTAGATGTGATTAAATTTAAATCAGTACACATTGAGTAAAGCAGATTACCCTTCATAATGTGTGTTGTCTTCATCCAATTAGTTGAAGGCTTTTAGAGAAAAAGACTGAGGTCCTCTGAGGAAGGAGAAATTCTGTCCCTAGTCTACCTTCAGACTCAACCTGAAATATTAACATTTCTCTGGGTCTCCAGGCTGCTGGCCATCCTTGCAGATTTTGAACTTGCCAATTCCTTAAAATAAATGAGCTGATTCCTTAGAAGTAAATCTTGATAGAGACTTACATAAATAGATAGATACATAGATACATAGACCTAGAGATATCTAGATAGATAAATAGAGATATCTATAGACAGAAAGTAGGTAGATAAATAGTAGATCAATTGATAGAGACTCATTTATATATTATATATAAAGACGTATTTATTTATTCTTATGAGAGGTACATACACACATAGACACCACATACATCCTATTGGTTCTGTTTCTTTGGAGAACTACGACTAATATACCGCTTAAAAGCACAAACCCATGGCCTCCTGAAAACAAAGAAGATAATCTATAGAACCAATATATCTTTTGGCTCATTGGTCTCTCACCTGGTTTTATGCTCCACCAATTACATTGAACACTTTGTGAGTGGTTATCCAGAGGAATTTTAAGATCTCCCTGGAGTAACCACAAGATTACAATGAGACTGAAGTAGGAAATTTGATTTTATGTCTAAATTAATTTTTCAGATATGTTGTTTTACCAAAGCCCTTTCTCCTTTCTGAATTTTTTTTTGAAATATTGTCAAACTCACATTTTGTTTCACATTCTATTGTAAAGAGCAATTTCTCTTTGTTTTCTATAAAATTTCCCTAGTCGGTTTTAGTACTTTTCCTAATGTCTGTCACTCTCTTTATTTTTAAACTTGGTATAATGTCTGGTGCATTATAGGTTCTCTCTCTCTCTCTCTCTCTCTCTATATATATATATATATATATAAAGGCTGGAGAAACTTAAAGATAGATATATAGATCTTCTTACAGCTGAAACATCTAGGATTTTATAGGAGAAAGATGCCTGGGATTTTTCCCTTCTATTTTAAAACTTACTCTAACTCTTGAGCAAATTATTGAAAGAGGGAAAAGTCATGTGTCTTTGCTCCATCTTAATATATTGTTTTAATTCTTCCATTGAATCTGGGGACTTTTTAGAAACTGAGACACCAGCTAAAAGTCAATATTAGGAACTAATTTAATTTCATATCTGCTTAATAGGGTTCTGAATATTTTCACTGCTGCAATGTCGGATTCGCTCAACAAATCATGGGCTAGGTAATACAGTGGGGACACTTGCCCTTCTCCTGCCCAAGGGACACTTGGATAGGTGTCTCCTGTCTGTTTGCATTGGGACCACTGTCCTGTGTGTCACTGAGCATTTTGTTCTCTTCCTTCTGGGGCACAGCATTAATTCTACAATTCTAGCCCTGCTTCAGGTCCTCTACAAAGCTACCTTTGGCTATTTCAGTGAAAAATGACCTCTGTATTAGCTCACCTCCTCAGAGGTTGATTAAAAGTTACCCGTAGGTGGATTAATATTTCATTTTCTCTTGTACATTCTAAGAGCTCCTGACCCAGTGTGCAAAGCCATACTCTGAAGTAAAGCCCTAGAAAAAGTTGATAAGAGAAAACCATGCTTGACAAGCTGTTGTCACTCACCCAGGATGATGCCTCTTGCAGTGGCCTCAAGCTTTCAAGGCTATTAGCAGTTTATTTCGAAAGTCTGGAGTTTAAGACCCTTAAACATATCTACTTTGCTTAAAAATTTCTGAGTTGTAGGACATTATTCCCCCTACAATTACCTCCGGCCCTCCTTGGACTTTGAACCTTTCCTACCCTCATATGGGTGTTCCAACCACATCCCAAGACTTGTTTTGTGAAGGCATGGACCCTTCCATTGGATACAAAGCAGTGTTTCTCAAGTTTTGTTTATTGGAATTCTGGGTTTAATTAAAGACCCCTCCCCCTCAGGATGTCGAAGACTACCATGTTTATCCTTAGGCACTGGAAGACACCAAAGAAAGGAAACAAAGTGCCTGTTCCAGTGAAGCTTTCTTCTGGTGAAGGAAGACAGATAATAAGTAAAGAGTCAAATAAATACATCATATGGTGGGGACAAAGCTGAATAACAGTTGGGAAAGGCCAGCTTCTTAGGCTTACAAACCTGTGCAAGCTAGACAAGCGCTCGTCATTGCCTCACAATTGGTGATTATAATGCCCTGTGATTACGGCTTGAAATTCTTAATAATCATATTTTCAACTTTCGGTTTTACAAGCAGAGTCTGATGGAACAATGAAGCATGCAGTGGGGGTTTGAAGCTTCAGCCAGGTCCTACCTCTGGCCCTCGCCAAGACAAGCTCTATGTTGCCTCTCCCTACCTCTGTCATTGCAGGCCCCACCTGGCCTTTCCATCTATGCCCTGACACCATGACCACCACCAGCCCAAGGTCCCCATTGAGGACCTGGACACAGGCATAGGAAAGGTCAGGCATGCATGCCCTGTGACATCTTAGGGCAGGGCATAGGGATGGTTGTCCCCCTCACTGGATTTGTAGTGCCACGGTCACTGTGTGGGTGACTCATTGGGGGTGAGCCTCTCTCCCGCCCCTGACTCAGGTATGTAGTGCATCAGGGCACTGAACTTGTAATACCCACTCCAATGCCCACGTGAAGCTCATGGATTACCAGATTCCCCCTCCCACTGGTTGCCAGGCTGCCATGCTGTGCGGGATGGGGGTAGGGAAGACAAGCCAGATACATTCCCTTGCTACAGGCCCATCAACCTGTGGACAGGCAATTCCACTTCTGAGGATGTGCTCTCACTCTACAAACATCCCCGTGATTTAGGGAGCATAACATTAAATAACAAACAAACAATATGACAGGTTGACAGAGAGGTCATGAAAGAAAGGGAAAAGCTTCCTACTATAGTAACTTTGACATTAGATTTTTCCCCAGGGATCCCACATTTTCATTTTATGATAGGCTTCACAAAGTATTTAATTGGTCCTCAGGTCAGGAGAAAGAAAACAATGAAGGAAGGAGCTCTGGTTTATTTAGTGTTGTCTGTGAGGGCTTCTCTGACAAGATGACATTGGAGCAGAGTCCAAAGAAGTGAGACTGAGCCACACAGGTACCTGGGATAAAAGGGTTCCAGACAGTGAAAAGAGCAAATGCAAAGGCCCTGTGGCAGGAGCTGCTAGGGAGACTGTGACTTGAGCCAAGGAGATCTGGATGGAGCAGTAGGTGAGGTCATGGTGGTAGTGGGAGTGGAAGCCAATTATGTAGGAAATGGTAGGGGTTATAAGGACTTTGGGTCTTACTCTGAGTGAAATGGACAGCCACTGGGGGTATTTTAATATTTTAAGCCACTGAGGTCATACCAAGAAACAACTTGGTATGACTTATATCATACCAAGAAACAACTTGGTATGACTTATATTTCAAGAGAATTATCTGTGAGTTCTTACTAACCGTTAATATAAAATACTGCTTTCCCTCTATCCAACATCATTCTTCATCACTTTACCCTGCTTGCTCCTTTTTCACGGTACTTATCGTCACCTAGTATATTGGATATATATTTTCATTTGCATATCTCTCCACATTAGCCTATAAACTCCACAACAGCAAAAACTTGTTCCCTGTGTCCCTAGAGCCTAGATCAGTGTCTTACACATAGTGGGTTCTCAATGATTTATGTGCTGGGTGAAGGAATGAATGTATCTCTTAAGACAAAGTATAGAACATCTTCAGAGACTAGATAATTGAATGTTCTCTTTCTTCTCAATCAATTTGACAGATCATCATCTCGAACCATGAAGCCAACCCAGTCCATTCCACCCATGAAAATGTATCACTGTTAGCTGGTTCTTCCAGATATTGACCTAAATCTAAACGCCTCAGACTCCATCGATAGTCCTCAATCTGTCTCCTCACCCTGGTGATCACTGGTTTCCTTTTAAAAAGATGTTTTCCTTAGATATACATACCATGTTTTTGTTTACTAGAGAACATTTGGAAAAAATGGTGGTGGGGAGGGCAATAAAGTGTAATGGCCAAGACTGTAGCCTCTAACATCTCACAGAGCTGGGTTCAAACCTTAGCTCTTTCCCCTACTAGCTGTGTGAACTTGGAAAAGCCACTTACCTGCCCAGCCCCCAGTTTTCCCATCAATAACATGGGGAAAAAACTATTGTCTCACCAGATTTTTCTAAGGAATAAAACAAGTGACATTTGTGAGGTGTTTGACACAGTGCCTGGTGCAGTGCCTGTCAGCAGTCTAAGTAAGGTGCATATTTTAAATAAAAAGAAAAAAAGAAGAAAATTAAAAATGATATAATGACACCACCTAAACACAAACACTTTATGACAACTTTCCTTGTGGTTAAAGACATTTCTAATTCTTCCCCAGGTCTTCATATCTCTGAGTTTACTGTTCCCAGGCCCTGAGTCAATATGACATAGAATGGTAGTAGTTGAGTTGAAGTAGTTACCAAGCCATTCTGGCCATCCTCCTGGATCCTTTCCAGTAGTTTATCAGTGGCTGTTCTCCTAAAATATGGTTCCCAGAACGGGGCCAATGTGGTCTGATTAGCACTCAATGTCCACGACTGTCACCTTGACACTAGACTTTCAGGAAAACAATCTAGGTTGCAGTGACTTAGTTTCCTGGAATTTTTTCAGACCCTCATCCTTTCTTACATAATTTATTTATCTTCATTAAAGTCCAGTACATTTATTCTGCTGGGTGATGTTTCATCGGTTAAGCCTATAAATCTAGCCCCTTGAGATCATTCTGAATCTCAATTTTATCATCCAATATTGAGCTGTGTATTCAACGAGCATATTCTCTTTATAACTATGCTCTTGACACAGATGTTAATTAACCTCCAGAACCAGTGGCCTCTCTCGAGTTTGATAATTATCTATTAATCCATATATTTTGACTCCAGAAAAACTTACCATTTACTAAGGTATGGTTTACCTAAACTTACCATTTTCTAAGGTATGTCTTTTGTTGACCTATAGTGATAACATAAAGATATTTTTATCAAGTATTTTGTTAAAATCAATTTTTCCATTGCTATGGACTGAATTATGAACTCCCTAAAATCACATGTTGAAGCCCTAATGCCCAATGTGATTGTATTTGGGAATAGACTTTTTAGGGGACAATTAAGATTAAATGAGTTTCTAAGGATGATTTCCTAACCCAATGGTAATGGTGGCCTTATAAGAAAAGGAAGAAAGAGATGGCTCACTCTCCACATGCATAATCCAAAGAGAGGCCAGGTGAGGATACGGTGAGGAGGTAGCCATCTGCAAGGCAGGAAGGGAGTTCTGACCAGGAACTGAATTGACTTATACCTTGATCCTGTACCTCTAGCTTCCAGAACTATGAGAAAATAAATTTCTGTTGCTTATGCCTCTCTGTCTCTGATATTTTGTTATGATAGCCCAAGCCAACTAAGACAGCCACCTTTGTAGCAGTCTCTACAGATCACAGAATAATAACCCTATTGAGAAAGGGAACAAATTCGGTTCAGCAAGATCTTTTCGTGAACTGACTCTGACTTCTGGGAACAAAATCTCTTATCTAAGTGCTCATAAAACTTCAAATAATAATGATTTCTAGAGTTTTTCATGGTATCAACATTAAACATTAAATATACTGGTTTGCAGTTTCAAGAAGCCACTTCATTTTCCTTTCAAAAATCCAAACTTTTGTCCATGTCTTATTTTCTGGCAATATTCCAGATCAAAATTATTCTTGGTAGTTCCATAATCACCTCCACCATTTCTTTCAGTAGCTTGCGACTCAGCAAGTATATGACTATGTAAGTAATATCTTTCTAAGTTTTTGATGCTTCATATGTCATCGTTGCATCCCCTGGGTCCAGCACAGTGCCTGGTTTATGGTAGGCACTCAACAGTTGTTTACTCAAATGAAACTGATCTCACTGAAGAAGGAATGATGTTTTCTAGTTTGCCAACAACTCAAACAGTTGTTGAAGGATTCAAGAGATGATGAACGTAGGCATACCCAATAAACTATAGAACACCATACAAAGAGTCACAAATTGTAGGTACCTAAGAAAGCCTCACAAAAATGGGTGACACATTAGGATTGTTTTTAAGAGTTAATATGGAGTGGGTCACAACACACTAGAGATTTTGTGATCCTTATTACAGAACACATTAATTGGAGTCAACTAACTGTTGTACCAGATGGACCTCAACATACCCACTGACTGGATCAAACAGAACAGAGATTGTTTCTTGCTCACAAAATCTTGTTCTACATTGGCTCCGGGTTGTGGGGAGGGCAAAGGGTGGGAAAGGAGACTCTGCTCCATACCATCATTCAGGGAAACAGACAACTAGGTTGCTATTGGAAGAATAAAGAGCTGAGAGAGTTGCTCATTCATGGTTGGTTTTTATGGGCCAGACACAGAGAAGGTGCCCATAACTTTCATTCACATCTCACTGACTAAAACTCAATGACATGGGGCACCATGGTGGTTCAGTCGGTTAAGCATCTGCCTTTGGCTCAGGTTCTTGATCCCAGGGTCCTGGGATAGAACCCCATGTCAGACTCTCTGCTCAGCAGGGAGCCTGCTTTCTCCTTTCCCTCTACCTGCCATTCCCCTAACTTATACTCCCTTTCTCTGTCAGATGAATAAATAAAATTTTCAAAAAATTTAAAAAAACAAAACAAAACAAAACAAAACAAAAAACCCTCAGTGACGTAGACCTACATACTGCAATGAAGCCTGAGAAATGAATCCAGCTGTGTGCCCAGGAAGAAGCAGAAGTCATTTGGTGAATCGCCAGTCTTTCTGTGATTTTAAATCTGAGTAAGCACTAAAAACTTTTATAAATATTATCTGGCCAATGCTGCATGAGCCAAACAAATCGTATCTGGAGGCTGAATGTAGCTCAGGGCCTCCGGTTGCAACTCTGCACTGTATATAAATGTTAAGCTCCATCATTGGTTAAGATGCCATTCTTTGGGATAATGAGATCTGAACTCATTTAAAGTAGCGTACAATTGCTTTAGAATCCAGTGAGGATTTTGGTTTTTTGTTTTTAACTTTTCATTCTTTTCATATGGAAACTTTCTAGTTCTTTTTTTTTTTTTTTAAGATTTTATTTATTTATTTTGCCAGAGAGAAAGAGAGATCACAAGTAGGCAGAAAGGCAGGCAAAGAAGAGGGAAGCAGGATCTCCACTGAGCAGAGAGCCCAATGTGGGGTTTGATCCCAGGACATTGAGATCATGACCGGAGCTGAAGGCAGAGGCTTAACCCACTGAGCCACCCAGGATACCCCTAAACTTTCTAGTTCTTGTACTGTCTTCTACATTGTGGACTATACCTCTGTCATTTGAAGGGCAGCATGTACTAAAATACTAAAATATGTGCGTGCCTCCACCCCATTTCCAGCAGTAACAGCCAGCCAGCCAGCTTCTCTCACTTGGAACCACCCCTCACCCCTGCCTAAGTCTTTTCTGCAAGGATGACTGGGCAGAGGGCTTCTCCAGTTGTGGGAGACGGTAAGGCACAGTAAGGAGAGGTATAGTGGGACAGTTTGCTGGGAGTCCCCTCCCTGCTTGCTGGCAACCTCTCAGACTTCCCTCCGTATCCCACCTCTAACCTTTTTAGCTGTGGGCACAGCATTTCCTGCTTTAAATCTATCATACTCTTGTAAGGGCCTATTTAGCCAGAGTGATTCCATCCGGTTAAACCGTGATTTTGTTGTTTATGCAGTAAAACTTAAACTGACCCTGCCCGCTCCCCCCAACCCCCCACCCCCCGCCCCGGCCCACTCCAGGGGACTTACTTAAAAGCAAGTCTGGGAAACCAGTCCCAGGTAACAGAGCCCAAATACAGGGGCAGTTCAGGCCAGGTGGAGACATCCAATCAGTGGGGCATGCATAGTGTCTCCCTAGTTACCAAGGAGTGTGGGCCCTGCCTTTTGGGCACCAATTCTGACCAAGGTGATAGGTTAGTTCAAGTATCTACTATAGGGTAAATTGTGATTCAGTTGGTCACCTGTGTGTGACCTAGCATGACTGTGCAGCTTTCTCTGTGTGTTACAGTCTCATTGGCCACCTGTGCGTGGCCAGGCTCAACCACATGGCCCTTGCCCTTTAAAAGTTAGTCAGTAAGGCAGGGAGGGGTCGCCCTCTCTGTAAGAGACAGCCCCAACCAGTCGGTTTGATTCTCGATACTTGGCGCAAAATAAAGCTTGGCTTGACCTTCACTTTGTATCAGTCTCGCTCCTTTGATTACGGACCTAACAACTCTGAAAATGCCAACAGGAAATTAAAAAAAAAAAAAAGTTACAGTTGAAAGGAAAGGAAATTGTAAATGTAAATCTTCATTTCTAGCTACTTGAAACCATCTCTGTCTCCAACCACTTGTGAACAAGTAAACAGATAACTTTGTTTAAGGCTTGGATCTGCTTTAAAGCAGGAAGAGTTGCTAAGGAAAGTGAACTGCCTGTTCTAGATTCCAATAGAATGGGCTGCTGACTAATGGACACTACCAAAATGAATGAAGGTTTCTTTTCCTTCAAGAAGTCCATCAGTTTACAGGAAATAAAATCACATACATTTTTTTTAAAGGCTGTGTTACTAGGGATATTTTGATAGGTTAAAAGGATAGATGAAAAAATAAATCTTGAGAAAGATGCGAAGTCTTGATGGAAGTTTAGTGCTGGAAAAGATGTGTCAATAGGAATGGTGCCCATTGGTAAGAGTAAGGGTAGGCGCAACCAGCCAGGAGGGTAATCTATCAGTATGCATAAAATATATAAGCGTATTTCTTTTATCCAAGCAATATTACTTCAAATCATTTATCTTAAAGAAATAATAAGATAAGGGGTAAATGTGTATATATAATTTCCATTTGATTATAGTGTGGTGTATAATGGGGAAAATTGGAAACACTTGAATATTCATTTATAAGAAACTGATTAAATAAATTATGACACACATATATAAAAATGCTATGTAATTATTTTAAAAGACGAGGCAAATCTATATGGGCTGAAATTTAAAGATATCTATTTACAGTAAATGATAAAAGAAGATTAATTAAACAGAGTATAAGCTTAATTAGAGCAAATGATACTTATAAAGACCTTAGAATGTTCAAAAGGATATTACTAAATGAGGTACCACAGTAAGAAGAGAGGGGTCTAGGGGTGCTTGGGTGGCTCAGGTCATGATTCCAGAGTCCCAGGATTGATGCCCACGTCTGGCTCCCCGCCAGTGGGGAGTCGGGTTCTCCCCCTGTCCCTCACCCAGTTTTCATGCTCTCTCTTTCTCTAATATATAAATGAAGTCTCTAAAAAGAGAGAGAGGGAGAGGTTCTAGGAATTGTCAGACTTATAATTTTATCACCAAAAAAAAAAAATTTTATCACCATCATTATGCTTATCATCACCATCATTATCAACATTATCATTTGGGGGGCACATACTAGGTATCAGACATGAAGCTAGACAATTAATAAATATTGCCACATTAAATTGCTATGACAACTCTGTTGGACGTTATTATTCAGAATTTAAAGGAAAAATATTGTACAGAAAGGTAAACTTCCCAAGGCTCACAATTAATGAGATACAGAGCTGGACTCAAACATTCCTGCCTGACTTAAAAGCTCACAGTGTTTCCAAAACACCACAAATATATAAAGTCTATTACCCAGCTCCAAAAATAATAATATAGTAATAATAAATAATACATTTATAATCTAATGGAGGGGCAGAGGAGGAAGAAAAAACACATTCAGCTGAGAATGATGGTGGTGATAACAACGATAGTAATTACTAAAGCTTATTTAAGTTCTACAGTTTCTCAAACTCGATTCTAAGTGTTTTGTATTTAATAACATGTTTGAATTTTACAGCAGCTATGTTATAGAACTACCATTATCCCCACTTCACAGAAAAGAAAACTGAAGCCCAAAGAAGATCAGAAACTTTCTCAAGGTCACAGTTTCAGGATGATAGTGGTTTAGCTACTCCACCGACACTCTAAAAGTAGCATAAGAAAAGGACCAATGGAGGAACGCCTGGGTGACTCAGGCAGTTAAGCATCTGTCTTTGGTAGGTCATGATCTCAAGGTCTGGGATTAAGCCCCATGTTGAGGTCCTGCTCAGGCGGGGAGTCTCTGTCTCTCTCTCCTTCTCCCTTCCGCTCATTCTCTCACTCTTTCTCAGATGAATAAATAAAAAAATCTTAAAAAAAAAAAAAAAAAAGAAAAAAGAAAAAAGGACCAGTGGATTTTCTTGAGACATCAAGGGACAGATTACTTCCAAATACTTGTAAGCTCTCCGGGAATGGGGATCTTGTCTGCCTGTCCCCCCACTCCATGTGTTTCCAGGGCCTAAAACAGAGCCTGACAATTGGGTCTGCCATCAATGGTTGTTGAACAAACATGCTGGAGAAAGCATTTCATGAAGACCTTGCAGAACAGTTAGATTTGGGCCAGGATGAAGGTTAAGAGTGGTAGGGAAGAGCAATGAGGACATATATTTCAGACAGAAAAAATTCTGAGTTCACTCACTGAGGCTGTGAACAGTGGGGTCCAGAAAGGAAACAAAGTAAGGGGACTTGGCTGAACATTAATGCACACAAAAGAGGCTATGGAAGATAAGTTTGGGAAGTTATGTTAGCTTTAGGTGATAAAGGGCTTTGAATGGCAGGCAAAGGAGTTTAGATTTTAGTAAATAAAGAGGGCTTTGTTACTTTTTTTTTTTTTTTTTTAAACAAAAGCTTGACAGATGCAGAGCCTGGCATTAGTTAGCAACCAGCAATATAAAATGAAGGGACTAAAACTAGGAACAAGAGATCAATTAAGAGTATTATCTAATGATCCAGATGTGCAGTTGTGAGAATCCAAGCTAACAAAGTTGCACGAGGATGGGGAAGAACAGGGTGCAGAAGATACTGAGAATGTAGAATTGGCAAAAGTATCTCTGGATCTGCTCTTGTGTTTTGTTTTGTTTTGTTAAATGGCTGCAAATTCTTTAACATTCCTCCCTCTGGAGAGGAGTCTATATTCCCTTGTCTTGAACCTGAGCAGAGTGAGTTGGGAGAGAAACTGTGATTCCAAGGCTAGATCATAAAAGGGCATGTGTCTCCCATGGCCTGACACCAAACTGGAGGTCTGACTACCCTGAGACCACCATCTGGGGAAGCCACTTGGGGGCGCTCCTGTCAACAGTCTCAGAAGACCTGGGTCTTCCAGCTATCTTTACCCAAGTCCCAGAGTCTATGAGGAGAGTAAGTCCCCCAGAAGAACCTGGGAGTTGAGTACCACCAGCTGACTGCATTCAAGAGGTAGAAGAATTGCTCCAAAAGAGGCGTCCTTGAATTCCTTACCCACGATATTGTGCACTATGTTAAAATTACTGTTCTTTCAAGCCACCAAGGTTTGGGGGTAATTTGTTACATAGTGAATGATCACTGGAACATAGGGCAATAGTATAATTTATCACCCAAACCAGGATATTTTGGGGAAGACTGGTAGGTGTTAATAATAATGGCAAAGCAACAACTTAGCTAGGATATGGTTCTCTTATATTTAAGCTTCTTGAGATCTTGTTCATTATTATATCACCAGCATCTAGCATTGCACATAAGCAGACGTTTATTGATTAAATCAGTCAGTTTTTCTCTTTCAGTAATCTATAACTTCACTAAGATTACAAATCTCAAGTGTACACCTCAAGCAAATTTTAATAGAAATAGACCCATGCAAACACTACTCAGATCAAGATAGAGAAAATTTTCACCTCTCTTGAGGTCTCCCTTTTGCTCTGATGCAGCCCACTCAAAGTCAGCATGATTTTAATCTTTAAGTCCATATGAAATTCATAAAAATGAAATCATAGAGTATGTACTCACTTAAATTGTGTCTGTGAAAGTCAGTCATGTTGTTATATGAAGACATAGATTGTTCTTTTTTATTGATGTGTACAATTCCCCTGTATGACTCTATCATAATTTACTTATCCCTTCTACTGTGGATGAAGATGTGGGTTAATTTCTCTTTGGGCTATTATGAATAATCCTGCTATAAGCATTTTTGTGTATCGCTTTTGATCCATCAGGCTGATGATTCTGTAAGTGCTTCTTTTTTTATTTTACCCAACTTTTGGAAATCACCAGCTCTCAGATTCATTTACTTTATCTATATCTGGGAAGAACCTTAAAGATTTTACCAACATTTAGCAAGCAATTATTAATTCACCTGCTACTCATTCACTGAAAGATGCTTCTTCTTCTTCTCCTTCTTTTTTTTTTTTTTTAAACCCAGTATATGCAGAATGGGAGAGAGGAATTACAACAATGTTATCTGGTTGGGCGACTGCCTTCAGCTCAGGTCATGATCCCGGAGTCCTGGGATCAAGTCTCGCATCTGGATCCCAGCTCCATGGGAAGTCTTCTTCTCCCTCTGACCTCCCCTCTCATGCTCTCTCTCTATCTCTCAAATAAATAAATAAAATCTTTTAAAAATAAAATTCAATTAAATTTATGCAACTAAAAAACCCCCGACCTTTGTCAATATTATATTGTCCCAAGTTAATTGTTTATAGAGCCTACTTTCACTCGCAGGAAACGTCTTTGTTTGGATGATAAGTTTTATGGTCACTTGAATTTCTCTATTCCAGGCAACACACCATAGTAAGATCTATACTGAGTGAGAAACATGCCTTTCTTTCATAAAATGGAAGGAACACATTAACAGTAGTGAAGGTGGTTTGCATGTGTGTTCTCAGAAAAACTGATTTTAGGAAAAAAAGCATATGTGGAAATTGAAGATCTAAATATTGATTCTTTTAAAATGTTTTTGTTTATGGACCGCTTGGAAAATCTTTTCCATCCCCAGAAGTTCTTGGATTCGAGTATAAAAATGACTATCTCAGTTCATCTAAAGTAGATCTGCCTCAGAAACCAGACAACTGAATTTACTGATTAAAAAAAACTTAAACCAACCAGTTGTTGAAGAATTTAAACTTATTAATTATGGGGAAAAAAGTCCTAACCCAAGAACTTTTGTTGAATTGTGATACTTTTCACAAAGCCATTTATTCATTAACAAATACTCCCTGAGCACCAAGAATGGACCAGGCATGCAAAAAGACCCTCAGAAGACAACAGTGAACAAGGTCAACATGTCCCCACATGCCAGGAGTTTAGTCAATGGAAAATGCCAGAGACATAAGTAAAGAGGATTAATGTAGCCAAAGAATCCTAGAGAAGGAACTTCAAGAAGAAGTTTTTCAATATATTTCCAGTTATTATCCCCACATTAAATATGTCCAATGGAATAAAAAGGACATTTTCATTGCTTTGGCTTACAACTTAAAGAAAAGACATGTCTTATTCAAGTGCATATAAATATATATTTAAATATAATTTGCTGATGAAAGCCACCAGCCCTGTAATAGACAGAACATAACTGACCAACGTGGACCTGAGAACCTGCAATGTTAGTAAGAGTCCTGTTTGCATTTGTATTGGGGTCTTTCATTGTGTGTTGCCTGTCAATGAAGTTGATAGACATGTTCAAATTTTTACAGATTTTGCTGTTAAAATTAGGAAGAAAGTAATATTTCACTTATTAACACTTAAAACCAAAGCCATGGTGTTTTATTTAAATTTACACATTATGATCCTTCATAGAGCTATAAACAGAACTCTGGTTCATTAAATTGGTAATGACTCTTCCCTGCTGAGAACATTTATTTCTATTTAGTTGTAAGCCACAGTTCATTCCTACTCATAAGCAAAGGGACATCCAATGAGTTGTTATCTGAGGTTTGTCAAAATGTTTGTCCTAAAATAACTATTCCCTTTAGCCTGTTGAGCACTACGAAGTAACCAACATTGCACTTAGCATGTTTTCAAGAGCACGTGATTCTAAAATCATCTAACACATGTCCGGTACATAAATGTTTATAAAACATAAATGGAGAAAATAAAGATTCTTTAATATTGCACATTTATTCACCTAAAGACCATTAAGCTCTTATCAATCTAAGTGAGGTTGTATTATCATTTTAACCGTTCAGTTACTTAATAAGGACTCAAAAGAAGAGGGGAGAATAATAGTCCTTGTCCTAAAACCTCTCTTCTTTAATGCTACAAAGCCTGATTAGAAATTTTGGAAGAAGACTGGGACTGTTCAGGGAGTTGAACAAAAATCACTGATTATAATGGTTCCAAAGAGCTGCACCTGAATTTCTTCCCTCTAGCCTCTGATGTGTTATAGACTAAAAAACGTTTTGTTCCCACTGAAAGGTTTTAGTCCAGTCATCTGGTAATGACTGCAATGTGGACCCTGCTGAAATTGATTCCGGCCACATCTGGGCTCTGTGGGTTCTGGAATCTATTAGTACTGTCTGCTACAGGCATAGCAGGGAAGACAAACAAGACATATGGCACACATCTGCCATTTCTGCGTGCCACAATGATGTTTCTGGCAATGAGACTTGTGTTGGGTAAACTTCAAAGTCCAGGAAATTAGAACCATTATATCCCTAGTAAATGAGATTAGATTATCAGATAGAGTATTTGATGTCCCACCATTCTCTCCTTTAGGTGAGTCATCCAACGAACTATTCATTCATTATAACTTGTCTGGATATTTTTTTTCCTTAAATAAGGTTGCAAAATACATTTTTAATAGAAAAAAATCTTAAAACTTGATTGAAGAGTCTTGTCATTTTCTGACTAACATCTGTCAGTCCTAAGTAACACAATTTCGTGATTCAGAACATTTAATTAAACCACCAGTTCCAGGGTGCCTGGGTGGCTCAGTGGGTTAAGCCTCTTCCTTCGGCTCAGGTCCTGATCTCAGGGTCCTGGGATTGAGCTCCACATCGGGCTCTCTGCTCAGCAAGGAGCCTGCTTCCCCCTCTTTCACTGCCTACTTGTGATCTCTCTCTCTGTGTCAAATAAATAAATAAAATCTTTAAAAAATTTTAAAAAATTTAAACCACCAGTTCCTACAACGTAACCATCAATTAAATAGTTAATTGGTGAACTGGCTGATTACATCCACATGGAATAGGCAGGGACATTATGAGCTCTCAAGCAAGTCACTTGGGGTCCCTCCTGTTTCTTTCACTTCCTCCCTTCCTCCCTTCCTTCCTTCCACCCTTAAGTTTAGATAACTTGTCTCAATGCCTATATTTTGTATTTCCTTATTGTAAAAATTAGTATTCTAATAATTCCTTCTTTGCAGGTTGTGTTGAGGAAATACTGAGATAATCGTAGTAAAGTACACATGACACATTGAAAGTATTCAATAAATATTAACTATCATCATCAAAGTTTAGAAAAACCTGGGAGACTTAATTTATTTTTATCTCACTCAAAAGCCAGATGGAAATATAATTAATTTGGTGTTATAAATTATTTCACATTTCCATTTGTCTTCTTCTTTCCATAATCACCAACAACTAACTTCTGCCTGTTTTGAAGGTTTTAAACATATTTATGTTAAAGAATGTTCTACATGCGAAAGATTCCCTAATATCCAGATACAGTAAAAGCCAAAATAAGGTAGGAATTAAATCGTATTATAATTTCCTTAATTCTCTTTTGCATGTAAATACAACCTCAAAATACACAAGCACAAAACATATTGATAGAGACTGTGATGATTGGAAAGATTCCTCAGATGTGCAGAATTCTTCAGGGAAATTTGAAGATTCCAAAAGCTTTCACAGGGACAGGCAGAAGAATCAGAGACACAACTATAATTACTCAAAAGAGAATATCTATCTTTAAAAGGTAACTATTCAGTTACCTGGAAGCTCCCATGTTGGCCTATTAGCACATTTTATCTCAATTTCCATATAACTATAGAACAGGTCTGATGATGGATTAAACTATTGTCTTAGGATGTTTATGCATGGTTTTTCTTCTTGTAAGCCCTTTTAGATTGCTGTCTTCATTCACAGTAGGAAAGGATGTTCCTAGGGGAAGCATACAAACATACAAATCATACCTCCCTTATATAAAATAGGTTTACCTGCATTACAAACACTACAAATTTTACAGCAAAAGTTTCTATTCATTCTGTGGCATGATTTTTTTTTAATGAAGGATATATGTATTTTTTTATTTTTTAAGATTTTATTTTATTTTTTATTATTATGTTAAATTAGCCAGCATAAATTAACTATCATTAGTTTTTGATGTAGTGCTCAATGATTCATTAGTTGCGAATAACACCCAGTGCTCATCATCACATGTGTTCTCCTTAATACCAATCGTTTTTAATGTGAGTTCAGTTCTTGTGTATGTGTTTCTTTCTTTCTTTCTTTTTTTAAATATCTTCTTTCTTTCTTTTTTTTTTTTAAGATTTTATTTATTCTTTTGACAGATAGAGATCACAAGTAGGCAGAGAGGCAGGCAGAGAGAGAGAGGAGGAAGCAGACTCCCTGGTGAGCAGAGAGCCCGATGTGGGGCTCGATCCCAGGACCCTGAGATCATGACCTGAGTCAAAGGCAGAGGCTTTAACCACTGAACCACCCAGGCGCCCTTATGTGTGTGTTTCTTAATCCAAAAAGGCCTTAATCTACTTATTCAGAACTCTAACTTGTTTTATTTTTCCAATGTAATGGCATTCAGCATTTCACTAAGTAACTTAAAAATCAGTTCATTCTTTCTAGGACATTAGAGAACCTGGTTACATTTGTTTTGATAATTTCTTGAGCTATGTCACCATTTCTGTTTTCCAGAATCAGATACTAAGATGGAGCCTGGCCACAAAAATTTTATTGTGAGTCCACAACTATATGGGGAAGGATGTGGAAGTAGGTTTGGGCTGAGAACGTAGAACCTCAATGAAGCCCTGACAAAGCCTCAGCTACCCTGATGGGAAAGTGCAGAATGATGGATGACCATGAGATGTCCCATGTCAGGCTCAAAGGGCCAGAGTTTCATCCCCCTTATCAAGCTCAGTCACTGATGCAGGCTGACCTGGGCAGGATGTCACCTCCTCTAGCAGCTGACAGTTGGATCTTACGCTGACCCACACTTGTTACGACTGGGCCAAGTCCTTCCTTGAAGGGAGAGCTGGGCGTGTGGATCTGTGTTCCTCACATGCTGGTGTCAACATACATTAAAACCAACAGTCTCCAGAATGAAGTGAGTAGAAGTAATCCTCTGAAGGCAGGAAAAGAATGGTCAAAACTCGCATTTATCTTTTACCTTGGTTTTTTTTTTTTTTTTTTTTTTTTTTACTTATGATAAAAGGCAGAGATAAAAGGCACATTTATCATCTTAACCATTTTTAATGGTACAGTTCAGTAGTGTTACATACATTCATATCGTTGTACAACCACTCTCCAGCACTTTTTTATCTTAGAAAACTGGAATTCTATATCCATCAGACAACCCATGATTCTCTTCTTCCCCTATCTCCTAATAACCACCCTTTTACTTTCTGTTTCTATGAATTTGACTCTTCTGGGTACCCCACCTAGCTGGGAATCATATGGTATTTTTCTGTTTGTGACTCACTCAGTTCACTTAACATACTGTCTTTCAGGTTTATCCAGGTTGTGGCCTGTATTAGAATTTCTTTCCTTTTTAAAAAAGATTTTATTTATTTATTTATTTGAGGGAGAGAGGGAAGGAGCGGAGGAGACAGAAGCAGACTCCCCGTTGAGCAAGGGAGCCTGACATGGGGCTTGATCCTGGGACTCCGGAATCATGACCAGAGCTGAAGGCAGACATTTAACTGACTGAGCCACCCAGACATCTCAGGATTTTCTTCCTTTTAAAGGCTAAAAAATATTCCATTCTATGTATCTACCACATTCTGTTTATTCATTAATCCACAAATGGACCCTTGGGCTGCTTTTAGTTCTTGACTGTCATGAATAATTCTGCTATGAATATGGGCATACAAATCTCTGAATCTCTTCTCTCAGTCTTTTTTAAATTTATGCCAGGAAGTAAGATTTCTGGATTATAAGGTAATGTTATTTTAAAAATTTGAGGAACCTCTACACTGTTCTCCAACTGCATGATTTTACCCACTGACAGTGCACAAAGGTTCCAATTTATTCACATTCTTGCCAATCGCTTTGTTTTCTGTTTTTTTGGTAGCAGCCATCCTAATGGGTATGAGGTGGTATCTCATTATGGTCACTCCAGCTTTTTAAGTTTTCTCTGTGATTTTTTTCCTAAGATTTATTTATTTATTTTAGAGAGAGAGATAAAGAGAACATGAGCTGGGGAGGGGCAGACTGGGGGAGAGAGAGAGAATCTCCAGCAGACTCCCCGCTGAGCTAAGAGCCTAACTTGGGACTTGACCTCACCACCCTGAGATCATGACCTGAGCTGAAATCAAGAGTTGGACACTCAACTGACTGAACCATCCAGGTGCCCCTTATCTGTGATTTATAACACAAAAGCTCAAATATTAGAGTGGCACATATATAAATTCACTCACTTATAACAAGGCAGTCAGAGTATAAAAGGAGCCAAAGTATGCAGCCCTATACATTCTGGGGAGGGCATTCTAGCATCTCTCAGCCAACTTGAAAGCTATTGGATCATAGGTAAATATTGGGTTGGTGATTAAATATTTTATCAATAAAGTTTTAAGATCAGAATCTTCCAAATCTTCTAATCTTCTTAAGATCAAAATCTTCCAATACTTCCAAAGAGTATTCTTTCGGGGTTCCAGAAAGCAGAGTCTAGAATCCTTAGACAGTTATCTGCCTCCTACTTCTCAGTCAAAAACACATATAAAATCTCCATTATTTGGCTCATATAAAAACACAACACACACACACACACACACACACACACACACACATTAAGACCTAATTTAAAATGTGCAAAATTCATTTTTTGGTAAATGAGTGAACATCGCATACATAGTACTAACACTAAACAAAACCTTAAGACATTTCAATTACTTACTAAAAGAGAGGCAACTCTCCTTAACTTTCTAGTTGTTCTCAAAGGCAAAAACCCAAATTAGTGTGGAGAAAATGTCAGTGTTTAAGTGTCCGAGGCAAACTTGAAATGACCTGCACAAGATTGCCCAGTTTTTTGGAGACTGGTGACTTAAATGAGCACATGCCAAAAAGAGCCCTGCAAGATGATAACAAAAATAAATAGAATCAGACAGTCCTATTAGACACGGCTCTCTTCCATGTAAGTTCACCTACTGAGTGAGTGTCAAAAAATACAAGTGCACAAATGAACTGCCCAAAGGCTCTCTGATGGCTTTTGTACTAAAAGCCAAGTCATCTTTTTCCATCCAATTCCTTTCAAACAATAGAGTGCCTTTCCAAGATTGAAAACAGGCGATTTCTAAGAGACACTTAAAAAGCATAAATGTTAGATATAATTATGAGCTACTTTAAAAACCATGAAGGACTCATTTGGATTGATCAGTTTATGCATTAAGTTCTACAGAAGGGTTACATTTATCCCCCCTAAAATCAAGAAGGTGACTTGAGACCAACACAAAGGGCACCAGTGATGTGTTCCAAGGAGAAGTCTTCTGTTCCATGGCAGCCAACAAGCTCCCAAGATGTGACTCGTTGCTTAAAAGAGTACCAACAGTGAAATAAAGTACAGATTTGGTTCCTAAGACTTTCTTTGCATTTATTTCCCGTATGTTTTTAGAAACCCAGCTAGCTTAAATGATCTCTAGCTTCTGAACATCTTATGAATAAAATGCCATCAGTGAGGTCTGAACCATTATGAAGATCCAGGTGCCTGAAAAGTGCCTAGAGTTATTGAAACCATTGTAATAATAAAGTAATCTTGATGTCTCCTAGGGTGCAGAGCTGGATATGTTTTTCTCCACACTACCAGATGCAAAGCCAAATGTTCCATGTTCATAAAAAATGCATCTAGAGCTGCCCCATACTCATAAACAATATCTGCATGCATGAATTATCCATTTCTTATAATATTAGAGCTATGATAAAGTAGCAAAAACATGCTCTTAGATCATGGTTAAAAGAAAATAAACCTTTACAATTAGTATCTGAGATAAGGGAGGTTTTATGGTGTTTTTCATGATTAAATTGACACAGAATGGGAAAAGCAAAGGTAAGCCCCAATTTAAGTTCAGTTCAGTCCTCCAAGGGCAGTCATATCATGCAGAAGAAGACAGGCTATTTAGCACTGATGATTTTATGATAACCAAATTGTTTCAAAGTGTTATATAATCATGGATAGAGTAATTTAAAAAGAAAAAAGTAAAGTCAAAATAAGAAATTTTGAAACTAGCCTAAGAGCATCATATATGAATACCAAACAGAATGCCCCAGACTTGTCATATAAAATTCAGCTAACCCCTGTGCTTTGGTCCCCAGTCAAGGGAGTTAGCTCCTACCAGAATCACAATAGACAACGAGCCTTGATCCTGGACCACTAAGTTCCCGAGCCTGGATCTTAACAGCAAGGGAGACACAGGGTATAGTTACTTAAGGTTTAGAGGTTGGATCTCATTTACTAAAGGGATCAAGACATACCCATTTTTTAATGGTCACAACATAATATTGTTAATGAGGACTTCATTTATTATGAATTTTTTTACTATGTGATAAGCAATAAGGCAGTGTGCTAAGTAAGTATCTTTATATATGGATTCTTTTTTTTTTTTTAAGATTTTATTTATTTATTTGACAGAGAGAGATCACAAGTAGGCAGAGAGGCAGGCAGAGAGAGAGAGAGAGAGAGAGAGGGAAGCAGGCTCCCCGCCGAGCAGAGAGCCCGATGCGGGACTCGATCCCAAGACCCTGAGATCATGGCCTGAGCCGAAGGCAGTGGCTTAACCCACTGAGCCACCCAGGTGCCCCTTTATATATGGATTCTTAAATTTAATTCTAAAAAAAATGAGGTAGGTATCGCTATTGTTTCCATTTTGCTAATAAAGAAACCGATACTTAGGGCAAGTAATTAGGGGGTAATATTTACCACCTGCCTGATCTTTTTAAATTTCTATCTTGTAATAGAAAAAAGACTCTGGCAAACTGCGTTCAGAGACCCAAGAGAAAGGAAGTGCATGTAGATTAAAACACATTTTTAATAAATAAATAAATAATCCCCCCCAAAATGTCTTTTTAAATTTTTGTTTATATTTTTATTCCAATACAGTTAACATACGGTATTATATTAGTTTCAGGTGTACAATGTAGTAATTCAACACTTCCACACACTTCTCAGTGTGACACATGCGCTCCTTCATCCCCGTCACCTATTTCACCCATCCCCCACCCACCTCCCCTCTCATAACCATTCGTTTGTTCTCTAGAGTTAAGAATCTGTTTCTTGGTTTGTCTCTCTCTCTCTCTTTTTTCCCTTTGCTCGTTTGTTTTATTTCTTAAATTCCACATATGAAATTATATGTTATTTGTCTTTCTCTGACTGACTTATTTCACTCAGCATAATACTCTCTAGATCCATCCATGTCATTTCAAATGTCAAGATTTCATTCTTTCTTATGACTGAGTACTATTTGATTTTATATCTATGTTTTTTTAAATTTTTATATGTATTTTATACATTATATATCATATATTTATATATATATATATATATATATATATATATACACACACACACACACATATATATATATACCTCACAAGTTCTTTATTCATTTCTCTACTGATGGACACTTGGGGGCTTCTTCTATAAACATAGGGGTGAATATTTCCCCGTGAATTAGTGTTTTTGTATTTTTGTAGAGCAATTGCTGGATCATAGGGTAGTTCTATTTTTAAGTTTTTGAGGAAGCTCCATACTGTTTTCCACCATGGCTGCACCAGTTTGCCTTCCCATCAACAGTGCACAAGGCTTCCCTTTTCTCCACATCTTCCCCAACACTTGTTTCTTTTCTTTTTTTTTTTTTTTAACTATTATGGCTGGTGTGAGGTAATATCTCATTGTAATTTTGATTTGCATTTCCCTGATGATGAATGATGTCAAGCATATGTTCATGTGTCTGTTGGTCATCCAGATGTCTTCTTTGGAAAGATGTCTGTTCATTTCTTCTGCCCATTTTTAAAATTGGATTATTTGTTTTGGGGGCTGAAATGTCTTGTTATAAGTAGACGTTCCTTTTAGAAAGAACTATCATCTCAAGTTCATCTGGGGGATCCTTCCATTTTGAAGTCCTAGTGACTAATCCCAATTTATGTTTTTCTTTTGCCATCAATCTCTAATTTCTCATTGTCCAAGATGTCCCAAATTCTTCCTCCAAGATTTCAAAATACATTTGGCCCATATGAAACACACCAAAATTTCCAGAACCTCTGAATTCACAGATCTCTGATGATGGGAACCTACTGCAACTTGTGGTGGGTCGTGGACACAGGCCACAGCCAACCAGTTCTCACTACATATAGGAACTAACTATCTTATTAGAGGTGTTTTTCAGTTTATCCTGTTTGTTTCTGCAGGTACCCTCTTGAAATGAGCTTTACTTAGATTCAATGAGAAGGTGCAACACATAAGGAGGCAGAGCTCTTGCTGAAGGAAAAGACCTGGGTTTCCTATCTGAAACTTCAATAAGCAGTTAAACATTTTAGTACAATACCAAGAATACAAGGGGTTATTGAAAATTATAGCCAGTCTGCTGGGTAGTTCATCCACACATCACCACAGCCTTCCCTTACTGCCCTGATACACTCATATTTGCACTGCAGAGGAGGACCTGGAGGGAGGCTGAACCCAAGGGGATCTCGGTGCTGACCTGGAGGGCAGCCATCTTGTCATCATGAGTCACAGCAGACTGCATTTGGGGACTATGCCAAAAGTGGTTCTTAAGAGCATGGGGGCAATGAAGCAGAAAGCCTGGATTCAAGTCTCTGTTTTCTCCTTACCATATGTGTGGTTTGGAGAAAATAACCTTTCCAAACCTCACTTTTCTCATCTATACAATAGGAATACAAATATCTTTCTCATGGAATTTTTGTGAATATTAAAGTAGAGAATGCATGAAAAATTAATAGAAATCCTAGCATGTGGGATCCACTTTATAAATGTTCCTTTTCTTTCTTTCTGTTTCTTTCTTTCTTTCTCTCTCTCTTTCTTTCTTTCTTTTTAATGCTCTAACACTAGTTTTGGCCTATTTTCCCCTCAGTAAATCAAACTGATTTATTAAATGCTCTGACATCATCACAACACAGATTTTATCTTCCTTCCACACAATTAATTATCTCTTATTTATGTTTAAAATAAAGGAGAGATCAAGTTTGGAATGTTTTAAGTAAGTATACTCTCAGTGATGGTAGTTACTTTGGTTCTGACTGTTGAATAATTTTGTACAGATCAAGAGAGACTAAAAAAAATATTAAGATTATTATGGGGAGGATTACATTTTTGAAAACCCAAATATTTAAAAATTTTAATAGTCCTACCAGTTTTTGAAATTTCTGCAGAAACGATTTTCTTTTCTAAAATTGATAAGACCCTTAAAATTGATAAGGTTACTTTTAGCTTTTCAGAAATAGTACCGCATGAATAAAAGATGTCAGTCTGAACCATTTTTGTCCTCAAGGGCAAAAAAGAGAAACTACATTCTAGCTTTCCCTGCATCCTCCTTCAGGACCCAGTGCCTGGTACTGAGCTCTGGTCTAGAGAGGGTGCTAAGCTGTGTTCCCACACATATGACTCCCTTCCATTCCACTAAGCACGCTCTCTGCGCTTCTGTCTCCCCAGATCCTATTTACTTTCCAAGACCCCGTCCAATAAACCTTTCCCTACTACTGAATCACCCCTTTCAACTTCTACATCAGTATAGTCTGCAGCATACATTCAAACCTCTTATCATCCACTATAGGTCTCAGTAATTTAGCGTCATCATTGTCAAGCAGATTATAAATTTCCCTGTGATAGAGACTATACCTTTCTTCTACTCACCACTGATAGAACATAGCAAATTGTGAAGTGCTCGGTCTCTGAAAAGGTACTGCTCCTACTTAGTAACTGTGACTTTGAACAAATTGCTTAACCCCCTGTGACTCAAGAATAATCAAAGTACCTGCCTTGTTTGGTTGTGATTTAATAACATAAAATCTTAGGAAAGGGTCCAGAATATCATAAGTCTTATGTAATTATTAGCATTTATTATAGTGCTGGGCCAGGTATTTAAGTCTGCTAAGACCCTATCTCAGGAAACACAAAAAGTGGTAGATGAGGCAAAGAGTAGAATCGATAGATTGCCCAGAATACACTTTGAGAAAAGGCAGCAGAAAAGACGGCCTCTGCCCTCTAAGAGCTTACAGTCAACCTGTCATTCATGGTGTAAAGAAAAAACACTTCATAGGCAAGGACTATGTGAGTCTCATATTTATTTTCTGGGGCATAGTATAGTCTATGGCACATGGTGGGTATTCACCAAATGTCTGTTGAATTAAACAAATAATTAGACTGTAAAAGAAAGTCTATGGGGGGAAATACTCATGAAGATACATTGCTGCTACACGACAGTCCAAAGGCAATTTGAAAATGAAAAACATCATTGGACTGAAAAAAATGGTGGTGTTTAAAGATGGACCATCAAATTCATTATCTCACCAGCTTTTGCTTGGCTCCATTTATGTCCTTGGACTCGTTCTGCTGGGCCTCACTAGGATAAACTTGGGCAAAGCTAGAGCATCAGGCTGGTCCCCATAATGACAGCAGCAAAGATGACAGAGGTGGTATCACAAAATCATGGTATTATCCCTCTCTCATTACCCTCCCCCAATTTCCCCAGTCTATCAATATTCCCCATCCATAACAGCTTCTATCAGGGACACAGCTTAAAGATGTCCTTCTGGTTAAACCAATGAGAGCTTGGATCCAGCCAATGATGTTTCTGAACTGAGTCTTAGCTGTCACTGGCTAAGCCCTTACTTGTTCTGAAAAGGTGGCTTTAACACTTGATTTCCAAAGTCAATTTCCCCTACACCTCTCTACCCCATTTCAGTTAATAATATAGTGACCCATCTCTAAGCTCCTTCTCTGCCCTGACAACTTCTTCCTTGTTCCCAAATCCCACACATTCTGGAACCCTGCTGCCAAACTGACAGACCTCTCTAGATGTATCTCTTCGCTGAATACCTGACTGGGTTGCTCATCTATTGTCTATACACCTGAGAGGACACATTTATTTCCTTGGTTGTTGCCTATTGACAGAAACTGACTTCATGTGGATTTCTTTAGATAACCACACCATACCTGTCTGAATCTCCGTTTTTACCCAGGCCAATCCCAAGCACTAATGGCAGCCCAGGGTGTGAATTACATGACAGAGGCCATAGTCCCTCCCCTATATTGCTCCCTCAGCACAGAATTCCAAAATATAACACCTAGAGCAATGTCTCGCCTTGAAGGCTCCTTTGCTAAAGGAGAACTTCCGAAAGACCAGAGCCAAAGCTTTAGTCATAGACTGCTCACCATGAATGTCATTTCCCAAATACTTAATGGCCACGAGAGTTCAGCCTTCCTCTTTATTTCTTCTTTCTTTCTTTCTTTCTTTCTTTCTTTCTTTCTTTCTTTCTTTCTTTCTTTCCTTTTAGCCATGTCATTTACTAAGAAGGAAATGTTGCCAACACTGGCATAGAAAATCTTTTGTTTTTTCAAGTCCATGGATATACAAAATGTATTTATATATTAATCATTTATGGATGATCATCTTTGTTGCCCAAAACTGTGTTATCTTAAACCAATCTACGATAAGCAGCCTTTTAAATACAAATTTACACAAGTGTCCATTTATTTCCTTAGGGTATGTTTATGAAAGTGCAATGGCAGAGTCAAAATATCTTATCCTTTTTAGGGCTTTTTGGTATATTTGATATATATGGTCCTTCAGAAGGGTTGTAGCAGTTCAGAACTCCAACAGAGTATGTATTAGTCACAGAATTCTAAGGCTAGTATTAGAATCTCAGGAATCACCTGCTTAACCTTTTACTTCAAAGGTGAGGATACGAAGACTAAGCCATTTACCCAAAGGTGGAAACCAAAGTGTAATTTTTTAACCCCTAGTTTTTATGACACTTTTTCTTGTCTTCTAGCATATCACTAGCATCACAAATTAAGCAACCCAAATTATGCCTTTAAGGATGTAGTGTGGGCAACCAATCTGTGTTCTTACCATCACTCCCATTCTAAATTTTAATATTTGATATCATAATACAGACTTGTGAAATACTTTCAATATTCAGGGAATATCTCAACCTTCAAGCTACCAAGAAGGAAATTCTACTTGGAAAAATGCCTGTAGCTTAATCCCCACTCCCGCCTTCTGGTCTCTCTTTCAAAACCATCTGTTTTATTGATGGACAGGGCTGGGCTCAGAAACCAGATGTGTTTTCCAAAGAAGTTGCTGTTTCTAGAGGACAGAATGTCTGACACATGACAAAAGGCAGGAATTTTTTTGTTTACATTAGTTGTTAAATATGAAACAAACCAACAATCTTTTCTTAAAAATACTTTGGCAGGTTAGCTTTTGTCTATTTACAGATCTTTGCTAACATAATTAAAAGATTGTTTTCCTTAAAAATCTTACTCTGAAGTTAGCTAGCTTATAGCTCTCATAGCAGATCCCAGAATCCTGTGTGCCCTTGTGAAGATTTTTGCAAATACAGCACTAATAGTGAACAAATGTGTCTTCTCATTTTTGCTCTCAAATACTAGGACCCAAGGACAGAAAGAATAACTGGATGCAGCAAGTTTCTGATGGTCACATTAACATTTTGAAGTGTAAGGCATCAAAGGAAAGGTCAGTAGGTTGATCATTACATACATTCATTCAGGAAACATTTATTGAGTCCTAACTATAAATCAAGTACTGTGCCAGATCATTGGGCTACAATACAAAGGTCAATAAAACAGACATGAACATAACCTGCAGGAATGGAGTTTTCTTCTTTGAGGGGTTTTCAGTTGCTTTGCTTACGTCTGATTTATGAAGAACTTTGTCAATTTAGCTTTGGTTTCCTTGTAATGCCAAATATAACATTATAAACCTTTCATAAACCCTTACTGAGGTCTGTGGTGGACATGTCCCTCTCTTGCAGCCTAAGAGCTTGAAAGCATCCGTATGCTTGGCTCTATCAGATAGAAAGTACACAGGGCTTTTGAAAATTCTCCTCCAGGATGAATCTATTTCAATTACTAGGACAAGATACCAGTCACTAACATCTGCTTGGATTTGCATAGAATGCAGAATCCACTCTAAGCAAAAAAAGGGCTCTTGGTATAATGATTTGGCTTACTATGTACACTGCCAGGAATTTGTAATTCCAAAATATATTCTGTAGATGTTAGCTGATTCGTGCTTTTCTAAGTCCTAAAATTTCTTATAAGAGGTCTCTTTGTGAACCACTGTAATAAGCTGTTTTATTCTACATTGTGTCCCTTTAAAGGTTGTTTGTTGTCAAGCCAATCAGCAAAAGTCCTACAGGCTCAAGCTAAAGTATAATTAGCCAAATCATTCCTTGACTTAAATCCAGACAATTTCCTCTCGGTACATTCTTTAAAAAAAACAAAAACGAAAACACTAATGACCCAACTTTCTCTTCCCACCATACACTGAATCCATACAAGACCAGCTCGTGGACAAACAGCTCTAGAGACCCCCGATCCCCTTACCTCCTTGTCAATCAATCACAATGCCTGGAAATCCATGAGTAAAGAACCAGTCTTCGGTGTTTCATTTCTTTTAACGTCTTCGAGTGAGTCTCATATCATTGTAGGAAAAACAGGTCCCCATTTGTTCATTTGTCCATTTACTCTCATTGGTTTACCCATTTTTTGCAACATATACTGGGGGGCAGGAGAGGATTTATATACCCGACAATGTCCTTCCTTCATAGTGTCTTGAGTGATTTCAGAATTGAAATTTTAGAATTGAAAAGCTCATCTTGCTACATCTCACTCAGTACCAAACTGTACTAATAATTTCAAGGATGCAGGTTATCATGAGGCATAGGCAAAGCAGGAAGAGGCCTGCCAACCTC
Organism: Mustela lutreola; assembly: GCF_030435805.1. Lineage (NCBI taxonomy): Eukaryota > Metazoa > Chordata > Mammalia > Carnivora > Mustelidae > Mustela > Mustela lutreola. The sequence continues at coordinate 74,523,487 of NC_081292.1, forward strand.
ATGGGGCTCTATGGGGTTTTCCCTGCCTTAGTGGTTCTGACTCTTTTAACGTGGAAGATCCCTAAGCTCTGCATGTGTTCACATCACTAACCCGTGAAGGCATAAGGTTTTTCCTCTAATGCTCGGGGTTACGTAGCTAGACTTCCGTGAAGGAGTCTAGGGCCCATGCCCCACATAGCCATGGATTCCAGGTTTATTTACCACCAGCCATCTTACACAGATAATATATGCTCAAAACCATTTCACTTGTTTTCCAGGTCTGCCATTGGCGTGTTTACACAAAGATGACAAAGAGGTCCCATTGGAAGAGAACGGATGGCAAACTTACTGCTTAATCAAATGACTTTCCGTTACTCAGCGTGAGGCAAACTCTGAAAGAGAGGTAGGAGCTACAGGGTGAATTTGATTATTTTTGTCCAGCCTCACCCTTGACAAATCAGACTGAATCTTAGTGTGTTTGCATGCAAGTCGAGACAGAAGAGACAGTATACGGGTACCTTCCATGGGTGTTTTGCTATAAACATTTTCCATAGCCAAATTCCCAAAATGTCAAACATTCCCTTCCAGAGTTTGGAATCAACAATGCTACCGTGAGTGCTGCTGCTGAGCACTTAGTGTGTGGCAGGCATTGAGCATTTACGTATAAAATCTTGTGTCATTCTCACAGCCCTGTGAGACAAGGACTATTGATCTTCTACTATTTCTGAGGAACTGAGGCTTAGAGAAGATACATACACCAGTTACATGTCTATGCTACCAGACTGGACGGGCATCTGGAATCTCAGGCAGCGCTCTCACCCCATCAGGGTGGAAGACTATAGGACGAGATGGCTCAGGAGATCCAGGAGCTCGTTGTTCTCCAGAGGACCCAGAAGCTCCCAAGAGAAACCTCCCCAAAGAGTGTGTTCTCTTTCTGGGCCATTCCTTGGGTGATGTAGTGCCTGCACATACATTTCTAGGGAGAACTCGCATTAATGAGTTCTAGGAAGTATAGTATTTGGCTAGGTCCAGATCAAAAAATGGCAGGTGAGGGTCTTAGAGTAACAGATTTTGGTCAGTAACAATCAGGAACCTTTATTCACCTCTAAAAGTTCTCCAGAAACCGTTTATAACTTCCTCTATTCAAGTATCTTCTAAACTGTAAATTCATCCAAACACAGCAGTGTTTGAGGGAATGGGCACCCTGAGGTGGTACCTAGCAGTGTTCAGTCATCTTCTGACAGAAATTTGGGGTGCCTTTTTTCCTCCTCTAGAGGACACAAAATGTGGTGATGACCTCATTGTACAAATGAGCAAAAATAGAAGCCCCTCTGTATCCATGCCCAAGGGTAGTGGTGTTTTAGATCATTTCCTTGAATTCCAAACCCTAGATATTCAATAAACTCATATTATACTGCAAAAGGCCCTGCTGGCATTGTTCTTAAGTTTTAAAGAACAGCATAACATGGGATTTTTTGAGGTAAATGATAATACTTTTTTAAGACTCATAAGAAAAAAAAAGATTTAATCATATAAATTTTGTAATTGAATTTGGGTTTTTTTTTCCTCCTGCTGGAATAGAGACAATTTTTAGAAATAAATTGGATGTATGCAACCAAGACAAAGAACATTTTGAGGCACCACACATCTGTGGCTACTGAGTGCCTGTTTTGAATTACATTTAAATTGCCTGAAGAGCATTTGGCAAATGGAAAATTTTAAGTTGGTTTAAGCTTTTCCATGGACAATTTAGGTTTTGTACTGTTATTGTTATATCTGTGCTTTTGCATTCAAATCTTTTCAACCAGCATGGAAAAGAGAAAAACATTGTGTTAAAGGCTTTTTAATGACATAGTAACTCCTCTTGACAAACAGTGGATCTGTTCCATTATCTTATCTGCCAAAAAAGAAATATCTTCCAGGAGAATAATATGTGCTTAATCATGAAAGGCTTCAGCTTTGAAAGCTTCAAATGATAGAATCAGCAACAGAAATAAGTACTCTACATCCCCAAATTAGATGTGTTCTTTTGATTATCTTGCAGTAACATCTGTGGTAACAATACTTTCTGGAAACCACTGCTGATATACTCAAATAGCTTGACTAAGTTGGCCTGGCTTGTCCTGTAAAAAAAAAAAATCAGTGACTTAACCAAGCGTGGAATAGCCCCACCCCTCACCATTTACCCTTTGACTTGGCTGCTCCAGGAGAAGCTTCCAGAGGCTGCTATGTGAGCTCTGATTTCAGAACACAGCAGTGCTCTGATTCCTGCATGTGTCCCAGAGGGAAAATCCTCCTGTGGGCACGGAGGCCCATCAACTCCAGTGAAGTCATCCTTACTTTTGTTGCCTTGAGGATTACATAATTACAATTAAAAGACAATTTATACATTTTGGAAAATGCACCCACTCAAAATAGATGTATTGTCCTGCTTTGAGATGATTCTCATTAGAACTATTCCTACTCCCAAAGCCAGGCTACCTTGCAGGTGAGAACTGAAGGTCAGAGCTTTAAAGCCCATCTTGCCTGTGTTGGCCCAGATCAGAGGTTACACGAACACATGGATCTCTGGCAATCTCTGATTATGAACAGGAAACTCTATGATTTGACCTCATTAAAAAACAGCTTGCATTCTTTATCTGCATTTGTGGGGTTTTGTATTATGGGTTTGTGCCTTTTTTTTTTTTTAAGATTTTATTTATTTATTTTAGAGAACGAGAGAGCATGAGCGGGAGAGTCAGAAGGTGAGAGAGAGAATCTCAAGCCAACTCCACACTAAGAACAGAGCCCAACATGGGCTGGATCTCACAACCTTGAGATCATAACCTGATCCAAAACCAAAACAGATGCTTAACCAACTGTGCCACCCAGGCATCCCTGGGTTTGTGCATTTATTAAAACAATGGTGATGGCAAATAGAAAATCCATCCAGATGAGTTTCAGGGTTGGTGCCTTCACAGAAGATGGTTTGCTAATTTTAGAAGGAGGTGAGTGGAGAATCTGATGACAGGAATATTAGAATATCAAAGGCTTGGATTCAAATGTGCTCTTGGTTGTCAAAATGCTGACAGATACTCAATTCCTGGGAGACATTGAGCTTGTGGGATACTCAAGAAGAGAATGCTGAGGATTTACCATTACTGCTTTAAAACTTTTCATTCTTACCTCTGAAACTAATAATACAGTATATTTTAAGTAATTGAATTTAAATTCTTTTTAAAATGAGAAAAAAGTTAAAAAATAAAACTTTTCAATCTCCACCCTTTCACCTCTCCATGAGGGAGGGAACCTATGCTGTACAGCAGAGCTAGAAAGAAGCACTTACCCTCCCGGAACTACTAAGTAGTTTACTATTCATGGTTCCCATCGTCCCCAAGAGACAGAAAAAGCTGTCCTATATCTTAGATGAAATATTATCAGGGCTGGAATAGAATCAGGAAATGTGGTTCTCACAATGTTATACTTCATATGAAAAGTATAGAAATAGAAATAGAAATAGAAAACCCTGAACAAATGCTATAATCTAAAAATAAAATTTCAGATACTCTCCCTCCTTCTCCTCCTCCAAAAAATAGATAACACAATTAAAATATAACCAAACAATATGATACTTGAGAAGGATTGCAGTGGTCTTTGTACATGTCTCATTGGTAAGATCAGCTACAGATAATTTTGCAGAAAAGAAGAACGTTAATATGAAATCATTCTGATAAGAGTAGTTTTTCAAAAGCATGCAAAAATCTAGGTTGTGAGCATGCTTAGATGTGTGAAAAATAAGTTCAATTTACTTAGGAATTTTTTTACTCTCCTGTAATTCATGGTAAGGAGTATGACAATGGTGATGGAGGTAGCAACATTTTTGACAAGTTGTGGCAGTGTGTTCACACACGGATTTCATTTTATTTTTTTCTGTTTTACACACAGATTTTATTTGATCTATGCTCCAATCCAGATGCAGAAAGATTCTACCCAAACTTGGGGGAAAATATATATATTTGAATAGCTATAGCTATTCAAAATGAACCAAAGTACAATTTTTGAAAACGATACTAATAATATGCATGCCTTTTATACCTGAATTTGTAAAAGCAGAATAAAAATGAAACTCAATTGAGAATGTTTGTGGGAAATTTAGGTGTTCAAAACATTAATTAATTGGCTGAAAAACAAAGAGAATCTGCTAAAGAGACTATGTCTCAAGTAAGGGTCTATTTTACTTAAAAACGATCACAGTCTTAATGGTTTAAAGGAAACTATGTGATGCTCTGCACTTGAGCAGGGTTAATATGGACAATTGCCAACATTTTTGTGCCTTTCTGCAAAGAGCCATTTTTTAAAGACTTTATTTATTTGTTTTTTTGAGAGAGAGAGAGCACAAGTTGGAGGTGGCGGGGCAGAGGGAGAAGCAGACTCCCGGATGAACAGGGAACCCAGTGAGGGACTCCATCCCAGGACCCTGGGATCACGACCTGAGCCAAAGGCAGTCACTTAACCAACTGAGCCACCCAGGTGCCTCTGCAAATAGGCATTTTTAACAGCACTTTGCCACACTGCTTATAAAGCTCGACCGAATACATCACAATTCAGTAGTATTTTCCCTGTTGCCATAGAAGCTGATCACAGAGTCCTCAAATCACTAGTTAAAGGTCAATTTGATATGAATGCTAAAATTATCTGGGCTGACCATATTGTGGCCCAATTATTTTGGTAATTGGAAATGGTGAATTATGTGTTGATGTAAACTGTGCTATAATTACCCTGAAAATGGTTGATCTCCAAAACTTTGTAGATGTACGAATTCTCATCCCGCAAAACGCATGAGCGAATCAGAAGCATTACTGAGTTGTGGCTTATCAGCTCCAAGGTTCTGACTGACACTAGTTATCTTTTGCTCTAGATTTCCAACTTTCATTAGGAAAATCAATTAAACATATTTCCTAGAAAATTTTTCTGATTCAAGATTTTTCTCAATGGAACTAGTTCCCTACTGATTAAAACTGACTTAGAAAAATGCCTTAGGGCCCAAACTAACACTGTTCCCTGTTTTTCCATCATTTCTCATTATGGAAAGATTGAATAGTTTTATAGGTAGGTCAAAATGCCCCCATATGTATTTACGGTCACCACTGGGCGTGTGGCGGAGGAATGAGAGAACTCACCCAAAAAAAGTTTACTGCTCTTCACAATGTCCTTGAGGCCAGTGGGGCCAACAGAGCAAAGTCATGGCCATCTGGAAAAGGCCCAGTATAAATAAGAAATAAAAGGCAACAGACCAGCAACTCTTCTTTCCTTGGCCCAGAAGGAATGTTGGGCAAGAGCTCAATGAATTCTTCTCCCACTGGTCTATAATTGTGTTGTCCATGGTAAACTCAGGGCACGGGGTGAATCTGTTCAGTGTTCTTTGTCATATTAAACTCACGCAGAAAAGCCATCAGAGTTGAAAGTGACATTTTACCATTGCTCCAGAAGTCCTAGTAAAAAGTGAACCTTGGAATTTGTGATAAAGAAGGAACATATCTTTAGAGGAGTGAAATCTAATAGCATTTTCCTTCCACGGGACAGGCAGTCAATCAAACAGTATCTAAATCCAGTATGGGAAGAGGGTATGGAGATACACTCTAAATTCACTCCAAGTGATTGAATTTTGTTGCCTATCCTACTTTGCTAGATGGGCTCTTGAGAAAAGAATGAGTTAAGACTCAGGCCTGGTGCTCCAAAATATTACTCTTTTTTTGTTGTTGTTTTACTTTACACACACACACACACACACACACACACACACACACACTTTCATCTTCTGTTTTATCTTTTTTTTTTTTTTAAGATTTTATTTATTTATTTGACAGAGAGAAATCACAAGTAGTCGGAGAGGTAGGCAGAGAGAGAGAGAGGGAAGCAGGCTCCCCGCTGAGCAGAGAGCCCGATGCGGGATTCGATCCCAGGACCCTGAGATCATGACCTGAGCCGAAGGCAGCGGCTTAACCCACTGAGCCACCCAGGTGCCCCTCATCTTCTGTTTTATCTTACCATTGCGAATGTGTGGTTTAGATAAAATTAAATTTATAAATTGGATAAGTCAGCTATCTTTCATTCTCCCTTAATTATGCTGTGCTTAATCAATATGAAAGAGGATCAGGAAATTTCTCTTCAGTGTTGAATAACTACAAAATTAAACAGAGTGAGAGGTGGCTGTCTCATCTGGTATAATAACCCTCCTAAGAATTGCCTTATTACAGAGCGGCTCTGTTATTGCTCTCAGGGAAATGTCTGAAACGGTGAACAATTTAGGAGGGGAAAGGAGCACAATGACAAGGGAAAGCTTTCTCCTGAGATTGTTCAGTTGCTGTTGTAAGAGGAAGACGGTGACAAACATTTATTATCCCTGAGATATGAAAAGCCGATCTGAGTACTGACATCAACTCAGTAATTAGCCAAAAATTGAATGTGCTCTGATGTCCTGATTTAGAATTCTTGTTACTTAACCATCCAGAGGGAGAAAGAATTGGACAAGATGAAGGGACAGAAAAAGTCTCAGAAACGGGTTTCCTCACATTCCTGAGTGGAGAAATTTGGTGAACAGAACTGGGTCTGATCCTATGCCTTGCCCTCATCATGTGCTGGGGAAGCCTTGGCTATTTGGCCCAAGTTGTATCTAGCGTGGGAAGAGTTTGAAATCAGAATTGACCCCTCAAGGGACAATCGGTTCTAAAAAAGAAATTCATCAGGAAGGATGAATGCGGTACTTATCTCTCAGTGGGTCAAGCATCTAAGGGGATGTCCTTTTCCTGGCACTTACCTGACAAGGTCAGCCATTTGAAGACATGAACAAAACAATGGCGCCACAGTAAAGGATGTTTTCCATGCTCAAAAGGAGACCACTCCAAGAAGACCACTGAGAGGGTATTCCAGAAGCTGGCTGCTTATGGAAATCCACGGCTAATTATCCTAAATAAGTGTTCAGAAATGAAACCAATATTATCTTCTCTGGGTACTAAGGAAAATGTCACCATGGACAAGTAGCCTCTTCCATGACATACATCTTCCTACATTGCATGCTTCACAGAGAGGAACTGCTATGGGCTCTATCACTGATGTCCTTTCCTTCCAGTGGATTCCACCAATAGATGGCATCAGCAAGAGGTCAGAGGACAAGAGAAAAGAGAGACTAAGATATTTCTCTCCCTTCTTGTGCTCCAGGGCTGGCTGGGTCATTACCTTTATAACTGTATCTCTTGCCAAACCACCCTTCTTCCACCACTCCAGCCCTTCTAACTCTAGTAAAACTATTTCTTCCCTCTACTCCTGTAATCAGCTCGGCTTCCCCTAACCATGCTTATGTCTTTGTGAACAATTAAATTATAATCAGTGAAGCCCATTTGCTTCTTGCTGTGAACCTCACTGATACAAAAAGCTTCATTTGTCAATGAACTTGTTGACTTTCAAAGTTTCATATTCACCTTAGACCACATTCTTATGTTCAAGGTCATGTATTTATTCAACAAATAATTGTTGAACATCTATTGTTTGTTAGATGTGATATTTACAACAGTTAACAAGACAGTCTGTTTAACAGTCCAATGAAGAGCAGTCTCATTCAGAATATGCTTAAGTAGAGAGGTCACTAGAGATGGTGCATGAATGGTATCTTAGGGTTACCTAACTGTGGGCCAGGTATTACTTCCTGGATATCCATCTAGATCCTCACGAGCAACATTTAAAAATCTGAGCTCACTAGCCCCCAAACCTTCTCCCCACCCTTGTTTGCCTCTCTTTGTTGATGGCATCAACACACCATTGAACCACTTGTCAGAGTTAGAACCCCCTGGAGTCATTCCAGATTCCTCCTACTCTCTTTAACTCATCAATTAAACTCAGTCCTAGAAATTACAGCCTAAATAGCACTCAAAAAAGTCCGATGATCCCCATTCCCTACTGCTCCTCCCTGGTTCAGATACCCCAGCAATTCTCTCCCTGTCTCTAATCTCCTTCTACAGCATTTTCCACCATCAGACCCTGACAACATGTAAACATGACCAGAACTCTATTCTAGTCACAGTATTTTATTTGACCCTTTCACAGGTGAGATGAAAATATATACTCCTTACCTTTGTGCAAACACTGGGAAAAACAGCATGATGGTTCCTTAAAAATATCACAAAGAGAATTACAATATGATCCAGCAGTTCCGCATTGGGTTATATGTCCAAGAGGATTGAAAGAAGGATCTTGAAGAGATATTTGTATATCCATGTTCAGAGCAGCATTATTCACAGTGGGATATGAAACAGCCCAACTGTTGACTGATGGATGAATGGATAAGCAAAATGTTTCATATATGAACAATGGAATATGACTCAGCCTTAATAAGGAAGGAAATTCTTATACATGCTACAAGATGGATGAAAGTTAAGGACATCATGCTAAGCGAAATAAGCCAGTCACAAAAGGGACAAATACAATAGGATTCCACTTACATGAATTGTTGAGAGTAGTCTAAATCATTAGAAACTAAAAGTAGAATGGTGGTTGTCAGGGGATGAAGGAAGGGAAAATGGGGAGTTACTGTTCAATAGGTACAGAGTTTCAGTTTTGCAAGATGAAAGTTCTGGAGATGGATGGTGGTGATAGTTGCACATCATTATAAATACCCTTAAAACCACTGAATTATGTGCTTAAAAATGGTTACAATGGTACAGCTTGTATCATGTATATGTTACCATAATAAAAATGTGTTTTAGGGCGCCTGGGTGGCTCAGTGGGTTAAGCCACTGCCTTCGGCTCAGGTCATGATCTCAGGGTCCTGGGATCGAGTCCCACATCGGGCTCTCTGCTCAGCAGGGAGCCTGCTTCCCTTCCTCTCTCTCTGCCTGCCTCTCTGCCTACTTGTGATCTCTCTCTGTCAAATAAATAAATAAAATTCTTTAAAAAAATGTTTTAAAAAAAAGCATACTCCTTTGTATTCCTTAGATGATATGGCCCTTAAATACCTATCTAACCTCATTTCACCCCATATCCCTGCCCAAATACTGCCTGACTCCTCACAATGCTAAAGTAATTGTTCCCCAAACATAAGCCATGCCTTCTCTTGTCATGTCCACTGACAACATCCTATTTTTCTTTCAAATCTTGCTTAGACGTGGCCATCTCTATGAAGTCCTTCCTGTCTCCTACAAGCACCTCTGATCTCCCATCGTACCTAATCCACATCTCCCATAGCAATATTCTCATTGTAACCATTGAGTCACACACCCATCTCCTAAGGCTAATTCCTTACCTGCAGGAGCTATGTCTGTCCTTCTGTGACTCTATGACACAGGCATTCAGGAAATAATATTTAAGAAACCAATAAATGAAAGCTTGTTTTACAATATTCTGTTCTCATTGGCTTCCCTTGTGTCATTTACTCCTCCCCAGAAATGGCAGTAGTTATTGATTAATAAGGAGTTCTTTGGAGCCAATTTGTTGTTGTTGGATTTTTTTTTTTTGATTTTTCATTCCTAAGTTTATTGATGAATAATTGACAAATATAATTGTGGATATTTAAAGTTGTATGACATGATGACTTGATATACACAGACATTGTGGAATGATTACCAAGACCAAGGTGATTAACCCATCCATCACCTCACATAGTTTTGTTGTTTTGTTTGTTTTTGTGGTGAGGACCTTTAAGATCTGCTCTGAGCAACTTTCCAGTATATAATGCTGTATCATTAATGATAGGCACCATGCTGTGCATTCGATTCTCAGAATTCATTCTTCTTATAACTGAAAGCTTATACCCTTTCACCTACATCTTCCCATATACCCCATCCCCTTAACCTCCTAGCAATCACCAATCTATTCTCTGTCTCCATGAGGCTGGCTTTTTTGTAAATCTACATGCAAGTGATACCATATAGTATTTGTCTTTCTTTGTCTTACTTATTCAGTTCAGCATAAAACTTTCAAGTCCCATCCATGTTGTTGCAAATGGGAGGATTGCCTTCTTTTTTAAAACTAAGTAATATTTGTGTGTCTGTGTGTGTGTGTGTGTTTCCCATTTTCTTTATTCTTTCATCAAAGGGCATTTAGGTTGTTTCTATTTCTTGGCTATTGTGAATAATGTGGCAGTGAGCATGAGGGTGCAGATATATCAAGATACGATTTCATTTTTTTCAGATATATACCCAGGAGTGGAATTGTTGGATCATATGGTAATTACATTTTTAATTTTTTGAGAATCTGACATACTGTTTTCCATAATGGCTGTACCAATTTACATTCCCACCAACAATTTCTCCACATTCTTGCCAATACTTGTTATCTCTTTTCTTTTTGACAATGGCCATCCTAACAGGTGTGAGGCAATAGCTTATTGTGATGTGACTTGATTTATATTTCTCGGATGATTAGTAGTGTTCAGCACCTTTTCTTTTTTTCATTTTAAATATTTTATTTTATTTATTTGACAGACAGAGATCACAAGTAGGCAGAGAGGTAGGCAGAGAGAGAGGGAGAAGCAGGCTCCCTGCCGAGCAGAGAGCCCGATGTGGGGCTCAATTCCAGGACCCTGGGATCAGGAACTGAGCTGAAGCAGAGGCTTTTTTTTTTTAAGATTTTATTTATTTATTTGACAGAGAGAGAGAGATCACAAGTAGGCAGAGAGGCAGGCAGAGTAGGGGTGGGGGTAGCAGGCTCCTCGTTGAGCATAGAGCCCGATGAGGGGCTCTATCCCAGAACCCTGAGACCACGACCTGAGCTGAAGGCAGAGGCTTTAATCCACTGAGCCACCCAGGTGCCCCTTCAGCACCTTTTCATGTATCTTTGGTCATTTGTGTGTCTTCTATAGAAAAAATATTTTATTCAGATCCTTTAACTCATTTTTTAAAATGAATTAATTTGCTTTTTTGTTATTGAGGTTTGTATGAGTTCTTTATGTATTCTGGATATTAACCCCTTAACTTTTGGTCTGCAAATATTTTTTTCCCATTCAGTAGGTTGTCTTTTACATTTATTTTTTCCTTTGCTGTGCAGAAGCTCTGTGGTTTGATGTAGCTCCATTTGTTCATTTTAGGTTTTTTTGCCTGCAAACATTGTGAATGTTCCTAAAACCCACCGGACCTTCTGCAAGAAGTATGGCCCCACAAAGTGACACAGTATAAGAAAGGCAAAGATTCTCTTTATGCCCAGGGAAAGTGGCATTATGACAGGAAGTAGAGTGGCTATAGTGGGCAGACTAAGCCAGTTTTCTGGAAAAAAAGCTAAAACTACAGAGAAGATTGTGCTGAGGCCTGAATGTGTTGAGCCCAATGGCAGATCTAAGAGAATGCTGGCTCTAAAGAGATCCAAGCATTTTGAACTGGGAGGAGATAAAAAGAGAAAGGGCCAAGTGATCTAGTTCTAAGCTTCATATTATATTATGAAGACAATAAAATCTTGAGGTTATGTTTACTTCATTTGGTTACAACTGGTCTTCTAAGAGGGAAATAAACTAGTGCCATCAATAAAAAAAAAATTAGTTGACCATATATACATAGGTTTATTTCTGGGCTTTCTAATACGATCCACTAGTCTATGCACCTGTTTTTCGTCTAGTAACATACTATTTGATTACTACAGCTTTGTAATATAGTTTGAAATCAGAAAGTGTGGTACCTCCAGCTTTGTTCTTTTTCTGAAGATTGCTCTGGTGACTTGTGGTCTTTTATGGTTCCATACAAATTTTAGGATTGTTTATTCCATTTCTGTGAAAAATGCCACTGGAATTTTGATAGCAATTGCATTGGATCTGTAGATCACTTTGGGGAATATGAGCATCTTCATAATATTAACTGTTCCAATCAAGAACAGGGGATATCTTTCCATTTATTTGTGTCTCCTTCCGTTTCTTTCATTGATGTCCTTTAGTGTACAGGTCTTTCACCTCCTTCGTTAAAGTTTTTTCCTAAGTTTTTTATTGTTTTGATGCTATTGTAAATGGGATTGCTTTTTCTATTTCACTTTCAGATAGTTTTTGTAGTATAAAGAAACACAACTGATTTTTGAAATGTTGATTTTATATCCTGCAACTTTACTGAATTCATTTGGAGCCCATTTGCTAGTAAGCTTAGCATAGTAAGTACAGTTTTGTGACCAAGAGCACAGATATGGAGACTCCACAATGATGTAATTTTAGGACCATAAGTCAAGAATCCATAGATTCTTGAGATGTAAAATAATAATGATAATGATAGTAACTATCACAGAAGCTATTGAGAAATACATACTTAGTACATAAAATATCTGAACTACAGTGAGTCTCAATAAATGATAGCTATTACTTTCACAACCCACCACACTAAAAGATGTTGCACGTATTGTCAGAAGACACAGAGACGTGCAGTTAATTTATGCATACATATGATATTTCTTTTATTTATTTATTTATTTATTTATTTATTTATTTGACAGACAGAGACCACAAGTAGGCAGAGAGGGAGTCAGAGAGAGGAGGAAGCAGGCTCCCTGCTGAGCAGAGAGCCCGACACGGGGCTCGATCCCAGGACCCTGGGATCATGACCTGAGCCGAAGGCAGAGGCTTTAACCCACTGAGCCACCCAGGCGCCCCCATATGATATTTCTTTGACCTCTCATATTTTTTTAAAGATTTTAAAGATTTTATGTATTTATTTGAGAGAGAGCGAGCTCTCAAGGGAGAGAGAGGAAGAGCAGTGGGGGGGTGCAGAAGAGAGGGGCAGAGGAGAGAGAGAGAAACAGTTGCCCCACAGGGATCCCAGACGCTGGGCTTGATCCCAGGACCCTAGGACCATGGCCTGAACCAGAGGCAGATGTTGAACCCACTGAGCCACCCAGGTACCTTCTCATATTTTCACACATATGTGACTATCAGAGTGTCAGCAGTATTCATAATCTGCCCTGAGCAAGAGTCGTACTTCATTCATCATGCATGAATCTCATATGTGGAAAGGGGCAGGGGAAAGAAGAAGAAATGGGAAGTGGTAGAAAGTGAGAAGCTGATAGCATGATGGGGAAGGATAAAATCAATTGTCAGTCTTCCTAATCTGCCTTTTAATAGAAAGGGCTCAGTCAAGTATATAATGTTTACTTTACAGCTAAAACACATCTTTCTGCAATTCCTATTGTCGAAATAGGTAATTGTGGTTAGCTGGCAGAGCACCAGATTGGGCTGCTCAATTCAGACTGCACAGGCCTGTGTATTCTCTTTATACGTAGCCCACATCTTTTTCCTATTGTCAACCTTTATTATAACTATCTTTAGCACCTCTAGCAATTCTAGGAAGAACAATTAATACCTCTTTGTTGAAGAAGCAAAACACAGTATGAAAAATCGAGCCATTTTTTCCTTGAAAATTTACATTAGGATAGTGTGCAATTAGAAACTTTTTTACCACAGCTTTTGTATATCCTCATCAAACATACATTAAGGATTTGTCTGAACTTTCAGAGCAACTTTTCATTTTTCTTTTGTCAATACAAATGTTTCCATTACACTTATGGAACCACCTAATGATCTCTAAGAAGGTAGTAGAGGAAGTGATAGTAATGCTTGACATACTTCTCATTTAGCTGATGGGTTTCCATTAAACACGCTATTAAAGTGAAACAAGATGGTTCAAAAGACGAGTAATGGGCCATGGAGCTTTTCACCCATGTGTCAGTGGGGCCAGCTTTTCTGTTAAGAAAGTCTGACGGTATGACGATTTTTCAGTAATACAAAAGCATAGTTCCAGTAGGGTTCTCTGTAGAACAGCCCATTTTCCAAATGACCACTTAGAGGAAAAAGCACTAGACCAGGGGTTATAAGACCTGAATTCTAGTCTCAGTGATCACTAACTTTATTTCTGTCTCACTGACCTTCCCAGGTGCCTCAATTCCCTCATCTGTCAGAACACATAATAAAAGCCCTATAAATATTTCAGAAGCCCTTTAAAATTGCTATAGAAAGTATTAATTGAAATACAAATTGTCATCCTGTAATTCCAGAGCAAAATTATTCTGACCTGCTCCACCGGTCCCTAAGGTCTTTGAGCTGCAGAGCTGTGTCTCACATTTCCTGTCAGCCAGGGTTCCTAAACGCAGACATGGAACCCACTTTAGTTAGCTTATACAAAGAGAATTAAATACAGGATATACATGACACAACATTTAGGGGAGGGCTGAAGAAATAGATTCCAGCTGAGCTTCCAGGAATAATTCCCGCTACATCACCGTTGTTGTGAGTCACCAAGATGACTGCTGCCTCTCCCACAATCTGGGAGACACTGGAGCGGCCAGATCTTTGCACACATCACTTGAACCACATTCACACATGCAATACCAGGCCTCATATTCTGCTTCTTTCCCCATCAAGATGCCTTTCTAAGTCAAAGTCTTGAGTCATTTTATGTTGCTGATGGAAAATCAATCATAACCTTCTCAAGAGCATCTGGAAAGGGTTGTTTTTAGTTTTTAGCATTCTAGAAGGCAGTTAGGATGGGTATCACCACAAACAAGCGTCAGATTCTACCGTATGTGCCTGAAAAATCCCTGGCACAATAATAGGTATTCTTGGCTGAATTTCATGTAATTTAAAACAATTGTAAAAGCAATCAGGCAACAAATAGCAATTGGATGCTGACTATGTGCAAAAGATACCCAAAGGAAAAAATCTAAATTAGCACAACCATCTACTACAGAATTGCCTATGCTTTCCCAAGTATCCCATGTCCCTTCGTATTTCTAAGATTTTCCATAAGCCCTTCCCCCTGCTTTAGGTGGGCTTCTCTCACTCTCCTGGCTCCAGCTAACTCTCAGGGTCCTTAAAGACAATACTCAAGCTTCACTTCTTTATATCAGTTAGGATGCTTTTGACTCCAAGTTATGAAATAGCTGAAAGAGGCTTAAATAATAAGGACTTATTATCTCATATAACAAAAAGAAAAAATGATAGATATAGAAGATTCCAGGTTTGTTATTCAGCAACACTATGTTATAAGTATATATGTAACAAAGACCCAAATTTCCTATCTCTACTATTCTAGTTTCAGCCTATTAGAGCTCACATTCTCAGGCTGTCCTTGCTTCATCACAACATAGATGTCACCTCTCAGGTATGTTGTCACACAGTTGTGATCAAAGACAGGAAAGAAGTTTCTCTTAGGATGTCTCCTTCTATCAGGAGAAAAGTCTATTTAGAGTCGCATCTGTAGAATAATTCTTAAACCTCCCTCTCCAAGGTCATGTCACAGGCCCTCATCCAAACCAGTATTGAGAGTAAGCACTGAAGCGGCCAGATCCACTGGCCAACTAGGGACAACTATGTGGCTCAGTCAGTTAAGCTTTTGACTTCAGCTGAAGTCATGATCTCAAGGTCCTGGGATCAAGCGCCAAGTAGGGCTCTGTGCTCAGCTTGTAGTCTGCTTCTCTCTCTCCCTCTCCTTTTGTCCTTTTCCTTGCTTGTGCTCTCTCTGTCTCTCTCTCAAATAAATAATAAAATCTTTTTTAAAAAGGTAGTAAGCATAAGCACAAAAGTACAATGTTTGACAATGATTGGATTAGACTTGTGAACATTCACTTTCTGTGTCCAGCAAGAGAGAGGGAGAGTAAATACCATCATTAAATCAGGACTCTTCCAGCAAGGAAGAAAGAAAGGAGCAGGTACCCCATTGCATCAGCTCTCCCTTCTCAATCACAACCGACCATTACATCTTCTTGAGCTGTGTGAGTTGCTTCACCTCAGGGTTCTCATGGCAACTCACAATTAGTGTAATTGTAGCACTTATCACATTGTCAACTCACTTATCAGTTCTGCCTCCCTATGAGCTCCTCTAAGGCAGAGGCTATTTATTATTCATCTGTGTCTCTAGAGTTGGCTCAGTGTCTAGCACATAGAATGCACCGAGTAAATGTTGGTTGAACTCAAATAAGTTGAATTATGCAGGTCATAAAATTCTATCTATGTAAATGGGTATTAGCTATTCAGAAGAGTTATTATTTTATTATCTAACTAGATCACACTTAGACAGATGGTCTAAAATGTTTTTGCACAATTAAATCTAGCTATTTCAAAATGCCAGTGAAGTTACTGGTAAAATGGACATAAATAAGCAAATAGAGCACTACTTTGTGTACCTCAATCCTGTTAAATAGCAAATCTTTGTAGTTAATCATTTCATTTTTAGTTCTTTTATTTATGTCACATCTACATGAGGAAAAACATAAGTTTTGTAGCCGAAGTTAAAACAATTCTGGATTAAGTTCAGAAACATGTGAAAAGTCACACTAAATTTCTGTACTAATATGTAGGGCAACCTGAAAGTAGAACAAACATTTTATGATCTTTATTTAACACGTGTTGGACTCACACTTATAGCCAAAATATAGGAGCAGGAACCAGACTTAGCCTCCACCTGAAACAGCCAATAAACAAAGGTAGGTGAAATGGTGATTCATAAGACACTACGATTTTGAGAAAAACAAAAAAATGAGGTCAGCCTTACAATGGCCCCAGCATAGGGCCTTGAGAGAGTTTCCAGGCAATAGTGCTGCTTGGGGGTCTGGTAGACCTAGAGGGCTTGCTTGATTGAGGAGATGAAACTGACGGTCTAGGGAGACCTAGGCAGTTAGCGTTCACAGAACAATATTGGAGAAGAAACAAAGACAGACTCAGAGAATCCCATTTACAAAGTCAGCTGAGTTCATGAGGACATGCAAAAAAGGGAAACTCTCAGGGGCTGGGAAAAGAACCATTCAAAGGATCAGAGGTAATAGTGTCCAGCATTTACAGTGTGCCAGAAATAGTGCTTGTTCCCACCACCCAGACAGAAAAACTTTATAATTCATGGGACTTTGAGTGGAATACCCAGAAGAGACTTGCCTCGGTAGTGGGGGAAAAGTATGACTGGACGGAACATAGCTCTAATCCTACCATTAAAATCAAGATCTGAAAGGATCAAACTGTTTACAAGTAACTTAAAGATGATCCAGAAAAAAACAAACAAACACTCCAAGAATATTTATAAGAATTGAAGAAAACCATACCCAAGAAAGAAAAATTTACAGTAGCATCCATCTAATCAGAAATTACTTGCAGATTCAATGCAATCCCTATCAAAATTCCAATGGCTTTTTTTTTTCCATAGAAGTAGTACAAACCTAAAATTTGTATGGAACCAAAAGAGACCCCAAATAGCCAAAGCAATCTTAAGAAAAAGAGCAAAGCTAGAGGCATCACACTCTAACTTCAACCTATATTACAAAGCTGCAGTAATGAAAACTGTTGGTACTGGCATAAAACAGACACTGAGATCAGTGGAATAGAATAAAGAGACCAGAAACAAACCCATGCATACAAGGTCAATTAATTTACAACAAAAGAACCAATAAACAACGGAAGGAGAAGAGTCTTTTCAATGTTGGAAATGTTGGAAAAACTGGACAGCTACATGCAAAACTATGAAATTGAACCCCTATCTTATATCATACACATAAAACCAACTCAAATTGATTAAAGACTTGAACATGAGATCTGAAACCATAAAACTCCTAGTAAAAAATGTACAGGGTAAACTCCTACACATTGGTCATGGCAATGATATTTTGGGACTTGAAATTAAAAGCAAAGCTGACAAAAGCAAAAATAAACAAACAGGACTACATCAAACTAAATAGCTTTGGGACAGCAAAGAAAACCAGCAACAAGGTGAAAAGACAACCTGTGGGAAAGGAGAAATATTTGCAAATCGTATGTATAATTAAATGTTAACATCCAAAATCGATAAAGAACTCAAACAGCTCAATTGAAAAAAATAAAAGAATACAATAGAAAAATGAGCAGAAGACTTGAATAGACATTTTCCAAAGATACACAAATGGCCAACCGATGCACGAAGAGGTGCTCGACATCCTTAGAGAAATGCAAATCCAAACCAGAGTGAGCTATACCACCTCCACATATTATAATGGTTATCATCAAAAAGGCAAGAAATAGCAAGTGTGGGAGAGGATGGAGAAAAGGGAACTCTTATGCACTGCTAATTAGAGTGTAAACTGGTACAACAAGTATGGAAAACAATATAGAATTTCTGCAAAAAATTAAAAATAAAGATACCATATGATCCAGTAATTCCATCTATGGGTATTTATCTGAGGAAAATGAAAACACCATCTCAAAAAGATATCTGCACCTCTGTGTTCATTGCAGCATTATTTATGATAGCCAAGACATGGAAACAACCTGAGTGTCCAACGGATGAATGGATAAAGAAATATTATTTGGTCATGAGAAAGAAGGAAATCCTGCCATTAAAAACAACATAGATGGACCACAGAGGCACTATGTTCAGTGAAAAGGTCAAACAAAGTAAGACAGATACTGTATGGATCCCACAGCATTTATAATAAAGATGAACTCATATTTGCCAGAAGTGGGGGAGTAAGGATGGCTGAAGTTGAAACGGTGCACATTTCTAGTTAAAAGTAACTTCTGTAGATATAATGTGCAGAATGGTGACTACAGTTAACAATACAGTATCACATATCTGAAAGATTCTAAGAGTGGATTTTTAAAGTTCTCATCAAAAGAAATAATAAACGTAGGTATGTGAAGTGATTGGTGTTAACTAAACTTCCTACGGTAATCACTTTGCAATTTACACATATATGAAATCATTATATTTTATAGTTTGCACTAATACAATGTTATATGTCAATTTTATCTCAATAAAACTGGATAAAAGAAGAAATGATGCAAGCAGGAATTCTATAGAACAAAGGTTTTAAAATATTAAAAGAAAAAACTGTAATTTTATTTCTTTCAATTTCACTTTCTTTCCAAAATGAAATAAAAATAAAGACATTTCAGATATGCAGAAGCTGAAATAATCATTACCAGAAGACTCACACTATAAAAAAATATTAAAGGAAATCCTTTAGGCAGAACAAAAAGAATACCAGATGGAACTCTGGATCTACACAAAGGATTGATGAACATAGAAAATATATAAGATTTTTCCATTATTTAAATCTCTTTTAAGAATAATTGACTATTTAAACAAAAATATCAGCAATATAGTATGGGGCTTATAACATACGGAAAAATAAAATGTATAGTAATAGTGAAGTAAAAGAAAAAGAAAATAGCACTAAAGTTGGGGGGATGGAAAGTTGACTATCATAAATTCTTATAATATATGTAGGGTGACCAACTGTCTCAGCTTCACTGAGAGGTTTCCTATGACACCAGACTTTCAGTGCTAAATTAAGACAGTTATAGGAAAACTGAGATCATTAGTTATCCTAACACACCAGGTGGTGTAATATCACTTAAATGTAGATACCAATAGCCAAGCTGACTTTAACCTACCAAGCCCACTTCTGTGTGCTTTAGTTTACTCATCTCTAGAATCAGGAAAAATAAAGTCCTCTTATTACTTTTATTACAAGAATTTCATCATATGATGCATGTAAAGTGATAAGTAGATACCAAGGATTAATAAATGTTAGCTGTTATTATGATCTAGTTTCAGATTTTAAAAAATCAAGGTTATAGAATAAAGAATGAATAAGAGAAAACATGACTGCAAGCAGAGAGAAAATTTAGGAGGCTCAAAGAGTAAATAGACCAGAGACGATGAGGACCAGAACCAAGAAAGTGACATTGAAATGGAGATAAATGGAAGGACTCAAGAGAAAGTAGAATCCACAGTGTCCAGTGGTCCTTTCTTTAAATAAATGTTTATTGAACACCTACTGTGTTCCAGGCATTGAGGACACACATCCAAATCAGGATACTTTGGTCTGACTAAATCCAGTGTTTAGTGCTTATTCTGTGTTTCAGATTTCATCCAGAATTTCAAATACTCATTACAGATTCAATCAATGAGTACCTTTTTTCCTCTGTGTATTAAAAAAAATGTGGAGAAAGAAACAATATTTAGATTCAAAATATGAAAACATTTTTTGACACAGTCAGGAAAGACCCATGTGAACCATCAAATCTTAGCAATTCCTCTCTTTTCATATATAATAAAATCATTTTAGATTTTAGATAGTCATTAAAATATATGATTGCAGTATTTGACATTGCCTGTGAAGACTTTTTTCTGTATTAGAAGAGACTGTCATTAAAGATGGGAGATTTTTGATTCAGAGCTTTTAAATTGTATTTTGTTCGATTTTAGGAAATACACCTGATGCTTTCCTATTGTTCTAATATTTCAGAAAATTTGTGGGGACTGCATGAAATACAGATTTGGCTCACATAGCTTATACTAGCTGAATTAAGATTAAAATTAATATCCCTCCTATATAATAATATTGCTTTCGGCATTTTGGTAAATGGCTGATGATTCAAGGAACATAAAGACAAAATGAGACCTACATTATAAAAAAGGATCATATTTTATGTGCTTGTTTTTTTTTTTTTTTAGCTTTTTTTAAGATCAGATTTTACTATGTGGATTTTCATGTTTTCTCTTTTTCAAAGTCCAAAAGGTGTCCACTTATTCTATTGTAGTACATTTATTTTTTGTTTCATATGGACAACATTTTAAAACATAACAGACAACTCCAATTGTTTCCTATTGTCAAATAATACTGAAGGAGTGCTCACTTAAACTCTTTCAGTTCTTGAGGGAAATGAGCATTATCTGTATTATGGACAAAGCTGTGCTCCTTTGCAGCAAGAGGAAGGAAGTGGTAAGGAGAGCACAGTGTGGTGCATTATTTTTAAAAGTACAACATTTAGACTTAAAACCCTGTACAAAATGCATTTCATTTCCTAGTCAGTTGTTGACCTTTAAGACATGGTGACCTGAATTTATGTATGGACATACTAGACAACCAAACCCTCACAGAAAATTTTGGAAGATCGGGTCTTAAGTTGAACAGAATGACAACTCATCATCCTCGTGTCATTGAATATCCATCTCTCTAA
Organism: Mustela lutreola; assembly: GCF_030435805.1. NCBI lineage: Eukaryota > Metazoa > Chordata > Mammalia > Carnivora > Mustelidae > Mustela > Mustela lutreola. The sequence continues at coordinate 74,544,383 of NC_081292.1, forward strand.
ATCATTGGGTTTTCTGCTGTGAGGAACAGAGAAAATAAAGCACAGTGTCTGCTCTCAGAAAGCTTTCTGTCTCCCCCTGGAAACAGAGTTTCCCTCCTTCTGAGGTCATTGATAGGCAGAAACCACCCTGAAATCCTCACACAGAAGGGGAAACCCTTGCAGGATTTAGTTTAGGAATTTAAATGAAATATCTTACTTGGCGGCAAATCAGGAAAAGAGCCTGTTAAGGTTAATCTAAGAAGAGAGACCCTTGTAGCTTTCTTTTATGACCATTACTGGTACTCTGCGTAACACCAACAGGTTTGTCTATAGTTTTGTGATTCCAAATCCTGATACAATTAAAGCAAAATTATTTCACTCAGAGCATGCATAGGACAACTTCTTTCTTTATAGCCGTATGTAATGTGAAGTAGAAGTCAAGGCTGCCTAATTTACTCCTTTTCAGTAAATATACCCAAAAAGAATGGTAGCCTCTTGCATTTCTTCTGTGTACCAGTTATCTTCTGTAGCCAAGAATCACTGCCCATTGTTTACAGATAAGGAATAAAGCAAAGAGAGCCTTACTCTGCTTTAAGATCTAAGGGAAGATGCTCCTCCAAGAAGGAAAGTATCATCTCCTCCCCCTCCTTTAAATTACAGAACACAAGCGAGTATGACTGTATCCTCATTGCCAGATGGTTCTTCCCCTTTCTGCAGTGCATGAAACATGGCATTATGGACTGAATATTTGTGTCCTCCCCAACAAAACAAATCCATATGTTGATATCCTAATTCCTGATGTTAGAGGAAGAGGTAGGGCCTTTGGGACGTTAACAGTCATGAGGGTGGAGCCCTCATGAATGAGATTAGTGCCCTTAAAGAAAAGCCAGGAGAGCCTGTTTCCTCTCTCGACCCTCTGCCATGTGAGGGTACAGGAAGAAGACGTCCATCTGCAAATCAGGAAACACATTCTAACAAGACATTGGATCTGCCACCATCTTGATCTCAGACTTCCGGCCTCCACAACTGTGAGAAATAAAGGTTTGTTTTTTAAGCAGTTCAGCTGGGTTTGACTAAGACACACAGGCAAAATATTCTGCATTTCATTCTCGCCCCAAAAGAATTCAGTTAAAAATCTTGCAGGGCGTATCTATAAATATCTATCAAGCCTGATCATCTGAAATCTTAGAGCCAAAGTTATTTTTCTAGGATTCATAATTTGGAAGAAGCAAGAGGCAAAGGGGCATGAAAAGTTCTATTTGTCCCATAGAGTTTTAATACATCTTTCTGTAATTCTTACAACCAGCTTTAATTCTTTGGGAATTTTTAATCCTTTTTTTCCCCCCTACAGAATATATCTAAAACTCTCAGCCAGAAAAGGCCTTTAGAATTCACAGGGTCTGAGATTATGAAAACACATTAATGCATCAAACATCTGTGGAAGATTAGCCTTCATCTGATGTTAGTATAGTGCCATCAAGTGGACTAGTGGAAGAAGTGTCATTTTTGAAGCTTTTTATTACAGTCTGACTTGTAGACATTTCAGCCCCCTCTTATGCCTGAAGGCATTTACTGAAAATGGAGTAAATTAAGGAAAATCTTGACTTTTAGTTTCACATTACATATGGTTACAATAAAAGAAATTGGCCCACATTTTCTGCAAAATTTGATAAAACAGATTGTCATTGTCAACAAATTTTGTTAAGACTCTTTTCTGTCTGCAACACTTATGAGAAAAAATATATGACTCTATCAAAGTTCAGAAAAGCCTAAATATGCAGGACTGTAAAAATTTAAGTATTTGGCCACACTGCATCATTTATCAATATTTTTGTGACACTAGGAAATAGTGATTTGCCTAAGAAAGCCTGAATGACTATCATTCTTTCTTTTTTGCGTAAATGTATAATTTAACAATTATAAAATAGTTATGTAACCAATACCTAAGATATAAAATAGAACATTCTCAGGACCCCAGAGGGGTCCTGGTTGCCCCTTCCCGCTTGTTTATAATTTAGCTTCAAAGTAAGTATCTCTAAATAAAATATTTTGCTTTTGCCTAAATACAATCACAAAGTATGTGGGGGTATGCATGTGTGTGTTTAAATGATTGGCTTTTTCCACTTAATCGCATGTAGATTCTGAAGATTCATCTACTTTATGGGTGTTTAATGAGTTCATTTTTGTTGCTATATTATCTTCCATTGCATGAATTATTAATCCATCCTGCTGTAGGTGAATATCTTGGCACTTCCTCAAGGATCTTATGAATAATGCTGCTGTGAATGTGTTCATCTGTTTTGGAACATCTACATACAATTCTGAAGGTGCAACTGAAGGATATAAACATAGGAGCAGAATCACTCTGTCTTGGAGAATGCATGTCTTCAATTTTACTAGGTTATGCCAGGAAGTTTTCTAAAGCAGTTGTATAAATTTACGCTAGCAATATAAGAACTCCTGGGGGTTCAGATCATGACCAAAGTCACTGTTAGATCTCTTTTTTCATTTATTTGAAAAACTCTGCTGTGTGGTAATGCTATTTCATTCTGGGTTTAGCTGGCATTTCCTTGACTAACAATGTGGTTAAGAATATTTTCACATGCTTCATAACCATTGTGATTTCTCATCTTCTCATTTATCGGTGCAGAGCCCAACATGGGGCTCAATCCCAAGACTGAAATCACGACTTGAGCTGAAATCAAGAGTCAGCCACTCAACCAACCAGGCCACCCAGACATCCCTCAACATTCTTCAAAGATTTAGTGATATTTTTTAATGAACTAGATGATCTATTCCCTCCGCTCTTCTATCTAACGCTCTCAATTAGAAAAAAGATGTATCCAAACACAGATAGCAAGGTCTTATTGTCCCATCAAGGAGTGGCTTTAAAAAAAAATACTTCTATTAAAAAGAAAGGCTTCAGATAATCTATCTCAAAGTCAACGTTGTGCTTTTCAAAGATACTGTTTCACATTTAATGGGCTAGAAGCCTATTGCCTTATTGAGTAAACTACCACCCACTTACCAGGATATACATTACCCAGCCTGTTAACCTTGAAGTGTACTCTAGGTGATAGTGTTCAAAGATAAAGATTCTATGAGTCTTTTACTGAGAGTGTTTCTTTATGAGGGGTAGATGTTTGCTTAAAATTTCTTTGAGAAATGTTCAAGATAAAATGCTGCCACCACATTCTCTACAATTCTGATTGTGTTATAGCAGACATCAAATAATTTTGAAGGATTTTTTCCATCATAAACTTGATAGATAGACAGAGATATATGGACATATTCACTGTAGATAGTACCCATAGACAGAGCAAAATTAAAATATTCATAATCCCAGAAACAAGGATAACCATCTTTAATAATTATCCTTACATATATTTTTCTATGTATATAAAAGTATTTTTTAAAGATTTAATTTATTTATTTGTCAGAGAGAGCACAAGCAGGGGGAGTAGCAGGCAGAGGGAGAAGCAGGATCCCTGCTGAGCAGGGAACCAGACCTGGGACTGGATCCCAGGACCCCAGGATCATGACCTAAGCCAAAGTTAGATGCTTAACTGACTGAGCCAGCCAGGTATTCCTAAAAGTATTTTTTTAAAATAGGATCAGGGCATATTGTTTTATATTCTGTCTTTAAACATCAACCAGTATCAGTAAATTATTATCTACAAAGTCTATTCATTTTTTTCCAAAATCTATTCTTTTCAAGATGGCTTTATTAAGATCTCATTCATATGCCACATAATCTATCTAAACTGTACAATTCAGAGGTACCTACATGGCTCAGTCAGTTAAATATCCCATTCCTGGTTTCCACTTGGGTCATAATCTCCACTGAGCATGGAGTCTGCCTGAGATTCTCTGCTCCTGCCTCTCCATCTGCCCCTTCCCCCGTTCGCGCTCTCTGTCTAAAATAAATAAAATCTTTAAAAAATAAAGTGTACAATTCAATAGTTTTTAATATATTCACAGATATGTGCAACTATCACCACTGTCAATTTTAGAACATCTTCATGACTCGAAAGAGAAACCCTGTAACCTTTAGCTAGTACACTCCCAGCTCCCTAGACTCCCCTCTGTCTTACCCCTCAGCAGCCCTAGACAACCACTAATCTACTTGTTGTCTCTACAGATTCCAGTGTTCTAGACATCTCACATGAATGGAATCATGTACTATGTGACCTTTTGTTAGAAATGTCTTTCAGGTTTTGCTTGTTTATATTATAGCATCTATCAGTACTTCAGTCCCTTTTATGGCTCCGTAATATTCTATTGTATGGATCTATCATATTTTGTTTTTCCATTCATCAGTTGACAAACATTTGGATTGTTTCCTCTTTGGACTATTATAAATAATGCTTAAAAAATAATGCTGCTATAAATCTCATACAAGTTTCACCGTGGATATGTTTTCAGTTCTGTTAAGCATATACCTAGGATTGGAATTTCAGAGTCATATGATAACTCTATATTTAATTATTTAAGGAACCATCAGATCGTTTTCCAATATGGCTGCACCATTTTACATTTCCACCAACAATGAATGAAGGTTCTGATTCCTCTACATCCTTGCCAACACTTGTTGCTTTCTCATTTCTGTATTCTAGATATCCTAGTTGGTATGAATTGGTATATCTTTCATCTTTGACTTGCATTTCTCTGAAGACTAATGATATCATGCATTTAAGAAGACTTGGGACGCCTGGGTGGCTCAGTTGGTTAAGCAGCTGCCTTCGGCTCAGGTCATGATCCCAGGGTCCTGGGATCGAGTCCCACATCGGGCTCCTTGCTCCGCAGGGAGCCTGCTTCTTCCTCTGACTCTGCCTTCCACTCTGTCTGCCTATGCTTGCTCTCTCGCTTGCTCTCTTGCTTGCTCTCTCTCTGACAAATAAGTAAATAAAATCTTTAAAAAAAAAAAAAAAAAGAAGAAGAAGAAGAAGACTGTATATTCCATGATTGCTGGGTAGAGGGGTTCTACAGTTGTCTGTTAGGTATTGTTGGTTTATAATGTGTTCAAGTGTTGTCTCTTTTTTGGTTTTCGGTGTAACTGTTCTAACCATTGTTGAAAGTGGGGTATTGATGTCTCTAACTCTTGTTCTTAAGCTAGCTGTATCTGCCTTCATTTCTCTTGGTTTTTACTATTTTGGTGCTCTGTTATTAAATAAATGTAAGTTGATAATTCTTATGTCTTCTAGATAGATTGAACATTTTATTATTTTCCATCCTTTTATTTTCAATCTATTTGCATCTTTGAATCTACAATGGGTCCCCTCCAGACCACTTACACTGGGATCATATTTTTATCTAGTCTAACAACTGTTTTTTTTTTTTTGTATTATCTATTCCCTTCACATTTAATCTATATTAATACAGTTATATTTGTGTTTTCCCTTTTTTTCTTTTTTGTTCCTCTATACATTCTTTATTGCTTTCTTTTGCAGTAAATGTAAATTTCAAATGTAGCACTTTAATATCATTACTGATTTTTTTCACTGTATTTTTAGAGGTTTTTGATATATTTATTTGTTTATTGGTTTCAGTGGTTGTCCCAGAGTTTACAGTTTACTGTATCAAAGTCAGTTTCCATGTTATATAAGCTTAATTCCAGTAGTATATAGAAATGTTACTCTATTACCTTTCTACTCTTTTATGATATTACTGTTATAATGTTACACTCATTAACGTTTCAATCCAAGAATACGTTGTTAATTACTTTTTTTCTGTATTCATTTCCTTGGCCCAACACAACTCTGCTCCCTCATACCTCCTTTGTGGCTGTTCTTGACAAATATACTACACATGTGTTGGATTTGTATATGTTCTAGGCCCAGCAATATATTATATACGTACTATCCTATGAAATTGTTTTTAAAGTCAGTTAACAGGGAAAAGGAGGAAAATACGCATTTGTACTATCTTTTATAATAACATAATTATCTTTACCAGTGTTCTTTACTGAGTTGGGATGGGGAAGGATTCAAATTGTCATCTGGAGTCACTTGATTTCAGCTTGAAGAACTACTTCTAATATTCCTTATAAGTCAGATCTTTCAGCAACAAATCTCTCAGGTTTTGTTTACTTACAAAGTCTTTATTTCACCTTCACCTTTATTTCACATTTGGAAGATAGCTTTGCTGAATACGGTTGATTGTTGTTATTTCTTTCAGCACTTTTAATATGTTATCCTATTGTTGCTGCTGAGAAGTCAACTATTAATCTTATCGGGGTCCCTTGTAAATAATGAGTTGTTTTTCTCTTGCTGATTTTCAGATTTTCCCATGTCTTTGACTCTCAGGATTTTTACTATAATGTGTCTCTTAATAGATCACTTTCAAGTTATCCTACTCGGAGTTTCTTTAGCTTCCTCCATGTGGAGGTTATTGATTTTTAATTAAGTTTGGGAACTTTCAGCCATTTCTTTGAACATTTTTCTGCTTCTTTCTCTCCTTCCTCTCCTCTCCAATTTTGTATGAATTGTGTCATATTTCTCTGGGGTCTCTTCATTTTTGCTCATTCCTTATTCTTTCTGTTCTTCAGCTTAAGCCATCTGTACAGTCTATCTTCAGGTTCATGTATTCTTCCTTCTGCCACTTCAAATGTACTGGCGAGCCCTCTAATGAATACTTTTTAATTAGTAGACTTATTTTAAGAATATTTTTAGGGGGGCACCTGGGTGGCTCAGTGGTTTGAATCCTCTGCCTTCGGCTCAGGTCGTGATCCCGGAGTCCTGGGATCGAGCCCCGTGTTGGGTTCTCTGCTTTGCAGGGAGCCTGCTTCCTCCTCTCTCTGCCTGCCTCTCCGCCTACTTGTGACCTCTATATGTCAAATAAATAAATAAATTTTTTTTTAAAAAAAGAATATTTTTAGGTCTACAGAAAAACTGAACAGGAAGTACAGAGTTCCCAAATGTGCTTTCTCCCTTGGCAGTCTTCTCTACTACAACATGTTGAATTAGTGTGGCACATTGTTGCAATTGATGAGTCAATACTCACACATTACTATTAACTGAAGCTCATAGTGCACATTAAAGTTCATTCTTTGAGCTGTACACTTCTGTGTTTCTGACAAATATATACTGTAGCCACCATTACAGTATCATATAGAATAGTTTCAATATCTTGCTCCACCTCTTTGCCCCTTCCTGCTGAAGTCTTGGCAACCACTCATCTTTCACCATCTCTGGAGTTTTGTTTTTGCAGACTATCATATAGAATATCATATTTGCCCCTTTCACTTAGCAATATGCCTTTATAGTCTTCTGTGTCTTTATATGACTTGAGAGCTCATTTCTTTTTATTGCTGAATAATATTCCATTATATGAGGGTATCATAGTTTGCCCAAACATTCACTCAAGATATCTTGGTTGCTTCCAAGTTTAGAACTAGGAGCAGAATTATGAATACTTATGGATAAAACTGCTATAAACGTTTGTGTGCAGTGTGGATATAAGTTTTCAACTCATTTGAGTAAATACTAAGGAGTACAATTGCTGAAGCATATGGCTTCTAGTGAGTTTTTTATTTCAGTTATTTTCTTTTTCAGCTTCATAATTCTCATGTGGCTCTTTTTTAAATTTCCATTTCATTATTGCTATTCTCTATTTGATGTGTTAGTGTCATCCTATCTTCCTTTACTTCTTCAGTCATGATGTCCTTTGTCTATAAACATGTTTATAAAGGCTATTTTGAAATCTTTTCCTGCTAAGTCTAACATCTAGTTACTCTCACTGAAAATTTTCATCACTGTTTTTTCCCCCAGTATATAGGTCATGCTTTTCTGGTTTTTTAATAATTCATAATTTTCTGTTGCAAATTGGATATTTTAGATAAAATAAAATAGTAACTTTCGGTACTAGCCACCCCTACCATGAGACTTGTTGCTATTTGTTTATTTGTTTAGTGACTGTCTGGATAATTTTAGAGAAGTCTTTTCCACCCTCACACAGTGTAAGTTTCTGCTGTTTCTCCTCAGAGAGCCACAGACTTGAGTATATCCATAGTCATCTGGGATGACAGTGGTTGTGGTTCAACTTTTTTCCTTTTCTTTTCTTCACATCCAAATGACAATCTCCACCAATTATCAGCTGATTGTCCAATTGTTTTCAATAATGCCCTGGGTCATGACCTGTTTTGAAAACAAATCCAACCAAATTATGGGTTCTCAGAATAGTTTCTGAGTTCCATTTTTTACATTTGCTCTGACCTCAGGAGGAGTCTTAGTTGATTCAGGCTGTATGACAGAATGCCATAAACTGGCTGGCTAAAACAACCGACATTTATTTCTCACCATTCTGGAGGCTGGAAAGTCCACGATCAAGACATAGGTAGATTCACCTTCAGATTAGGGCCATCTTCCTGGATTGTAGATAGCTGCCTTCCTACTATATCCTAACATGGTAGAGAGAGAAAGAGGAGGCAAGCACTCTGGTGTTTTCTTTTACAAGGGCACTAAGCCCATCATGGGGTTTTCCACTCTCATGACTTCATCTAAACCTAATTACTTCCCAAAAGCTTAAGCTCCTCATATATGAATATGAGCTTCAATATATGAATTTTAGGAGAACACAAACATTCATTCCATAATGAGAGGTTTTCTGCCAGCTGACTTATTCCCTAATTCTCTTCTTCAAACTAGCCAGCCTACAGTTTAGTTTGTATCTTGAATCTCCTCCAATTGTCTTTCATCACAACCTCCACCATTTTTGAGGTCACCCCTAGACTTGACTTTTTCCATAATCTATTGCAAAACGAGTTAGTTCCTTTGGGAAATGATTAGAAGCTATTTGTTTTATAGCTTGTCTCTCCATGTCAGACAAAACTCTAAGTCAGGGCCCTGGAGCTGAGGATAAAAATAAGGGCAAGCTTCTCTCTGAAGGACACATTCACTATAGAAGCTGAGCACTAGGGTAGGGGGAGGCAGGCAGCTGACAAAGGCCCTTTTGGCTTTCCTTTCCCAACATGTAACCACCATCTCATGAGCTGGGGTAAAGAGGATCAGCGTCCCAGACTTCAAAGTCTGCTGTACACAAGGTATAGCCTACATTCCATGATGGAAGAGAGACAATAGAAGGGAGCTCCTACCTCTCAATCACACTAACTCAGGACTTACCCCAACAACAAAGAGTTGTGAGCAGAAGGAGAAATGCCAACACCTTGCTCCTCCTTGAAAAAAAAAAAGTTCCCTTTTTTAGAAGCATACCATAACTCTAGTTTCCTTTAGCCTTCCTGTTCACCTAAAGGGAAAGATAACAGGAGGCAGGGCTTCAAAGAGATAGATGGGAATGCTGCAGCAGGGGAGGAAATAGTAAGCAGGGGACAAAAGGTAAGAGAGAAACACTTGTGAAGCCTTAAGAAATGGACCTATTCTAAAACTAAATGCTACTCGTCCCCCCCCACACACACACGTATAGCCTGAGTACACTACAGTACATTATAGCTAAAAGGGATGAAAGACACAGAGTCTCCAAAGAAGAGTGCATAGGGAAACCCAAAGTCAAGAAAGAAGATAAAATTTAAGACGCTAGAGAAATTTGAACTTTCTGGTATGTATACCAACAATAGACATAAAACACAGTCCAACTCCTAGCCAGGTTAACATAAATCCCCACACTAAAGGGATATATACCTCAATTCCTCCTATCTGGTATATCATGTCTTGCTTTTGAAAAGAAATTACAAGCCATGTTAAAAGGCAAAAGGAAAAAAAAAAAAAAAACACAGTCTGAAGAGAGAAGATAAGTATCAGAACCAGATTAAGATATGGTAGAAACTTTGGAATTACCAGACCTGGAAATTTAAATAATGAGGGTAATATGCTAAGATTTCTGGTGGAAAAAGTGGACAATATGCAAGAACAGATGAGTACTCTAAACAGAGACATGGAAATTCTAAGAAAGAAGCAAAAGGAAATGATAGGAAGTAAAAATGCTGAAACAAAAATGAAACATGGTTTTCATGAATTCATTAGTATACAAGGTTGAAGAGAGAATCAGTGAGTTTGCAAATAGGTCACTAGGACCTTCCCAAACTGAAATTCAGAAGAAAAAAGAGTGAGAAAAAAAGCAGATCAGAGCATCCAAGAACCGTAGAAAATTTCACTAGAAGAAAAAGAATAAGGAGTAGAAGAAAAATTTAAAGAAAAAATGACTGAACATTTCTAAAATTACTGACCAACACCAAACCACAAATCCAGGGAGCCCAGATAACACAAAGCAGGATAAATACTAAACCAAAAAACAAAAACAAAATCACCTCAGTTTAAATATCATAGTCAAACTACAAAACACCAAAAATAGAGAAAAATCTTGGGTACCTGGATGGCTCCGTTGGTTTAGCATCTGCCTTTAGCTCAGGTCATGATTTCAGGGTTCTGGGATCCAGTCCTGCATTGGGCTCCCCACTCAGCAGGATGTCTGCTTCTCCCTCTCTTTCTACATTCCCCCTGCTCCTGCTCTCTCTGTCTCACATGCACTCTCTCTCAAATAAATAAATGAAATCTTCAAAAAAATAGAGAAAATCTTAAAAGAAGCTTGTTGAGGAGAGGGGAGCATCTTGGCCATGGAGGAGGAAGGATAGGAATTATATAATCTTTTTCTCAGACCCTGTGCAAACAGAAAGTGGAATAAAATATTGAAAGAAAAAAATCTACCAACCTAGAATTCCATATTTAGAGAAATTATCCCTCAGAAGTGAAGGAGAAATAAAGACTTTCACAGAGAAAAAAAACTGAAAAAAATCATGGCTAGCAAGACCTGTCTTTCTTTTTCTTTTTTTTTTATTTTTCTTTCTTTCTTTTTTTTTTTTTTTTTTTTAAAGATCTTATTTATTTGTTAGAGGAGACACAGCGAGAGAGGAAATGGGAGAGGGAGAAGCAGGCTTCCTTCCGAGCAGGGAGCTGGATGCGGGACTTGATCCCAGGACCCTGGGATCATGACCTGAGCCAAAGGCATATGGTTAACAACTGAGCCTCCCAGGTGCCCAAGACCTGTCTTTAAAGAAATGTTAAAAGAAATTCTTCAGACAGGAAGAAAATGATATAAAGTGGGAAGTTGGAGTAGAAAGTTTGAGCCCCACATTGGATGTAGAGATTACTTTTAAAAAGAAGAAAGGAAGGAAGGAACGAACAAACTTAGACCCAAGTAAAGAAAGAAAGAGTGCTAGAGAAGGCATAAATAAGCCAAAATAAAATACTTCATTTTAATTCTTCTTAACTGATCTAAAATAAAACTGTTCAAAGTAATGATAATAACTAAGATTGGGCAATTCTGCCTTATGGATAAGCGAAATGAATGACAGCAAAGTTGAAAAGATGGGAGTTGAATTGGGCATTCTCTGTCATAAAATATCTGTACCACACATGAAACAGAATAGTGTTATTTGAAAGTGGACTCATATTAATTTAAGATCTACATCTTAAACTCTAGAATAACCATTAAGAATATTTTAAAATAAGAGGATCCTAGATAGCACAGTTGGTTGAGCACCTGACTCTTGGTTTCAGCTCAGGTCGTGATCTTGCTGTCATGAGACCATGAGGACCCAGTGAAGAATTCTGCTTGAATTTCTCTCTCCCTCTCCCTCTGCCCCTAGCCCCACCCCACTCTCTTTCAAATGAATAAATGAATAAATAAATCTTTTAAAAAATATATTTTAAAGGAGCACCTGGGTGGCTCAGTGGGTTAAACCTCTGCCTTTGGCTTGGGTCATGATCTCAGGGTCCTGGGATCGAGCTCCACATAGGGTTTTCCGCTCAGTGGGGAGCCTGCTCTCTCTCTCTCTCTGCCTTCTTGTGATCTCTGTCTGTCAAATAAATAAATAAATAATCTTTAAAAATATTTTAAAAAGAAGTATAATAACATACTGAGGGAGAAGATAAAATGGAAACAAAATATTTAACACTTGAGAAAGCATAAAAAGAGAGAGAAAAAGGAAACAAACAACAAACACAAAACTTAAGAACAAAGAAATTCATCTTGAATATCAAGAGGCATTACATAATGCTACAGAGGTTACATAATTATCCAAGAATACATAATAATCCTCAACATGTATACACCTAACAACAGAGTATTGAAATATAAAACTACTTTTAAAAATGGAGAAGGAATAGATAAAAACCACTGCTGTAGTTGGAAACTTCAACACCCCTCTGTTAGTAATTAATAAATCAAGCAAGCAGAAATCAGTAATGATATAGATGATCTGAATAGCACCATCAATGAAATTACTTTGACATTTGATTGACATCTAGCAACTACAAAATACACATTCTTTTCAAGTTCACAGGGGATATACAGCAACATGGACCACATTCTGGCCATAAAACAGACCTCAACAAAGTTACAATATAAAAATCATATCAGGGACACCTGGGTGGTTCAGTTGTTAAACATCTGTCTTCAGCTCAGGTCATGATCCCAGGGTCCTGGGACTGAGTCCTGCATCAGGCTCCTGCTCAGTAGGGAGCCTGTCTCTCCCTCTGCCCTATTCCCTGCTGTGTGCATTCTCTCTCTCTCTCTTTCAATTAAATAAATAAAATCTTTTTTAAAAAAATCATACCAAATTCATTCTTAGACCATAATAGAATTAAGCTAAATATAAATAACAGAAAGATAGCTAGAAAAATCCCTACATAAACAGCACACTTCAAATTACCTATGACTCAAAGGGAGTTTTTTCTCAAGGGAAATGTTAAAATATTTTGAACTAAAGAAAAGGAAAATATGAAATATCTAAATTTGAAATGAAAGCAATGCCTAGAGGGAAACTTATAGCATTAAATATATCACAGTGTATTTAAGTAAGTCCTTTTGTTTAGATATTTAGATTATTTTTATTACTAATTATTTCAAGCATGCAAACAATGTTATATTAAAAGTTGAATCTTAATTATTAAGATTATTAAGGAAAATACATAAAAGTATATTTATTGATTAAGGATATTTTTAGGTTCTCAATACATATTATCAAATTGCCCAGGAGAAATAATGTATTGGTTTGTACTCCCACCAGAAATTTCATTCAATTAAGATTGAGTATTAATTTTCTTCGTCTGTGCAAATTAAAAAGATGAAACATGGTAACTCATTTTTCTTTGTATTTTCATTTTTTAGGTTACATGCATACTCATTCAAGAAATGCTCTCCAGAAAAATAGGAGTACAAATGAAATCAGGACAATATAGAATCATCATAGCACAGTCCCAACATTATATATTGGCAATTGTTCTTTTGGTTGCTTAAAATCACATTATCATGACAAGTTTTCTGTAACAACTCTTCTAGCTAACTTCTAGCTAGACAATAAAACAGACTTCAGATATTTATGAGGACTCTTACAATATTAATGAATTTCTACCAGTCCCTGGCTGCACACTAATCTACTCTTTCTGTGTTAGTCATCGACTGCTGCTTGACAAATTACCCTCAAAATTTAGTGGTTTAGGGACACCATCCTGGCTCAGTTGGTAGACCATGTGACTCTCGATCTTGGGGTTATGAGTTCAAGCCCCGCATTGAGTATGGAGCCAACTTTATATTTTATATTTTCTTTTTTAAAAATTTTTATTTATTTATTAGACAGAGATCACAAGCAGGCAGAGAGGCAGGCAGAGAGAGAGAGAGAGGGAAGCAGGCTCTCTGCTCAGCAGGGCTCAATCTCAGGACCCTGCGAGCATAACCTGATCATGATCAGTCTTAACCCACTGAGCCACTCAAGCACCCCTGGAGCCAACTTTAAAAAACAGTTAGTGGGGTGCTTGGGTAGCTCAGTTGAGTGGCACACTGGATTTTGGCTCAGGTCATGATCTCAAGGTTATGGGGACAAGCCCCTTCACAGGCTCCACACTCAGGTTGGAGTCTGCTTGGGATTCTTTCCCCTTCCTTTTTTCTCCTCCTCTGTTCCTCCCTCTACCCGCACACACTCTTTCTCAAATAAATAAATAAATAAATAAATAAAAGCTTTTTAGAAATTAGCCGTTTAAAACATTTATTATCTTGTTGTTTCTGAGTGTGAGGAGTGTAAAAGCAGTTTTGCTGGGCGGTTCTGACTCAGGGTCTCTCATGACATTGCAGTCATGACATTGGGACTCAGGAGTCTGAAGCCCTAACTGGGGCTCAAGGCTCCATTTCCAAGGAGGCTAACTGAGACTTATTAGCTGTTCCTCCCCAGTTGTGGGCTGGAAGTCTTATTTTCTCACCGCTTGGGCTTCTCCAAGGGCTGTCTGATGGTCTTCAGGACATGGCAGCTGGGGTGTCTGGGTGGCTCCGTCAGTTAAATCTCTGACTGCTCAGGTCATGATCCCAGCGTCCTGGGATCAAGTTCCACATCAAGGTCCCTGTTCAGTGGGGAGTCTCCTTCCTTTCCTTTTGTCCCTCCCCCTTGCTTTTGCCCTGTCTCTTTCTCTCTTTCAAATAAATAAATAAAATCTTAAAAAAAAAAAAAAAATACATGGAGGCTGGATTCTTCCAAAATGGTAAGTAATGAGGGAAAGAGAGAGCACATAAAATGAAAGCCTCAATCTTTCATAACCTTATCTAAAAAGCATCATACCATCATTTCTACTGTATGCTATTGGTCACATAGACCAACCATCCCCCCGGTTCAATATGGGAGAGAATCAAGCAAGATTAGGAGAAATGCTAGGAGATAAGGATTATTGGGGCATTGTGGCAGGCATAATCATGTACCTCTTTGATACTGCGGTTTATAATAAGGATATATATTTGGTCGTTTCCCCATTCCTGACACACAGCTCCTAAAACCCCTAAAATTTCTTAAGGGACAGCCCTAGGTAAACTAAAGCCCTAGGTAACATAAACGGCAACTGGTCACCAGAGAAACCAACTCTGTGATTAGAAGGTTGAAGTTTCTAGTTCCACCCCGACCCCCCAATACATACAAACACATCTGCAAGGACAGGGTCTAGAGATTGAGGTCAATCATGAATGGCCAATGATTTCACCAGTCATGCCAACATAACAAAACCTACATAAAAACCAAAAAAGGCAGGATTTGGAGAACTTCTAGGTTGATAAATGCGTGGAGATTTGGGGGACCAGCACACTCAGAAAGCATGCAAGCTTTCTGCCCCTTTCTCTATACCTTGCCCTATGCATCTCTTCCATTTGGCTTTTTGTGAGTTACAGTATATCTTTTTATAATACACCAGTGTAACCCCTTATAATCTAGCAAGTAAAATGATTCTCTGAGTTCTGTGAGCTGCTCCACAAATTAACTGAACCCAAGGAGGTGCTTGTTGTAACCTCTAATCTAAACCTCTAATAGCCCATTGGTCAGAAACATAGGGAACACAGAGAACAAACCGGTCTTGCAATTAACATCTGAAGTGGAAGGTGTGGACAGACTGTGAGACTAAGCTCTTAACCCATGGGATCTGACTCTATCTCCAGGTAGGTAGTGTCTGAATTGAGTTGAATTATAGGACACCTAGTTGGTGTTCAAGAATTGCTTAATGGTATGGCTGGCGCACATGCACACACACACACACACACACACACACACACACACTCACACACTGTAATTGGTGTTAGAATCATACACCTCTCCCTCCCTTCCACCTCCACTCCCACCAAAAGTTATCAAGTCCTAATTCCTGGAAACTGTGATTGTTACTTTGTCTGGCAAAGTCCTTGCATATGTGAATAAGTCAAGGATCCTGAAATAGGGAAACAATTCTGTACATTCCAGGTGAACAGCATTACTAAATGCCATCACAAGTGTCCTTATAAGAGTGATAGAGGGATTTTTTAGAGACTCACAGAGAAGATAATGTAAATGTGGAGCACAGAGAGATTTGGAGATGTGGCCACAAGCCAAAGAAAGCTGAGAAACACCAGAAACTAGGAGAGGCAAGGAATGGATTCTCCCCTAGCACCTCCAAAGTAAGTATGGCCTTGCAAATACCTTGATTTTGGCTTACTGGTATATTTCAGACTTCTGTCCTCCAGGATGGTAGACAAATACCTTTCTGTTGTCTTAAGCCTTCACATCTGCAGTACTTTTTAAAATATATATAACAGCTACAGTATACAAATACATCTATCCTAAAAGCTGACTATTACACACTCTATATCCTCAAATATTTCCTAAAAGATACATTAAACAACTGCTATGCAGTTGGCATTTTAATACTCAGGAATGCTCCATCTTGATTCTTTGCATAATTCAACACTTTTTTAGCCATTATAGGTAAAAATTATTTTCAAACACAAAATAAATTGGGAAGCAATAAATATCACATTTAGCAGACTATATTTAATTTGGCATAGCATTCACTGGTTTAGAGCTCAGCATAATATACCCAAATTCATGTCTGAGTATATGATCCATTCTGTTTCTAGCTTTTTTTAGCTGAAAGTGTAACACAGACAGTAGCTGTTCTAGAAATACAAACTGAGGGTTTGGGAGGGGAAGGGGGTGGGAGATGGGTGAGCCTGGTGGTGGGTATTAAGGAGGGCACGTATTGCATGGTGTGGTGCATAAACAATGAGTTCTGGAACCCTGGAAAAAATTAAGTTAAATTAAATTTTAAAAAATGCAAATGGCTAGTGAAGAAAAATCCAAGACGAAGAGCATTGTAATCAGTTCTATTTCAGGTGGTATTATTTGGGGTACACGTATACTAAACCAGATAAACTTCTTTTTTTTTTTAAGATTTTATTTATTTGACAGAAAGAGATCACAAGTAGGCAGAGAGGCAGGCAGAGAGAGAGAGAGGAGGAAGCAGGCTCCCCACTGAGCAGAGAGCCCGATGCGGGGCTCGATCCCAGCGGAAGGCAGAGGCTTTAACCCACTGAGCCACCCAGGTGCCCCACCAGATAAACTTGTTAAGGCTATTTTTGGACATTTGTATTTTCAATTCATGAGTTGCTAATTCTTATCTCTGGTCCAGTTTTCTAATATATTTACCTTTTTCATTTTTAAAAACAGTGAGCTCATGTGTCTTAAATTATTGCTCAGATATTTTTCCCTACCTTTTCACCTCTTAAGCTTATTTAAGCTTAAACAAGGAATTTTTACCTTTTTTGGGTTGGGGCGGGGCAAAGGGAAAAGGAGAGAGAGAATCTTAAGCAGGCTCCAGGCTCACAACCTGAGGTCATGACCTGAGCCCAAATCAAGAATCAGAAACTTGGGCGCCTGGGTGGCTCAGTGGGTTAAGCCACTGCCTTCAGCTCAGGTCATGATCTCAGGGTCCTGGGATTGAGTCCTGCATCGGGCTCTCTGCTCAGCAGGGAGCCTGCTTCCTCCTCTCTCTCTCTCTGCCTACTTGTAATCTCTCTCTGTCAAATAAATAAATAAAATCTTCAAAAAAAAAAAAAAAGAATCAGAAACTTAACAGACTGAGCCACGTAGGCACCCCCAAATTTTACCTTTTTATGTGGTTATGTTGATCACTTTTCTCCAATTACAGATTTTGCCTTTAGAAATCCTTAGAAAATCCTTCCCATTAACTGCAAACTGAGGAAGCTGCTCTGGAAAACAGTGTGGAGGTTCCTCAAAATGTTAAAAATAGAACTATCCTATGATCTAGCAATTGTACTACTAAGTATTTACTCAAAGAATACAAAAGTACTAATTCAAAGGGATACACATACCCCAATGTTTATAGCGGCATTATCTACAATAGCCAAATTATGGAAATAGCCCAAGTGTCCATCAGTTGATAAATGGATAAAGAAGATGTGATATCTATATCTATATCTAGAGAGAGAGAGAGAATAGAATGTTCCTCAGCCATAAAAAAAAGAATGAAATCCTACCATTTGCAATGATAGGGATGGAGCTAGAGAGTATAATGTTAAGTGAAATAAGTCAGTCAGAGAAAAACAAATACCATGTGATTTCACTCATATGTAGAATTTAAGAAACAAAACAAATGAGTAAAGGCGGGGAAAAAGAGAAAGAAGCAAACCAAGAAACAGACTTTTAACTCTAGAGAAAAAAGTGATGGTTACCAGAGGGCAGGTGAGTGGGAAGACGGATGAAATAGGTGATGGGATTTACGGAGCCGCTCTTGTTTTGTTGAGCACTGGGTCTTGTATGGAAGTACTGCGTCACTATATTGTGTGCCTGAAATTAATTTTACACTGCATGTAAACTAACTGGAATTTAAATCAAAACTTTAAAAAAAGAAAATCCTTCTCATGAATAGTACGTATATTCATATTGGCACATGTGTGCACGCATTCACATAGACACAAACACATTCACATATAGCCCAAACTATTCCTAAGAAATATCTGAAGTTAGCGTTAGGAAGTTCCTCAGTCTGCTACCATGTAGAAATATAATAGCCTCCTCTTCCACAAAGCACCCAACTTTCTTAGACTCCTCACTGTCATGGGAATATGTCAGCTGAAATAGGAAGCCCAACATATACCTGGTAATATAGACTCTGTGCGATGGGTACTTTGTTTGGAATGTGTATTAATCAGTTTGGGCCGCCATAACAACATACCATAGGCTGGACAGTTTATCCAGAAATGTATTGCTCACTATTCTGGAGGCAAGAAGACCAAGATCAAGGTGTTGTCAGGTTTAATTTCTTCTAGGGCCTCTTTCCTTGGCTTGCAGTCAGCTTCTCACTGTATACTCACATGGTCTTTTCTCCGTGCACAAGCATTCCTGGAATCTCTTTTTCATCGTATAAGAACACCAGTCTAATAGGATTAGAGCCCCACCCTCATGATCTTATTAAACCTTAATTTCTGTTTTCTTAAAGCTATATCTCCAAATACAGTAGCACTGAGGACTAGTGTTTTAACCTATAAATTCTGGAGGGGACACGATTTAGTCCCTAACAGGGCATAATCTGAAACTGACTGCCCTTGAACACTTATGAAAAAAAAAATCCTTTTTATTCCTTTTGGAACCCAAAGGAATAAAATTAGAGAACTATAGAAAAAAATTATATTATATCAACAGGCATGAGACGTAGCAAGAGCAAATGAGAAGTTTCAATGAATTGGTCAGACATGGGAAGCAGTTAGAGTGTATTGTGAGACGAAACATGGGAGAGGGACCAACCATCAAGAATATACCCCCAGGGTGCTGCCAGAGAAATGAGAACCAATCTGTCTTAGGAATATAGGACTTTGGACTCTGTATCAAATCTGAGAGAGGTCAGGAGTAAGAAGTGGGACCAAAAAAGGGAATTTATGAAAGGTTTTTGTACACAACGGATATACCCTCTGTGCCCCAGCCTGTCTAACAACTCAAAGTATTCAGAAAATTTAGCATTTAGTTCTGAGGAGAAAATGCTTTTGGAGAATTTTTAAATTTCTGGTGTGGGGGTGGCTGTTCTGATCTCAAGTGAGGATCTGTACTGATGGACCTGTAAGCCTTCTCTTAAAACAAATTGGTGGACCTGTAAGCCTTCTCTTAAGTACAAATGTCAATCAGGGATCACTAAAAATAGGAGAAAACCCTGTAACATAAAAGTCAACTTGAAGAAAGAGAAAACAGATTTTTTAAAAATGTTTTTAATATATTCAGGAGGAACTGATATTACAACAACAACAACAACAAGAACACCATGCCATGAAGGGGAATAATCACAAAGCAAAGAAAGAGCCCTTGGGAAAGAGAATCTTGAATGTTAACACCAAAAGCAGAGTTTGTAGAACACAACAAATGGGTAAAGAAATCTTCTGAAAAGTATGGAATGAGAGAAAAAAGGCACAAAGGATCAATCCAACAGAGAAGGTTGGAAGATAAAGTTAAGTAAATATCCCAGGAGGTAGAGCAAAGACGAGAAAATGTGAGAGGAAATACAAGAAAAATAAAGGATCATTTCTTTCAGCTCAACATTTGAATGAATTCAGAAGGACTCAGTCTGAACAAGACCAACTGAACAGGGCCATGGAATGAGTGGGGAGAACATCTCCCCTTATTGTTGTGAAATTTGGATCATCACAGATAAGGAGAAATCCCTAAAAGCTGCCAAAAACAATAAATGGTTCCCTACACAAACTCAAGAGTCAGACTGATATCAGACATCTCATCTTGAACACCAGATGTGAGAGTCATGGAGCAAGGCCTTCAAAGTTTGACATAGAATAAGACTTAACCTAAAATTCTGAACCCTACCAAGTTACCAATCACATAGGAGGGCATGATAAAGACATATTGAGACATGCAAGAACTTAAATTATCTCCTTAATGCTCTTCCATAGGAAGCTGCTTGAAGATTGAAGGAAATACCAGAAAGACAAAAACATTGGGTTTGGTTAAACCTTGAGATGTTGAGCAGAGAAGACACATGCGGAGGTGACACAGTTCAGCTCATGGCCAGGTGGGAGGAGAAGACAAAGGGGGTCCCAGCAGAAGGACAACAGGTAGCATAACTGCAAGAACATGAAAATATAAGGATATTCACACTACCACTATTTTGTGAACAAAGGAATAAAAAAGTTTTAGAAACTCTAAGCAAAACCAAAAGCTGTAAGAGAAAATCATGGCCCATTTTAGCAAGTTCAAATGTATGATTTTTAAGTGCTTTGAAGAATGAATTCCAGCAGACTGTGATGTTAAGGACATCTTCCTTCAACTGGCTTATGGATGTGACCCACCAGGAAAGAAATATAATGCTAGCATACCAGTTGGTCTAAAAGTGAATAATAATTTAATAACCATAATAAAGTTAGCTGTTTGTTTTTAATTAAATCAGCATATGAAAAAATAGAGCAAGGTCACAGAGCATAATACAATGATAGCAACCTTCAGCGATATTTACAATGTGAACATAGAAGTATAATTCATAAAAGAAGGTGGATAAAAAGGGAGGAGATGTAGAGATGTCAGTATTTCCATGCTAGAGGGGAACTATATAATGATAGAATATGAAATACTATACACTTTTAGAAGAACTGAAAATAGTTATTAGTAACCTTAAAAATAAAACTGCCAGTTATTTTACCAGTAAAAATGGGTTTATTCTGAAATAGCAGAGAATTAGAATCCAGTGCAAGCAAGCTACAGCAAGAACCATAGGCAAATTGGCTGAACAAAGGGGAGGAACGCTCTTCAACAGAGAAAAGGGAGATTTGGTAGAGGCTGCTATAAACAAAAAGTCCATTGGAGTCAACAGGGACTCGGAAGTATAGCTGCTTCTCATCGGCTGAGTTGTGACTGTCTCTCATTGGCTGAGCTGTTAGCGAGGGGCGGGAAGATGGGAGAGAAGGAGGTGAGCTTTTCTTTCTCCTGGCAGGATGGTAAAGTGGTATCCACCTGCAGATTCCCTCAATTCCTGTTGGATTTGCAATCGACTATGAGTGGTAGGGCATGAAAGCTCCCCCTGTGGAACCTCCTGATTCGTTTTAGTGGAGGTTTCCCTTCATTCATCTTCATGTTATCAATCAACGAAGAACAGTGTCACTTAGTTAAATCTAAAATTAAAATTTAGACATTGTCTACCATTTATAAATCAAGAAAGATCTTTTTACCTAGTGTTATGAAAGTAACCACTCGAAGAATTTGATACTCTGTAATAATTGCTTCTGAGGAATGAGTCTAGAAGGAAGGGAGGCCTAGGAGATTTTTTTTTTTTTTAGAAGATTGTTGCTTATGTCAAAGCTGTTATCTAGTATTTGATACTTAGCTAGATGCATGTATTATTCTGAGAGATCTTATAAAAATATTTATCAGGAGTTATTAAAGGAAGCTGTTTTGTGGAAGATTGTCAATCTAACCCTTCCTCCATCCATATTCTTATGGGCATCCTAGAGCTGGCTACATGGGCCATATTACTTGGGTTCCCCAACCAGAACATCGCTTTTATTGAGCTGGTTAAGCATTATAGTATGAATCTCTGATAAGATCTTCCTCTCCATAAGAAACAGCCCTGAGTAAGTAATCTGTGTTTACTATATGGATATTTTTTAAGACCTTGTTCAGTCCATTACCCCTGATCTGATGAGAACCCCCAGAAAAACATTTTCTTTGGACTTGGTGCCAAAAATAAATGTGCCTCTCCTAAGCATTCACTGGCTCGTATCTTATGATCACTGACTCAGTTAATACACACATTTCCTACTGTGTGCTATCTCAGAGTCCAATAAGTGGTCCACATCTAAATTCTCAAAGCAGTGTCAAGCATTATTTCAATTCATTTTTCCTCCTTTGAGTCCCTCTTTGTCCAGATCTACTCCTTAATTATCTTTACATTTGTCTCGTTTTACTTGTTGCATGTCCATAAACTGCCTTAAACCCTTCCTGGAAAGACAAGAAGAGAAGGGAGGAGGCAAGGGGGAATATCCAGTGTACAGACTGAATAAAGGTTCTTAAAAAAATCCTAACACATTCAAGAAATTACTTACAAAGAGATGATAAAAAATAATCTCTCTTTATTCTAATATGAATATGTTTTCTGTCTCCATATAAAAGTCTTATTAACTTAACTCCACCAATTAAGACATTGTTAGAATTTAATACATGAAAAAATAAACGTCTATAGTAGGAAAAAAGTCTTAGGGTAAAAATAAGTAATGTATGACCTATAAATGGTATTTATGTAGCCGACAAATTCCCTGAAACTACAGGCAAAATTTTGAGATCATATCCATTTTCCTGGTGAAAGAGTTCATAATTTTCATTAAATTTCAAAAGGTTTTTTTTAAAAAACTGATCAAAACTCACCAAAAAGTCCATTCTCACCATATATACTCTTTAGTAAGAACATTTAGTAAGGCATTTGGAATAATTTCTTCCTGTATATATTTTCAAGAACTTAACCACAGCTAAAAAACAAAACGAAACAGAAGAACTCCTTTATAGCTCTTCAATCAAAGTCTCGATTCTAATATGCTAAAAATGTCTTTAAAGAAACCACAAACTCAGGGAAATGCGAATTAAAACTATGATGAGGTAATACTAGCCACCTAGTAAAACCCAAAACAATGACAAGCCAAACACTGGGGAGGAACTCTCTTCCATTGCTGGTGAGAATACAAAATGGTACGGCCACTTTGGAAGACAGTTTGGGTGTTTTGTATAAAACTAAACACGCTGTTACCATATGATTCACATTTCTTGGTATTTACTCAAAGAAACAGAAACATAAAAACCTACACACTGATGTTTATAGTAGCTGTATTCATATTTGCCAAAACCTGGAAGCAACCCAAGCTGTCCTTTCGTAAATGAATGGATGAATAAACTGTGGTGTACCAGACAATGGAATATCATGCAACACTAAAAAGAAGTGAGCTTTCCAAACCATCGAAAGACAGGGAGGAAATTTAAATACATATCACTAAGTGAAAAAAGCCAATTTGAAAATGCTACATACGTATGGTAGGATTCCAACGATATGACATTCTGGAAAAGGAAAAACTATGGAGACAGTAAAAAGATCAGTGGTTTCCAGGGGGCTTGGGAGACAAATCGTTAGAGTAATCGAAGATTTGGGTTGGGGGGGGACCGTCAGCAAAAATACTCTGTATGATACCAGAATGGTGGATACATGTCATTCATTATACATTTGTCCAAACCCATAGAATATACAATACCAAGAGTGACCCTAATGTAAACTACGGACCTCAGGTGATTATGACGTGTCAGTGTAGGATCATCCACTATGACAAACGTGCTGATGGCTGGTGGAATGTCGGTAATGGGAAGGCTATGCATGTGGCATAGGGGATATGTGGGAAATCTCTATACCTTCCCCTTAATTTCACTGTGAACCTTAAACTTCTCTAAGTAAATAAACAAAACCTCAATAAAAAGGAAAGATACTACAGTTGTGAACTAACTCAGCAATTAGTTCTTTTGAAATTGATTTTACAGGGGCACCTGGGTGGCTCAGTCAATTAGGTGTCTGCCTTCAGCTCAGGTCATGATCCTCGGGTTCTGAGATCAAGCTGTGGATCAGGTTCCCTGCTCAGCCAGGAGTCTGCATCTCCCTCTGCCCCTCCCCTGCTTGTGTGCACACGCTCCCTCAAACAAATAAATAAAACCTTTAAAAATTAAAAATTTTTTAAGATTTTATTTATCTTAAGAGCAAGACAGAGAGACAAAGATCACAAGTAGGCAGAGAAGCAGGCAGAGAGAGAGGAAGGAAAGCAGGCTCGGCTGAGCAGAGAACCCGAAGCGGGGCTCGATCCCAGGACCCTGAGATCATGACCTGGACTGAAGGCAGAGGCTTAACCCACTGAGCCACCCAGGTCCCCCCAAAAATAAAATTGATTTTACAAATGACACCTTTTTCTGATTATCAACACATACCTGTTTGTTGTTTCAAGAAGAAAAAAATCATGTTACCATTCAACTATTAACAATTAGAGAGAAATATTCTTAAAGTCTCTCTTCCCATCCAACACTTTTTGAATGTTATGAGATTTATAGGTTTATGATAGGGTTATCAATATTTTTTTAATAAAGCAAAAATAACATAAGCTCTATCCCAAAGAATATGCCTGGAATGGCCAGTCACTGAAGGGTCATGGGAGTGCTAGAAGATCCCAGCGTTTGGTGTCCTGGGTTCAGATTTACCTCTCCCACAATGAATAGATGCAGCAACTTTAATAAAACACTGTACTTCCTCAGGTCTCCATTTTCTCATCTGTGTGTTGATAATTAATTATAATAATTATAATAATAACTAATATCTCTTTCACATACTTTTTATGGTTTGTTATGATCCTGTGAGAAAATATAAGTTAAAATGTGTTGTAACTTCTAAATAGCTTGCCCACATTTTTCTCTTGATTCCAAAAATGCTGCCATTTCCCTAGATACTTTTTAATTTCCTCTTTTGGAATGGCTTGAAAAATCCATTTACAAGTTATGTGGGGAAAAGACATCTCATTAATTAATAGTTGGGTTTTATTTTTGATCTAAGCACACATTACTCAGCATGATTGTCTATTTTATTAACTATTTCTCCTCTGTCAGTCTCCAAAAGTCAAACCTACTTCCAAAGACACATTATTTTTCAGCAATGAGAATATGACTAACATTTTAACATGCTCTCCAAAGTAAAAACCACAACTCTATTTTACTTTATTTTATTTTTAAGAGGGAGAAGTGGGTAGGGGCAAAAGGGAAATGAGAAAGCAAATCTTAAGCAGGCTCCATGCTCACTCAGCACAGAACCCGATACCAGGCTCGATCTCACAATCCTAAAATCATGAGCTGAACTGAAATCAAGAGTCCAAAGCTTAACTGATGGAGCTAACCAGGCACCCCAAAAGTCACAATTTTAGGTGAAATTTTTCTAAGTGTTTAACTTCCCAATATTGTGACTTTGGAAAGGGAAACACTTGTGTTCATACATATCTAGGCTTATTCTTTCCCTTTTTTTAGTTTTTCACATAGTTTTCTGGTTACATCATAATACAGGCCAATTTATTATTATAATTCTTATACATTTTATTTAAATTAAATATCACTTCTTAAGTTTTACTTTATAACTTGTATGAAATGACAAAAAGAAGGGTGTGATAGAACAGGTGGGCAAAGTCAGAAAGGCACAGAAACTGCACTTTAAAATGGTCAAGATGCTAAATTTTATGTGTTTTTGCCAGAATAAAAGACAAATAAAAAGAAGGGCACGGGCATTTAGATCAGAAGGCAAATGAGTAATTGTGAACACAAGCTACTGAGCTCTTTCTACTAACATTTCATGAAGAAAAATAAAAAATCTTAAAAGGTGCTAATAATCATATTGCCCTATTCTAATACACTTGTTCTGAAAAAGGCATTACTATAAGCAATTAACATGAGTGTTCATATTAATATGAACATAACACGAAACTAAAGCCCTTTCTCTGCCTTCACACCATATTAAAAATGTAGCCAAATTCAGCAAACAATAGGGATACAAAATGCCTCCTTTAGAACGTGTTAGTTCCAGGAGCAAGAATTGCCGGTTTGTTAGAATGATTATAACCTGCCTCCCAGAATCTCTCCCGTCCTTTCTCTGATGGTCACAAGTTGGATGATTATTCTTAATTTGTAAAGCTGGACATCATTCTTTCGCGTTCTATTGCAAATATGACTTCTGCGATTCTGTTTTGATGATTAGGTCTTAGCAATCACGGTGAGATTGAATGGATGCAGCTGCCGCAGATGGATGTGTCATAATAGCTTTCAACCACCAGAAGGAGCTCTAAAACAGACCATTGGGAAGTATTAGACCCGCTGGCAAAGAGGGGGAAATAATATATTGTCTACAGATGGAGAGCTTAAACCACATTAAAACTTAATAAAGGATTACAAAGTGGCTGAGGGAATTATAACACTAAAAAGTCTTCAGAAGACAGAATACAAGTGCCTGAAGGCATTAGGTTGGTACTGTATTTTTGTGGGTTTCTTTTTTTTAGAGAGAGAAAAAAATACACAAAAAATATTGATTCAATTAGAGAAGCCAAACAAGCCATGAGATTGCAAATGAGAGTAAATTGACACAGGGTTTCTCAACTCCTCCATCTGCCAGAATATTCTTTTCGGTGGAGCCAGCCTGATGCATGAGCTTTGGAGGATGTTTCAAAAGATGCCAGAAGTTTTCCTTCGTCAGACATCTCTCTTCCAATTAATCCCTAGTACCTAAAATTCTTAAGATTCGCATCTTACCTTAAGATCTGCAAGCTTTGTTATGTTTTAGCATTCTTACATGTTTAATGGTGCTAAGGCTTCACCTGGACCTGGATTGCTAATATCGATGATAGCAGGATTTAGCTTAAACAACCATGATCTTTTACTATACATCATCATATGGTGGGAAGGTAAGGCTTTGAGGGTTAACATGGTGATGATTTTTAATTATGGGGAGAAGACCAGGTGTGCAAAGCATGGTCTGTAGCCAGCGGAATATTGCCTCAGGAAATCTGCCAAGCCCAACCATGGGCACCTGGGAAAAAAGAACCAAACAGCGAAGAAACATTAAGATAGTAACAAACTCCCTATATTGGCTTGTTCTGGCTGTCACAACAAAGCACCAGAGACTGGAAGGCTTAACTAACAGAAATTTTTCCTCTCACAGTTTTGGAGACCATAAATTCAAGGTCAAAGTGTCAACAGAGTTGGTTTCTTCTAAGTCCTCTCTCCTGTGCTTGTAGATGGCCATTTTCTCCTTGTATCTGCACATGTACATGCCTGTGCCCAAATGTCCTCTTCTTGTAAGGACACCCATCCTGTTGGATTAGGGCCCACCCCGATAACCTCATTTTAACTAAATTACCTACGGACAGGCCCTATGTCCAACTATGGTCACATTCTGAAGTACTGAGGGTTAGAATCTCAACATGAATTTGCGGGGGGGGGACACAATCCAGTTCACGACACTCTCCTTCTTGCCCATGTTGCCCATCCTTCTTAAAACACCACAGGGCAGGGGCACCTGGGTAGCTCAGTTGATTAAGTGTCCAACTCTTGATTTCAGCTCAGTTTGCTATCTCAGGGTCATGGGTTTGAGCCCCTCATGGAGCCTACTTTTAAAAAAAGGACCAGGGCACCTGGGTGGCTCAGTGGGTTAATGTCTCTGCCTTCAGCTCAGGTCGTGATTCCAGGGTCCTGGGATCAAGCCCCACATCAGGCTCTCTGCTCTTGCCTCTCTGCCTACTTGTGATCTATGTCAAATAAATAAATAAAATCTTTAAAAAAAAATTAGAAAAAAATTTTTTAAAAAGACCAAAAAAATCATAAAACTACACAGTGTAGTGGACTAGCTATGAAGCAGTGGAGAGGGCCTGAGTGTGGGAGTTATGCCTTTGTTAAGAAGCCAGCTTCACCATTTCCTAGCAATGTGACCTGGGGAAATTACTTAGCCTCTTAGCCTTAGTTTCGCCATTTGTAAAATAAAACAAAAAATACCCTCCTCACCAGGCAGTGACAAAGTGGAAAGAGATGACTATTGTGAAAACATGGGCACAGACTCTCTCACATATGGGCGGAAGCCATTATCAGGCATTCATTGCCTTGGAGATATGACCCCCAAATCCTTTGCAAAGCCGACTAGATCCTGTGAGACCTGACTCCCTTCTTTTGTCAGCAGAGCCCTTCTGAGGTAAGAAAGGCCTGAGCCACATAGATTTTTCAATGTCTCTGACAGAAAAGGACCACCCCTTCCAAATGATAAAACAAGGAATCAAAAACCACGGTGTGTTTTTAAATGTTTATTTAATAAACCAATTTAAATCTCCACAAATAGTATGACTGTATGTAAAACCCCAACTGGGGATGAGATCAGAATGCTAAATTGGAAGCTGTTAAGGAACTTTCGTCACACATCTAAGCACCTCACAGATTCTGGGCTCCTGCAACTCCAGCTTCATTCACTTTGTTTGGCCAGGCTCCTGTCTGGGCTGAACGCACTTTCCTCACCACACTAGACAATGGATCACCCGGGTAGAAACTCCAACAGCTGTTCCTGAAGAAAGGCTTCCCTCATGCCTGCAGCCATTTCCCCTGTATGTCAGGGTGTCACCCACACAATCTCAGTCAGGGCACATGATCTCGCAGAAGCTCAGTACTTAATCTTTTCAGCAGTGACCAGTGAAATAATTCACTCCATAATTGGTTGGTTAATCTCTGTCTCTCCTGATAGAATGTAGGCTCCCTGCAAATTGGAACTTCATCCGTCTTGTTCCCCAGAGTCCAGGGAAGGGCCTTTCCTACACAGATACTCAAAAACTCTACCTGAGTCAATCAATAAGTGAATTTAAGGTGAATGTAACTGTTTAGGGCTTCATGCTTTGTATACAGACTTTCGATATTCTCAACTACAAATGTCAAGCTATAGCCCTCCCCCCATTTAATCAAAAATAATCCCTGAAAACCTCCAATGTTTGAGATACCCTCATTATATATATTTATCCACATATATCATTTACTCTAAGAACAGGCAGTTGTGATGACTGGAGAGAGGGATAAAATATCACCAACAAGACAGATGGTGTGACTTGGTAGTCACTAATGATGAAGCCTTCTGGAAATTGTATCATTCAAAGCGTGTCATCTTTAGCATCTGTTGGATGATGAAATCTGTTGTTGCAAACATGTTCCTGGTCCTGTTTTCTGTTGATGGTTTCATTTTCACAGTGGTAAACTTGAACATCAGGAAGATATATATCTATCTGTCCATTTTTTAGGAAAAAAATGTATTTATGGATGAAGGAACAAATACCAAGCTGCTGGAAACATAATTGCCACGGAACAGTGTTTCAATCTGGTTCTCAGAGCCCACCATCCAGTCTGTAGGCAGAACAGGTCCTCCACATTCTTTTTAAAACCGAGATAGCTCACACAATTGAACTGGGAACCCAACAGGGTCCAAACAAGCAGTTACTCCCATTCTGCACCAGTGGCTCTGTTAATGAGTATCATTTAAAAACCATAATGAAGGGGTGTCTTGAGGGCTCAGTGGGTTAAGTCTCTACCTTCAGCTCAGGTCATGATCTCAGGGTCCTAGGATCGAGACCCACATCAGGCTCTCTGCTCAGCCAAGAGCCTGCTTCCTCCTCTCTCTCTGCCTGCCTCTCTGCCTACTTGTGATCTCTGTCTGTCAGATAAATAAATTTAAAAAAAAAAAACATAATGGAAACAAAATGCAGATAATTCCATCATTTTCAACTGCTCAAAGTTAACTCTAGAAACTGGAATATACCAACAGAAGAAAATGAGAGTCTGGCCTCTGTGGTAACATGACTTAGAGTTATCTGCAGTCAGCCTAGAGAAAGAGGGAAAGAAGGAAGGATTCAAGACATGACCAACTCATTCATTCAGCAAATGCTGACTTTGAGCCCACTAAATGCTGGGTTATGTCCTAGACCTGACAGTGAAAACGTGGCCCCGCTGGCACAGACCACACACCACAGTGGAGAGGGACCAGAGAGTCCCTGGAGCCATCACAGAGCTGTTTCCTAGCTGCCATCCAAGAGAATCAGGTCACCTTAACTCGCTCCTTTCCTCCTCCCGCATTGTGGGTAGCTCAGAAGTTTGCTGGGGTAGCAATACCTTCCTGTCCTCAACAGAATCGTTATCTCCTTTCCCCAAACTTGCACATCATCCTGTTTTTTATCTTACTTAGTGATATCACCACCCACTCCAGCACATTCTGTAGAGATTTTGTCTCCTTTCTAGCTGGTCTCCATTTCCTGTGAGTTACTTTTATAAACTGCAGGATTGGTCATTCTCTTGACTCTCTTTTCCTATCCAAAGCTGTGTCCAGGCTCTCCACAGCCCGTTGCTCAAAATCTAAACTCATCATTACTCCTGCACGGACACCCACAAGCTCTTCTCATGTCCTGCTCTGGACCTTTTCACCTCCTGTCCTCATGCCAGCCACTCTGAACTTCTTGTTGTTGCCCAAACAGGCCACACTCTTCCATGGTCTGAATTTTTAATCTCCCTCTGTGTTCCCCCTAACTGAGATACCTCCCTCTCCTTCTTGAGCTCCAGAAATTCAATTTATTTTGAGGACTAACCCCTTCTGGAACTTGTCAGCAGCAGGAAGTTGCTGCTGCTTCTGGGACCCCCGCAGTCCTTTGTTCATACCTCTATTGTAGCATTTACAATCCTGGTTCTGTTTAATTGTGTGTGTCTGTTTGCTCTGCTAGGTTATAAGTTCTTTGAAGATGAACCACCATTTTATTCTTATCTCCATATTTCCGTATTTCCAATATCTGACTTTAGGATAATGTGCGATGCAGAGTAAGTAAACGACAGTGATTCTTGAATTAGGTCCTTTGTGCTCATGGGTACTCGAGGTGTTGGTGTTGACAGAGGTCTGGGGTATTTCAGCCAACACTCTCTTGCACACGATTAATCCTAGTGCTCTTCAGTCAGCATGAAATTACACACGCAGTTTTGAATCGCAGGTTTAACGTAGTAACACATGTATAGACAATTGTTTGCATTGGGGTTCCTTGGTTGCAAGCCCAAAACTGGATGTTTAGGCTTTGGTTACCATAAACAAAAAAAAAGAAATTTTCTGGAAATTTATTAGGAGTACTGAGAAGCAATCGGCAGGCTGGAGGAGCAGGGTTTTTATGGGCAAGAACCCATAAAAGAACCCAGGTGCCTCCAGGGACTGGTGACCAAGAGAAGCAGGAATGAAGTGGCAGCAAGACCAGCTTTTCCTCGTTAGGGCCGCTGGAATCAACTGATTCATCATCTTCAGTCTGTAGTCGACTCAGGGTTTAAGTTTCACGGCAGGTGCATCAAGTTTAGGTTATGTGTCCAGCCATTAACTTGGTGAGGAAAGAACATTAGACTAATGAAAAATGCCCCCAGAGTAAACTCAACAAGAGATAAAATAATCCTCATAAGGAATTCTTTTTAAAGATTGTGTTTATTCATTTGACAGAGAGAGAGCACAAGTTAGGGGAGCAGCAGGCAGAGGGAGAGGGAGAATCAGGCTCCTCTCTGGGCAGGGAGCCTGATGTGGGACTCGATCCCAGGACCCTGGGGTCAGGACCTGAGCCAAAAATGTCTACTTAACCAACTGAGTGACCCAGGGGCCCCCTCGAAAGGAAATGAATAGTGATCTATGAGAAAGAGGCAGGGGATGCCAGTTGCCAAAAAGCCACCACTGGTCTTCTACGCTTTTATCCTAAAATTAATTTTAGCTCAACGCCGTAATAATTGTTACAATATGATCATCCCTAAACGATATTATTTTTCATCCATAGCCTTTCACTAAGAGAAAATAGACCCTTAACCCAATTTAAAAGCAGGCTTTATATTTCTTCTAAACTACTAACTTATGAGACACCGCATGTGCCGTGATAGGGCCTAAGTGAATGAATGAGTAGTAAAATAAATGGCCGGTGGTAGGCAACCGCAGTAAGTTCTAGCCATCATCATCCGTCTGGATCCCCATCAAACCGTCATCGCTGCGGCAGAACCGTGTGTCGCCGTGGAATACTTCGACAGCCCTTCCGGGCCAGTCCGATGTCACAGCCCATTTAGCTCCAGCGTGCAGCTTGCGCAGCCTGTGCGCTGAGGGAGTCATTGGCTCAATTAACTGGCATTAAAGTACTGTACCTCTAGAATCATAATCGGGGGAACATGATCACTGACTCCCGAAAATACCGGAAACGTCTTCCCTGCTGGATGGAGAGGGAACATTAAATTACATGCAATAAACTCCCAGTTCTCCGTATGTGAACTCTCCACATTGCAGACTGCGGTTCAAGACCTGCGATTTGTCACCAGGGCCGTGACCATGACCCCGCTGCTCTCTGACATGCAACTGAGAAATTATATGGATCAGAAATAGGTTTTCTCTGCTGATTTGCATTGACAGTATACTTTATAGAAACTACAGGAATAAAGAATGTTTTTTAAACTAGAGGTTTTATTTAAATGGACAGATGACTCTTGTTTCAAAGATGACTTCAACCCCGTTAGAGATTCCAGTCTTTCTATAATCTATAATCTTGTTTACCACAAGTTTCTTAGTGACTCTTTTCTCTTAAGTGAGTCCCAAAGTCTTACCTTCTTATGTCAATTTCCATTCATTCACCCCCCCTCTTTCTTTTTCATAAAGTTTTATTTTCTCTGATAGTGAAGGACCAAAATGTCTTTCATACTTTGCATGTTTTATTACTTACAGGATAAGAAAATCTCTTTTGTATTAATGTAACTCATTTATAATTAAGCTTATCATACCAACCAGAAGTCTTAGTAGTCATGTGGCTAACTGGAACCATCCTTAGAGCTGAGATGTTTTTAACCCTTCCCGAAATGAAAAAGGTATCAAACAAGACATCTCTAGCTAACAGTTTTTGACGTCTCTCTGTCAGAAGTTGCTAGGTTCTAGAACTTCCTGACGGTTTTGTTTTTTTAGTAGTTTTCAGACTTTTTGGTCTACCAACCCATTATGCTTTTCAAAATTATTGAGAATATTTGTTTATGTGGGTTATAGTTGTTGATATCCACCATATTAGAAATTAAGAGAGAAGAGTTTTAAAAACCATCTTAAAATAACAATGACATACCCATTACCGGTGACTAAAAATAATATAGTCACAAAAAACCATGATTTTAAATAAAATTAATTAGAAGAATTGTTTTTTTTTTTGTATTTTGGCTATTCCTTTAATGTCCAGCTTCATAGAGCAAAGTTGGATTCCCACAGTCTGCTTGTGCATTTAATGCATGTGATATATTGTTTGGTTGAAGTAGATGAAGAAAATCTGATTTCACAGGGATGTGTAGTTAGAAAACGGAAGACTACTTAAGAGTTTCTTGTGTAACTGAATATTCTTCTTTGGTACTACATTAGAACTCAACAACTGGCAACTTTTAAAAGAATGGTTGAATGTGGAAACCAAACCTACGTGAGACAAAGTGCGCTTTTCTTCCGCTCGTTCCATGAAAATTCATCACTCTCTCTCCCACTCTGAATGGATCTTTGACACATGTGATTGTGTTACTTCCAAATGCTGACACATTTCATTATTACAATATTAAAAAAAGTCACACTTGCTAATATCCTCACTGATTTCACCAAGAAATTCTTTTGAACATTAGGAAACTATCAAGCTTTTGGTTTTATATGAAGGTTTTTAAAAATTCTAATTTTTGCTTCAGAATGTGTGTGTGTGTTGCAAAGTAATTATTTTTTAATTTTAGTTTTTTTTTTTTTTTTTATTTGACAGAGAGAGATCACAAGTAGGCAGAGAGGCAGGCAGAGAGAAAGAGGAGGAAGCAGGCTCCCTGCTGAGCAGAGAGCCCAATGCGGGGCTCGATCCCAGAACCCTGGGATCATGACCTGAGCCGAAGGCAGAGGCTTAACCCACTGAGCCACCCAGGCGCCCCTTAATTTTAGTTTGTATTTTATTTTATTTTATTTTTTTGCAAAGTACTTAAAAAGAGAATTTCTTACTGACTGGAAAACTTTCTCATGAGTCATGATTTTCAGTATGAGTGACCTTTGAACCAGATCATTCTGTAGGCAAATCATTTCTTTTTCTGCCCACTTCCATTTTTTGCCAGATACTTTGCTAATATACAAAGTGATGTATATTTATCATAGAAAAATTAAAAATTAAACAAAGGGCACCTGGGTGGCTCAGTTGCTTTGGCATCTGACTCTTGATCTCAGCTCATGTTTTGATCTCGGGGTTGTTAAGTTCAAGCTCCATGTTGGGTTCCACGTTAGGCAAGAAGCCTACTTAAAAAAAGAAAAAAATAGCAGGGGCACCTGAGTGGCTCAGTCATTTAAGCATCCAACTCTTTTGGCTTAGGTCATGATCTCAGGGTCCTGGGATCAAGTCCCATGTTGGGCTCCCTACTCAGTGGGGAGTCTGCTTGCCTCACTCACCCTGCTCTCTCTCTCTCTCTCTCATAAATAAATAAATATTTTTTTTAAATTAAGGATATAAAGAAATGGGAAAATAGATAAATAAATAAATATCCATAATCTCACTAACAGATAATGCTGTAAACATTTTAATGTATATTATATATTTGTTTCTATTTTGTCTTAAGCAGTCATTAGATCTACGTAGTAAAAGAATAATCAAAGGTAATTCATGCTCTAAGGCACCTGGGTGGCTCAGTTAAGTGGCTGCCTTTGCCTCAGCTCATGATCCTAGGGTCCTGAGATCAAGTCCCACATTGGGCTCCCTGCTCAGTGGGAAGCTTGCTTCTCCCTTGCCTTCTTCCCCTCCCCCTGCTCATGTTCTCTAGCATGCATGCTCTTTCTCCCTCTCTCTCTCTCTCAAATAAATAAATAAAATCTTTTTTAAAAAAGATAATTCATGTTCTAAAGCTATTTTCCGTATTTCCATGTAAGTCAGATACAACGCTTAACCAGATTTTCTTTTTTTTTTTTCTTCCTGGGAAACAGTTCCTCACTTTTTCAAAAAAGTCATATGTTATTTTCCCATAGATGCTATATCAAGTTACCATGAACCTGTGGCTTAAATCAGCACAATTTTTTATCTTACTCTTATGTAGGGTCTCATTGAACTAAAATCGAAGTGTCAGGAAGTCGATGTTTCTTTCTGGAGACTCCAGGGGAAAATCTGTCTCTTTGCCTTTTCTGATTTATAGGGACCTCCTACATTCCTTGGCTCTAAGGATGGTTCCAGTTAGCCACATGACTACTAAGACTTCTGGTTGGTATGATAAGCTGAATTATAATTAAGAAATAAATGTAGAGTGGAGCAGTTACTACATTTTTACCAACAGCACAAAGGGGTTCTGTACTTAATTGTAGAGAGAAGGGAATTGAAGGGATTGGAATAATGGAAAAGAGAAGCTCCACTGAAAGAACGAGCCACAAAGTGTGAACTCTGGGATTTGCCAGGATAGAGACTGCATAGACACAGAGCACACAGATCTAAGCCCTGTGAGATTTGATAGCTAAGTTCAGAATACTATTGTGAGGGGCACTTTGAAACTTGAATGAGATAAGTACAGTAAATAAGAGAAAACAGGACAAGACAAAGCAAGTAAAAGACTACAGGAGCTGAATCTCTCCTTATTTCCTCAACTTTCATTGATGAGATACGGACAGGACAGAACTCTACTAATCCCTAGGAATCAGAAAGGAATAAAGTAATTTTGTCCTTGAAGAGATGTGACTGGAGTAAGGTAAACAGGCATGTGAACAAATAGTCACATTATAGAATGATCTAAAATTAGACTAGGAGCAAGCAGCACTGAGAATGCTGGGCATGCAGTATCTCCTGTGTTGGAGCTGGGGTGTGGCTGGGTAAAATGCGGTTGGCTCAAGGAGGAAGTGAAATTGGACTTGAATAGTGAGTGTGAAGTTGGAGGACAAAGAAGTTAAAGAGGCCAAAGCAACCTTGCAAATGCTAGGGTGTGTGAGTAAGTATGCTCGTGCTCCCAGGACAGGCATCCCTCCTGGGTTTCTGAAGCTTGGGGAGACGCAGAAGTGAGCACTAGCCAGAAGTCAATGAGCCATGTATTCTGGACAAAAGACTACACTTTTTCCACTCATACCTCCCATTTCTCATCTCTTCACTTCTATTATAATAAGAAACCCAAACTCCTCATGTCATTGACTCCAAATCCAATCCCATCTTCCATCCCTTTTTTCTCCCCCAATTCTTAATCCTTTGTGCTGTGTTAATCCTGAGTTCTTACACCCCAAGTACCTTTGGATCAAGAGGTAATTTGTAATTCAGCTGTCTTTGTGCAGCTGAATAGTTTCTCAGGAAAAAATTCCTAGGCGTGAATTCAGTGGGTCTTGCCACCTAACTCAGTTGCCCTCCGGAGGAGCTAGCTCTCTTGTGCCCCTCTCTTCCCAACTCTGTCTTCAGTGACATCATGTTGGTAGCTTGAAATTGGCCGTGACCAGGAGTACTTACACTGTGGTTATTGGCAAGCACTACAGATCAGTCTGTTTTCTCCCAGCTTGCTAGTTGCTGAACCTGTACCAACACACACTTGAAACAGGTACAGAATTTTACTATCAGTCATGTTTCAGAATATACCCAATGCTTTTTTCATAGGTACCCAATGCTATCATTAAAGCACCGATTATTTGCTAATTTGATATATGAAAATGGAATTTCATTTTGTTTTACTTTTCATTAATTTTTAAAATTTTTTAAAAGATTTTATTCATTTATTTGAGATAGAAAGTGAACAAAAAAGAGCACAAGCCAGAGAAGGGGCAGAGGTAGAGGGAGAAGCAGTCTCCTCGCTGAGTAGGGAGCCTGATGTGGGAATCCATCCCAGGACCCTGAGATCATGACCTGAGCCAAAGACCTGAGCACTTAACAAACGGAGCCACCCAGGTGTCCTTTTTCTAAAATTAAAAAATATTTTATTTAGTTATTTATAGAGAGTGTGTGTGAGCAAGAAGCGGGAAGGACAATGGGAAGAGAAGAGAGAGAATCTCAAGCAGACTCTGCACTGAGCACAGAGCTGAACGCAGGGCTCCATCTCAGGACCCGGAAATCATGACCTGAGGCAATATCCCAAGCCAACACTTAACCAAGTGTCACCCAGGTGCCCCTACTTTTTATTTATTTACTAATGGGGTTGACATTTCTGTATTCTGAAGGATATAACATACATCTTAAAGTCACTGTTTCATTTACCATTCGATGCTTGCCTTCTAATCTAATCCACATTACTCTCTAATGGGCAATGTGCCTGGTAAAAAAAAAAAAAAGTTGCTAGATAGATAAAGTACTCACTCATTCAGGGAAGACGCTTCGTGCAGATGACAGATTACAGGTGCCCTCTGACAAATGTATGCTACCCGAGGAGAAGAAAACTGATGTAGTGTTGGGGGTATGCAAGTCCTGAGCACACTGGGATTTTGCAACTGGCCATTGAAATCTGAATTTCAGAAACAATATTAACTGTATTGGGGGAAATCAGTTAAAGGATTTTAAAATCTCACTTATGAGAATGGCCTGGCAAGAATGTAAGGTATTTATTGCTCTACTGACCTCAACACTAATTCCTAGTGTTAGTGCCTAGTAGGCACAAAAGGGAATGGAAGAGGTACACGCTCACATTACCAGAGTGGAAAAAGGCAAGTGCTTACGTGTTGTGCCTGCTGTGAGTGACAGAGCTAGCATCTCTTCGCTGCCCCACAATCCAGTCTTTCTCCCATACTCTCCACTTGTTTTTCTTCCCCTTCTT
Organism: Mustela lutreola; assembly: GCF_030435805.1. Classification (NCBI taxonomy): domain Eukaryota; kingdom Metazoa; phylum Chordata; class Mammalia; order Carnivora; family Mustelidae; genus Mustela; species Mustela lutreola. The sequence goes on from NC_081292.1 coordinate 74,581,971, forward strand.
CAGTTAGCCACGAGCTTTGGAGAAAACTCACTCCTAATGTTAGCTTTAGAGGTGGCCATGGTCTACATCCCATAGAACATTCCATTTTTCCAAAGTTTTTGATTCAGAGAAGTCATGTGACCTAGGAGGTCTGATTGAGGGGACTCCCTGGGTTCTTGCTAGGACGCTGGGCTAGTTAGGGTCTCTCACCCAGAAGGAGAAAACCTATGCCACTTGTCAGCCCCGTGGGAAGGGAGAACCAAACTTACTAATTGGCTCATGATGCTGAAGGCCTAACACAGATGTAGAATAACTGTATCTTTGAGGAAAATGTTGAGCTACTGGATCAATAAAGCCCAAAGCCCGCTCTACCTCTGATTTCTGGCTACCCAAGCTGAATCTCCTTGTTATTTAAGGAAGAGATGAAAGAGGAAATAGCCAGTAACTGTTCCTATCTAACTTCAAAGCTGTCTACATAGGTTCTGAGCTTCTATCAGGCTAGTTACACCATAGGAAAATTTAAACATTTAAATCAGATCAGGTCACTCCCCTGCTCTTAATCCCCCAGTGGCTTCTGCCATGCATTGTTAACAAGGACAATAACAATAATGATGAATAGTCCAGTGCCCTCCCTGGCTTCATGGCTCTGGCCCCAACTGCCTTAGCACCCCTCCCTTGTGTGCTGGGTTATTTTAGTGCTGCTGTGCTTACTGTCCCTTCTGTCTGAAATGCCTTTCCCAGGATCGTCACATTTATGTCTAAATCATTCATTTTCTAGCTCAAGGATCAGCCATCAGAGGGGGTTTCAATGATGCCCTTACTGAATGCATTACCTCCCCCACCTTTACACTCGATCCCTTGTTCTGCTCTGTCCCTGTCTGTGATTATCCCTGCCTGAATTTATATTATTTGCTTTTTAAACCTGTCCATGTCTGCAGAATATAAGCTCCATAAGGGCAACGACTTTATTTTATTTACAACTGTGTCTCCAGCACCTGGAGCATTTCCTGGCACACAGCAAACAGTCAGTACATATTTGTTGTAGAAAAAATAAAGGAGAAAATAATAATCACGAAGAGTGGTGGTTCTTAAGAAGAACTATCAAGGGGCAACTGGGTGGCTAAGTCAGTTAAGCATCTGCCTTTGGCCGGGGTCATGATCCCAGGGTCCTGGGCTCCAGCCCACATTGGGCTTCTTGCTCCACGGGGAGCCTGATCCTCTCTCTCTCTCTCTCTCTCTCTCTCTCTGCCTACCCCCCCACCTGTTTGTGCTCTCTCCCTGTTAAATAAATAAATAAAATCTTTAAAAAAAAGAACTATCAAAGAAATGTCCTTGACTATTTTTTATTTTAGTAATGGGGTACATACTTCTGGTTGGGTGACTCAGGAACCATCCCCGGCCTGCTTCTGTCTGGCTGCCTTCCATGATCTTGCCTTCAAGGTTTAAATACTTCTTTTCTTAGTCTCCATTGCTGCCACAGGCCTGCCTATATAACAGTTCTGGCCAATGAGATATAGGTGCAAGTCTGGAGTATAGTTCTGGGGGTGTGTTTGGTTGCCCTGGTAAAAGGGACAAACAGCACTGGCTCTATCTTTCTTCCTTATTTCTGTTCAGATGCTGGGTATGATCATGGTGATCAAGCAGTGATCTGCGGACCATACAGCTATAAACCCAAGAGAAAAGTCATATCATACCACTGAGCTGTTCAAAGAAAGCCAATAGTGAGAAAAAGAACTTCAACTGTTGACTGGGTTTTCTATTACTCATAGTGCAACAAATCATAGCAGACACAGTGGTGACAAAAACAGTTACTGAGCAACCACTGAGTGCAAGACACTGTGATGAGTGGTGAATGTCGCCTTTCCTGTTTCCAGAGAGTATCCAACCTAAATGGAGAGAGAGACCCTAATACTACGAAGTAGACTGGGTTCACTGTTAAAATCTTCATCTGACCTTGACCTAGAGTAAAGTCACTATCCAGTGCCCACTATGATGTCTGACATATACTGGTATGAAATACACATGTACTGAGTGAATGGAGGTGAGACGAATTCCACCTGCGTGCATTAGGGAAGGCCTCAAAGTCTTTAGTGGCAACTTAAGTAGGTAGGATTTCAACAGGGAGAAATGTTGGGTGAAAGGTAAAATGGCATTTCAGGCAGAGAACAGGAAGCTTCAAATCATAATGGTAGCAAAACATAACAAATATAAGAGAACGATGATTGGGGGTGCCTGGGTGGCTCAGTCAGTCAGGCGTTTGCCTTTGGCTTGGGTCTGATCCCAGGGTCCTTGGATCAAGCCCGCATCAGCTCCTTGCTCAGCGGGGAGCCTGCTTCTCCCTCTCCCTGCTGTTCCCCCTGCTTGTGTTCTTTCTCTGTCAAATAAATAAATAAATAAATAAAATCTTAATTTGAACCTCCCTGATGGTTAGTGATGATGAACATTTTTTCATGTGTCTGATAACCATTTGTATGTCTTCATTGGAGAAGTGTCTCTTCATATCTTCTGCCCATTTTTTGATATGATTGTCTGTTTTGTGTGTGTTGAGTTTGAGGAGTTCTTTATAGATCCTGGATATCAACCTTTTGTCTGTACTGTCATTTGCAAATATCTTCTCCCATTCCGTGGGTTCCCTCTTTGTTTTCTTGACTGTTTCCTTTGCTGTGCAGAAGCTTTTGATTTTGATGAAGTCCCAAAAGTTCATTTTCGCTTTTGTTTCCTTTGCCTTTGGAGACATATCTTGAAAGAAGTTGCTGTGGCTGGTATCGAAGAGATTACTGCCTATGTTCTCCTCTAGGATTCCGATGGATTCTTGTCTCATGTTGAGGTCTTTTATCCATTTTGAGTTTATCTTTGTGTATGGTGTAAGAGAATGGTCGAGTTTCATTCTTCTACATATAGCTTCCCAGTTTTCCCAGCACCATTTATTGAAGAGACTGTCTTTTTTCCACTATTTATTTTTTCCTGTTTTGCTGAAGATTATTTGACCATATAGTTGAGGGTCTATATCTGGGCTCTCTACTCTGTTCCACTGGTCTATGTGTCTGTTTTTATGCCAGTACCATGCTGTCTTGGTGATCACAACTTTGTAATAAAGCTTGAAATCAGGTAACGTGATGCCCCCCCCCCCCCGTTTTATTTTTGTTTTTCAACATTTCCTTAGCGATTCAGGGTCTCTTCTGATTCCATACAAATTTTAGGATTATTTGCTCCAGCTCTTTGAAGAATACCGGTGGAATTTTGATCAGAATGGCATTAAAAGTATAGATTGCTCTAGGCAGTATAGACATTTTAACAATGTTTATTCTTCCGATCCAAGAGCATGGAATGGTCTTCCATCGTTTTGTGTCTTCTTCAATTGCTTTCAGGAGTGTTCTGTAGTTCCTCGAGTATAGATCCTTTACCTGTTTGGTTAGGTTTATTCCCAGGTATCTTATGGTTCTTGGTGCTATAGTAAATGGAATCGATTCTCTAATTTCCCTTTCTTTATTTTCATTGTTAGTGTATAAGAAAGCCACTGATTTCTGTACATTGACTTTGTATCCTGCCACGTTGCTGAATTGTTGTATGAGTTCTAATAGTTTGGGGGTGGAGTCTTTTGGGGTTTTCCATATAAAGAATCATGTCATCTGCAAAGAGAGACTTCTTCATTACCAATTTGGATACCTTCTATTTCTGTTGTCTGATTACTATTGCTAGGACTTCTAATACTATGTTGAACAAGAGTGGTGAGAGTGGGCATCCTTGTCGTGTTCCTGATCTCAACGGGAAGGCTGTAAACTTTTTCCCATTGAGGATGATATTTGCTGTGGTTTTTCATAGATAGATATCACCTTACACCAGTTAGAATGGCCAAAATTAGCAAGACAGGAAACAACATGTGTTGGAGGGGATGTGGAGAAAGGGGAACCCTCTTACACTGTTGGAGGGAATGCAAGTTGGTGCAGCCTCTTTGGAGAACAGTGTGGAAATTCCTCAAGAAATTAAAAATAGAACTTCCCTATGACCCTGCAATTGCACTCCTGGGTATTTACCCCAAAGATACAGATGTAGTGAAAAGAAGGGCCATCTGAACCCCAATGTTTATAGCAGCAATGGCCACGGTCGCCAAACTGTGGAAACAACCAAGATGCCCTTCAAAGGACGAATGGATAAGGAAGATGTGGTCCATATACACTATGGAGCATTATGCCTCCATCAGAAAGGACGAATACCCAACTTTTGTAGCAACATGGAGGGGACTCGAAGAGATTCTGCTGAGTGAAATAAGTCAAGCAGAGAGAGTCAATTATCATATGGTTTCACTTATTTGTGGAGCATAACAAATAGCATGGAGGACATGGGGAGTTAGAGAGGAGAAGGGAGTTGGGGGAAATTTGAAGGGGAGGTGAAATGAGAGACTATGGACTCTGAAAAACAATCTGAGGGGTTTGAAGTGGTGGGGGGGTGGGAGGTTGGGGTATCAGGTGGTGGGTATTAGAGAGGGCACGGATTGCATGGAGCACTGGGTATGGTGCAAAAATAATGAATACTGTTATGCTGAAAATAAAAAATAAATTTAAAAAAATCTTAAAAAAAAGAATGATGATTGGCCATTTTGTCTGGGTAAAAAAAGTATGTGACCACTTCTAACTTAAGAAGGGGTGATAATTAAATATATATGCCTTCATAAGTTTTTTTAAAAAAATAACTCAAGCAGACATTCTTCAGAAATATGCATTAGTGAAATCTATTTATTTTATAGATAAGGACAATGTTTTTGTTTACGCTGATGATGGATTCCTTGCAAATGGGAGTTACATAAATGTACAAATCTTTATCTGCAACCAAACATAATTTTATTTTATTTTTTATTTTTTAAAAAAGATTTTATTTATTTATTTGTCAGAGAGAGTGAGCACAGGCAGACAGAGTGGCAGGCAGAGGCAGAGGGAGAAGCAGGCTCCCCACTGAGCAAGAAGCCCGATGTGGGACTCCATCCCAGGATGCTGGGATCATGACCGGAGCTGAAGGCAGCCGCTCAACCAACTGAGCCACCCAGGCGTCCCCCAAACATAATTAAAAAAAAAAAATGTTTTGTAGTTGTTATTATTGAGTACAAAGTACTTTGTTTAGTACAAAGCTCTTTGAAATTTTTAGAGTCTGTAAAATAAAAATAAAAATATTACGCAGAGTTCAAAAATGTGTTTTGTGATTACAAAATAGCTCTGAATGGAAACTGTTTCCAAAGAAACTCCGAACTGTTTCTGAGTTTTATGAGGATGATAGTGGGGGAAGGGATAGAGAGATGAGGTCTCTCCCAGAGCTTCGCCATATTTCCTGGGATGCAAAATCACCTTCATTTGAGGTGTGCGGTATCACCTCAAACAATAGTTGTAAGCAACTGAAGATCAAGGTAAGATGGCCTTAGGGCTTTACTTGGTCTTATTGGAAGTCCACTGTTCTGTCCCAAACTTCCATTTCCTGAGGGACACACATTTCAAAGTAATCTTTCACTCATCCTTCACGGAAGTCGTTTACTGTGCTGCATCTCCTGAAATTTTCCCTCATGTCTTCCGTGATCAATATTCACATGGTAGAGCCTTGGAAATTTGGTACTCAATTTAATTCACACACACCTGGACCTAAGACTTTGCACTGGTTCCTACTGCCCTTACCCCATCCAGTCATGGCACTGGTTGGAATGACCTGTACAGTGAATGCAGAGAATCAATGTTATGAAGTTAGGCAGAAGAGAAACCAACCAAGGATACTGAAAAAATGGAAGAAGCAAGGTAAGAGATAAACAATGAAACTGTGGGATCTTGGAAGTCATGGAGGGAAGGGCTCCTAGCAAGGATCTCTGTTGAATCCAACATTCAAGGATGCTGAGTTCTGCTGAGAGTTCAGGGGAGTTGAAAGTAGAAAAGTGACCAGTGAAGGCTGTGACTTGACAACACCCTGGTCAAGCGGGGGAAACAGAAGCCCAACTGGGATGGCTTGAAGGAGAGGAAATGAAGACAACATGTATGGACAGATGTCTCACAAAGGTTTGCTAAGAATGGGGGAGCTGGAGGGAGTTAAAGGAACATTTTTTGCAAAGTATATTTATATTTGGTTGGGATGATTCAAAAGTGAGAGAAAATAGACAAAGCAAGAGAGAGAAAGGGAGAAGAGACAAAGCATAATTACAAAGGCTAAACTGTTGAAAAGGAAGAACAATTTCACAAATTGTTGAAAATTGTTGAAAAGTTGCCTTTTGTAGGAGCAAATTTACCTCAAAATAGCAGTAATGAAGGTAAGGGAGCAGGGTGGATGATTCAGTGGGGGCAGGGGGAGGTGTGGGAATGCTGAGGAGATTCCCACCTCAGTTCCGTCTTAATTCTCCCAAACACAAACTCTGTGACAGCAGAAACATCTCTCTTCTGAGTTATTGTTCAAAATAATCTCTTTGAGTACGTTTCTTCCCCTCCTCTTGTCAAAGATAAAAACCAGGGAAGTGAAAAATTACAAAGGGTTATTCAGTGTAGACGCTGTATCTCTACCTTCTAGCCGGCAATTATCTCTGGGGACTGGGAGATGGAAGCCGATCCTTCCTGATGACTACATTTCAAAGGAATGGCTTTCAAGTCCTTGAAAAAGGCACTCCTGAGTTGTAGAAGGTACACATATGTCTACCTCAAAGGTACAGAGAAAGAATTTACAACTGTAAGCCCTTTTTAGTAAATGTTCCAAAAAACAGCAGTCCAGGGCTTATGTGAAGTGTTACAAACAGTAAATTCTTTTGGCAGCCTTGAGCTTTCTCAGACAGGGACCTTACAAGGAGGCTAGGCTCATCCCAGGAATGAGGCCTTGAGCTGTTAGAAACTATGTTAGTGTTGGTTTAAGTATTTTAATGTGGTGGTGGCGGGGAGTGTGGACAAAATCATTTGTGCTGGGAGTCTGTAGTTTTTATAGGACACAGTTGAGGCCCAGCAGAGAAAGCTCAGAGAGGCCTGGCTCAAGTTTGGTCAAGAAAAAATCGTCACTCTCCACCTAGCAGAATCACATGACCCTTTATTGTTTAAAAGGAGAAAAGCTTAAACTGCCTGGGTGACTCAGTCAATGAAGCATCTGCCTTTGGCTCAGGCCATGATCCCAGGGTCCTGGGATCAAGTCCTGTGTCAGGATCCCTGCTCAACAGGGAGCCTACTTCTCCCTTTCCCTCACCCCCTCCCTCGTTTATGCTATTCCTCTCAAAAATAAATAAAATCTTTTAAAATGACAAGAGGAGAAAACCTGCATGCTGTTTTCTTGCCTTATTCCAGCTAAAGTGATGGCTCTCTTCTGAATTCATACTTATTATAGTACTTCTCATATAGAAAGACATCATGTTGTGCCTCTGTGCAACTTTTATTATCCTGTTTCATTGTGTATCTGTTCATGTATTTTTCTGGATTCCCCAATTAGCCACAATTTCCAGTCAGTGCACTGGGCTAATATCTCTGACATGTTTTTACAGTTACAGGTTCTGCACAGCACCTGGGCACATGGAAAGGACTCAATCCAACTTACAGGTATCCATTCACCTTCACTCATGCCAGAATGGTTGTAGTGGGTGCTCACTTCGTGCATTTCATTTTCCCAATGCTGCTGGGATGAAGCTCAGTAAGATCCATCCCTGGCTTTTAGTCTTGGCTCTCCCTCCTCTCTTCAGAGTCCTGCCATGTTCTATCCAGTAGATATACACATTTACTTGAAGCTTTTAAAAATTAGATTCTGGGGCTGGCTGGGTGGCTCAGTGGGTTAAAGCCCATGCCTTCGGCTCAGGTCATGATCCCAGGGTCCTGGGGTCGATCTAGCCCTGCATTGGGCTCTCTGCTCAGCAGGGAGCCTGTCTCCCCAGCACCCCCCCAACCCCCGCCGCACCCTGCCTGCCTCTCTGCCTACTTGTGATCTCTGTCAAATAAATAAATAAAATCTTTTTAAAAAATCGAATTCTGCAGAACCTGATCTGTAAGACAATATTAGATGGGTCAGCATATATACAATTTAGAAGTCTGTTATTCGAGAATCCCTTTACAACCACGGGCTCGGACTCAGGATATATTAAAGTCATAACCACAGTGAGATACCACTCATGCCCACCAGGATAGCTATAATGGAGAAATCAGAAAATAACAAGTGTTGGCACCTGAAGAAATTGGGAACCCTTATATACTACTGGTGGAAATGGTGCAGCCACTTTGGGAAGCAGTTTGGCAGTTTCCCAAACATTTCAATACAGAGTTATCACATGACTCTCCTAGGTATGTAATCAGTAGACATGAAAACATCTGTCCATGCAAAAACATGTACAATTTCTTTTGCAGCATGATTCATAATAGCCGAATGATGAATGAATTAACAACATGTGGTATATCCACATACTAGACTACTCTCCAGCAATAAGAATGAAGTACAGATACATGAATGAACCTGAAAAAGTTATGCTAAATGAAAGATGCCAGGCACAAAAGGCTACATAAGGTATGATTGCATTTGCGTGATATGTCAGGAATAGGTAAATTCATAGACACAGAAAAGTTCATCAGTGCTTGCTAGGAGCGTGAGGGTGATAACTGAAGGGTATTGGGGGAGCTATTGGGAGTGAGGGGTACCTGTGACTATACTAAAAGCCACCGAATGGTACACTGTAATGAGTGAATTGCTTGGCACATGAGTTCTATCTCAAGAAAGCTGTTAGGAAAAGCGAAAAAAGTCATGCGACCGAGTATTTCAGCTACACGAGATCGAGAGCCCAGTTATTTCGAGTCCCCACAGCCAGCAGAGCGGGGTAGCTCATGGGCAAGCATCTGTCTCCGTGCGTACAACAGTGCAAACGCCGCGGTGCCGCGGGTGGCGAAAAGGGAACGCTCGCCCTGCAAGGACAGACCGCTGGCTGGCCCCGGTCCTGCCCCGGCCCCCGGGGGCCCGAGTGCCTCGGGGTCAGCGAGCGCCCCTCCTCCGGCCTGAGTCACGGCGCCGCCGGAGTCCCCACGCGAACATGCTCGGCTGAGCGCGGCCGGGACGCCGCGGGCCCTGGGGCGCAGCGTCGGGCGGTCGGGCTGTGGGGCGCCCAGCGCCGCCACCGCACGCGAAGCCAGGCCCGGGCCCGCGCTCCCCTCCCGGCCGGGACCTTGCAGGCCGGCTCACCGGACCCGCCTCCCAGCCGCGTCCCTGACTCCTCGAGGACGACAGCGGCGCCCGAGCCGTGCGTCCCCGCGCGCTGCCCTCCCTCCATGGCGTTTATCCGGAAGAAGCGGCGGGAGCAGCAGCTGCAGCTCTACTCCAAGGAGCGGTGAGCGCCTGCCCGGGACCCGCGGGCGGAGGGGGGAGGGCGGGAGCGGGGTCGGGGCCGGGGACCTGCTCGGGGGCGGGAGCGGGGTTGCCGGCGGGGGTCCGAGCGCCCGGCCCCGGTGTGGGGGCCCCGGCACAAAGGTCGAGGCCCGGGGCGTGCTGGGCGCCCGGGCGGGGGTCGCGGCCGGAGCCCGGGAGCCGGGGCAGGGTCGGGGCAGCGTCCGGGCCGGGTCCGACGCAAGCCGAGCCCAGGCGGAGCGACGCTGGTCCCGGCTCCTGCGGCCCGGCTTACCCGGAAGAGGCCGCGCGGGTCCCGGCGTGGACTCCCTCGCGGGCGTCCGGCCCGAGCGCGAGCCCGGCGTTCTCTAGAGGGGAGCGGCTGGCGGTGCGCGGGCCGGCGGCCTCCCTTGGACCCCGGGTCACCGGCGCCGGGTCCCCGCACCGCGTGGGAGCCACAGCGTTGTTCCGCCCGGGCCGCACCGTGCGGGCACCGACCACCCCGCCCGCACCGGGGACGACGCGGATGCCTCGCTTCCCTGCGCCTTTTTCTGCCAACTTCTTGGGACGGAAGGCCGAGGCCTGCCCAGCTCCCTGCCCGGCTGGGCCGCGAGGTTGGCAAGAAAGGCCTTCCTTCCCCTGAGAAAAGCCAAGAGCGACCTCACAAACTTGTTCGGCCGAGCAATGGGCCTCATTGTATTTAAGTGTATTTGAATGCTTTGCATTCGAACGCTCCGTGAGGCACAATAGTCATTATCCCCAGATCCCAGTAAGGGGGACCAGTAAGGATTTGGGGTCCCAGGACGAGCCCAAGCTCAGATGATCTCAGAGCAGCACCGTTTTAGTTTCTGATCCTCAGCCTCCAAAGGAAATCGTTTGTAAAAACAAAACAAAACAACACACAAAAAAACCCACTTCTGCTCTAAGTGTATTTCTGGTGAATGAAATAACTTGGCTGATTTTTGGGTCTGTGGTCCCAGGTGCCAAAAGGAACTGGGAATGAATCGCTTTACAGTTATTTTGATTGCGAGAGCAAGTTACCCAGGAGTGCTGCTAGCCTGTCACCTTGTTGTGTGATGGATGGTGTAGGGAAGGAAAAAAATCTTTACCTTTGAAGGTCTTCCAGCTGGACTAAATGAAATATATATAAAACAGATTAATAGGAGAAGAAAGCCAAAGTTTTATTACATGTATGCAGAGGCCCAGTATTAAAATAGAGGCCTAAAGAAATGACCAAGGCAAGTAGTTTGTATATATTTTAGACAAAGAGACAATACATTTGTGAGACATTGACAGGGTAGAGAAAACAGATGTTTGGAGCTTTAATTAGGAATTCTAAGCAGAATTTAGGCTGAGGTAGTAGATTAGAAAAAAAAAATAGTAACAAGGTTTGTTTCTGCAGCTTCCTTCACTTCTAAGTCCCTATCTCGGGTGTAAAGATGTCTTTTTACTTCTTAGTACAGGGAGATTTGTTTCCTGCTTTCAAGGGAACAGAGGAGGGTCTGAGTGACCTTGCACTGGCTATTTCTTAAGTAACTTTTATTTCAAAAAATATGCTAGAGGGGCACGTTTTGGGGCAGCCTGCCTTTGGCTGGCTGCAGTGGACACCAACAAAGCAGATTATATGTGGAAATACAGGTGTAGGCTTTTAAGGTCTGTGTGATCTTGCAGCATCCACACTTATTTTATAGGTATTGACTTGATCCGTTTCGTCCAAACATTCATATCCTTTTCTAATCCCTATTACTGGCCTGGCCAGGATATCCATAGTTTAAGATTTTATTCTTCACTGTAGAGAAGAAGATAAGATGTATCAAAAAAGCATATCTTGGATATGGCTTGTGAGAATGTTTTGGTTTTATGATTAGGTTTTATCCACAGAAAGACTTACTTTTAATGCTAAATAAATAAATAAAGTACCTCACACTCGTGGAGGCTCTTCTGACTTCATTTATAGTGCCTGTTTTTGTGGAAGGACCTCGAGGAGAGTTTCTTTGTTCTGTACCAACAACATTAAGAATTGGGGGTATTCTGTATTAAGTAGATGGATGTGCAAATTTGCATCATAAGAACTTAGAAACACTTGAATTGCCATCGTGTTCTGTGATCAAAGAGTCATTTGTAACCATTCTGTGGCCCCTTTGATATAGAGAGAAACCTGTTTTCTTTAGATCTGCCAGTTAATTCCATAGCTGTCATTTTTGTTTAATTTGGTTGGTATATATAGCTCGGCAATGTCACACAAATCTTAAAGTCTGCTCTTGGGTTTCAGTGTATAATCTGCTTTGTGTGTATCTATTGGTCAGACAGTATGACAGGCTAGCAGTGCACCGAGATAACTGTAGCTCTCAAAACCAAAACATTTATTCATCCGTCAGCAGGCAGCCAATATTCCTGAGCATCAGTAATCTGAAGAAGTTGGTGTCGCATAGCTTCGATATATTTGAATCCTCTTTGCTGACTGCTCCAATTTTTTAACTCCCAGCTCCCTAGCTTTGCAACCTTGGGCTGAGGAGCAGACTTCTACCCAGAAGGTTTCTACAGAATACTAGTTGGATGAAAGGACTCTGTCTCACAATTAGGTGTGGGTTGGAACCATGCTGTCCCTATAAACCTTAGAATGCACTCTGAAAGAGAGAAATATTTTAAACCGACTTTGTTTCCACACAGATTTTTCCTGGGTCATCCCTTTGAGGCAATAAACACCAATTAGCACAACAATTGATAAAGGTCATTGGCACAGGCATACCCATGAGAACTGTTACTTTCTTTGGGACTGCTTCAGGGCTGACCCAGCAAAAGGCCTCACTTATTCAGAGTTGTGAGTTCATTGGTCTCTCTCTCATGCTGCTTGTGAGATTTTAGAGTTCTACCACTACCAGATAATGACCCCAGGAAATGAGAAACCTGAAGTTAGCGTTTATTTCTTTTAGTATTAAACTAATGCTACTGCATTTAGAGTAAGCAGTATTTCTACAAAGGTAGAAGCAGAGAGACCGGTTGGGAGTTTCTTGGATTGGTGGCTTAGACCCAGATGGGGGCAGAAGAAATGAAGAAAAGTGGATGGGTTTTCGATATTTTGGGGAGGTAGAGTGAACAGGTCTTGGAGTGGTAGATTTCATATAAAAGGTAACAGAGAAAGAATCCCAGCTAGAGCTGTCAGGTAAAATACAGAATGCCCAGTTAAATTTGAATTTCAGATGAATAGTGAAAAATATTTTCATGTAAGTATGTACCATGCAATATTTGGTACACTTATATTAAATTTTTTGTAGCTTATCTGAAATTCAGATTTCACTAGGCATCTTGTATTTTCATTTGCTCAACATGGCAGTCCTCTCAGGTTTCTGGCTTAAACAACTGTACAGTGGTGCCACTTACTAGTAATGTTTCTAAAGAAATGCTTTGGTAATGTTTGGTATTAGAAAACAAAAGATACTTGGTCATTCAGGTTAAGTACACTAGTATCCCGGTTAAGATACAGATGCCAGAAACTATATTAATTTTACTGGTTTTTAAAAAATTCATTGTGTAGGTGTTAATGAAGGTAAATGGAAAAAAATTTCAAAAGACAATTCACATAGCTTTCTTTTGAATTGTTGGGAATAACAAACATGTAGAGAAGGAAATAAACGTTGGCAGATAAGGATATTTTACAAACGGCTGCTATTTAAGATATTTCTATTTTAAGATTTAGAAGTGGGCTAATAGTTAGATATTTTTAATCTTTACATTTAGAAGTGGTGTGATGGAAGAATGGCTGTTTTTTCTTGGATGACTAGAAATTTAGAGAGTTGAGGCATGCTCCTACTGGGGGAGAGTCAGCTTTTTCTCTTTATAATATTGTACAACAAATTACTTAGGTGTAGCTTATAAGCTGTCATCCCAGGATAAAACATTAGTAATCATGAATTATATATTGAGCACACATATTTCCTGAATAGTTTTACAGGCACTTGATAGAATTCAACTTTGCTTTCAGACATTCCATGTGTATATATTCTCTTGGTTACGCTTATGTTAAGTTTCTTGGCTGATATTAAATATCTTCTGCTTAATATGTTATTTTTTATTTATTATACTATAAGTACTGGTTGAGAGGGAAAAGTGCTTTGCTATCCTCCTGTTTATTCTCTTATTTCTAAGACTGACCGTCCTGTTCTTGTAATATCTCATTGAGATATGCGAGGGGTTGAAAATGGAAATAAACTGTAGAGCCACAGTTAGTCAGGAATGTTGAAGGAAATCTACCAAACTTTGACTCAGAAGTAGGGTTTATTTTTCTCACATAAAAAATAAAAAACAAAAAAAAATTGTGGGAGGAGAAATAAATGTTGCAGATATTTTGATTAACTTAGAATTTACACTGTATTTACTCAAACTACATTACTAGTCCTTCACCTTATGCCCTTATGGCTGCCTAAAAATAGCTTCTTCCAAAATGGTTACCATTTAAGAAGACACAAGAAGGGGTGCCTGAGTGGCTCAGTGGGTTAAAGCTTCTGCCTTCGGCTCAGGTCATGATCCCAGGGTCCTGGAATTGGGCCACGCATCGGGCTCTCTGTTCAGCAGGGAGCCTGCTTCTCTCTCTCTCTCTTCCTGTCTCTCTGCCTACTTATGATCTCTGTCAAATAAATAAATAAATAATCTTTAAAAAAAAGAAGAAGAAGAAGACACAAGAAAACAACCATAAAATTTGAATGGGTTTGCTCTATGATTTTCATTAAAATTTTTTTTAATGTGATATAAAGTTGGGTATGGTCACTTGATGAATTCATTGCTTGTTTTTTTCTTTTTTCTTTTTTTAAAAGATTTTATTTGTTTATTTGACAGACAGAGATGACAAGCAGGCAGAGAGGCAGGCAGAGAGAGAGGGGGAAGCAGGCTCCCCGCTGAGCAGAGAGCCAGATTCAGGGCTCTCGATCCCAGGACCCTGGGATCATGACCTGAGCCGAAGGCAGAGGCTTAACCCACTGAGCCACCCAGGCATCCTTTAGATATTTCATTTTTAATGAATTTTTTTCTGATTGACTTATCAGTAATTGGAAGTTTCTTCATGATGCAAACTTTGACTTATATTTCTATCAATTTTTGCTATACATATTTTCAGAGGATGTTATTAAATCTAGGTAAATTTAAAATTGCTATCTTCTTAAAAAATTGAATCTTTTGTTGATATACAATGACCTCTTCTAGTAATGATTTTTTTCTTCTGTTTTGTCTGATATTAATATAACTATATCAGTTTTCTTTGGGGTATTTGTATTATATGGAATTTTCATTTTTTTGCTTTCCAATTTTTCTGTATCCTTAAGTTTTAGGTATATTTCTTATTAATAGGCTAATATAATAGTGGGATATTTTAATAATTCATTTCCCATAATTTTTGTCTTGACAGATTAATTTTAGTCCATTTATATTTATTATATTACAGATATATTCGGATTTTTAAATTTTGTTCTTTAGTTTTGTCTTATTTTTTCCTTATTTTAGATTAAGACACCCTTGCTCCTTTTACCTGGAGATTATGGTACCTGTGTGTTCTGTTTCTGTTTTTCTAGAGCTTACCTAGAAATTTTAACATTATAGTTAGCTTAAGATCTGAAACTAATCATTCTCAGAACCCTCCTCCCTAACAATATAAGGACCTTGGAGTAATTCCTGTTGTCCCATCCTAAATTATAGTCTCTGTTGTCTAGTATTTTCTATCTAGATTTAAAATCTAGATTTTTAAACCTATAAATTAAACATAGCAATTATCTAGTTAATATATTTTTACATGCATACTTACCATTATCTTAGTTCAGCATTCCTTCTTGACAATCATATGTTCTCTGTGGAATTATTTTCTCTTTCCTGAAGAATATCTTTTAGAGGTTCCCTTAATGGTCATAAACTGTTTATGTCTGTTTGAACATGTGCTTATGTTCTTGTTTTGGTGATCAGTTTTCCTAGATATATATTTTTGGCCCTTGAACAACATGGGGGTTAGAGGAGCCAATCCCTGTGCAGCCAGAAATCTGTGTATAAATTTTGACTTCTCCAAAACTTAACTACTAGTAGCCTGCTGTTTACTGAAAGCCTTCCAATAACAAACAACCAATTAACATATATTTTGTATGCTATGTGTACTACATAATGTATTTTTAAAGTAAGCTGGAGGAAAGAAAATGTTATTAAGAAAATCATAAGGAAGACAAAATATATTTACAGTACTGTAGTGTATTTATTAGGAAAAAAATCCACATATAAGTGGATCAGCACAGTTCAAACCCATGTTGTTCAAGGGTCAACTATAATTTTCTCAGCATTTTGAAGATTGTGCAAATGAAGACAGTTAGCCAGGGAATATGCACCCAACTTGTTGGAGCAGTTGTTGGTGGGAGAAAACCCAACTTGAAAACTCTGAGAAAAGGTCAACAACAGGTGTGCTCTGCCCTCCATGGTGCAACTCTTAACTACCTGACAGGGTCATGCTTCAGACTCCAGGAGAATCCTGTATCTCATCGAGTGCCCAGGAGCCAAGATGCCTAGAGCTATGCTGTGATGGAACCTTGGCTCACCATGTCCAGCTCGGCATCTGTGGCTGTGCATTGGCCTTGTCTCTTCTCTGGCCTGAGTGGGACTGTCAAGGCTTGAACTTGAGTCTGTATGATGTGGCAGGATTGGGGCAAAACTTGGTTTATCTGTGTTCATGTTTAGAGAGCCACCAGCATGTTCTCTGGCCGTAGTTAAGACATTGGGGTCCAAGCCTTGCATTTGACTGGGACTGTTTGCCCTTGACCCGGAAGCATAGCAGTTTTCTGTGGAGCTTTGTAGAAGGCCACTTTCCATTCTGAGGGAGACCAGCCTGCATTTAAGTCTAACAGTTCTTTGTAAGGACTCTGTCTTTTAAAAGCAGGACTCTGGATACTTTTAAGATCTCCTCCTTTTAGTGCTTTGCTGTTTGTCTCTATAGGAATTTCTTTTTATTCACCTGTCCTGATTGGTATTCCTAAAGCTGAAACGGTTTCAGAAAATTTGGAGCTGAGCCTTTGGCTCTTAGAATATTGCTTTTATGTCTCATAAAGACTCTTTAACATTTATCTGTACTTTTATATGCTGCATTCTGCATTATTTAAATCCATCTTACAACTTAAATTTTTTTTTCTCTAGTGGCCTAATTTGTTGTCTATATCATTCATTTGCTTCAATTTCAATTATTTTTAAATTTCTAATTCTATTTGGGTCATTTATAACTGCCTGATCCATTTTGATAAGAATCTCTGCTATATTTTGATATCCTTCTATTTCTTTAAATTTATCTCTTGAAGTGATCAGATACAGAAAATAAATTATCTGTAACTTTTACAGATACAACTGAATAGTTTGTTGCTTATATTGACCCTCATTTGGTAATTTTGTTACTTGTTTGTTTTAGGATTTTTGATTTTGGCTTCTTGTTCTTTGGAAGCTTATCCTTGGGGATTCTTGCAGGCCTGGGTTTCAGCTGGATTTTTCCAAAAAGTGTTTGCATTCATTTCGGCCTGGGATGCTAGGAAAAAAAAACACCTTGGTTTGTCTTGAGTTTTACTGGACTACATTAGTAGTGTGAGTTCTAGCCCCAAATGTGTGTCAAGGCAGGCTGGTGGTTTCATATTCTCAAGGGAGACTGACTTTGCCCCCAGCCCAGAGCCCAGGGCCTACCATCTCCCTCTAGGGAAGGGAGGGTTGGTGGTTTTATTTCCAAACTCCAAGGGTGTTAACTCTAGGGATTGTAGCTTTTTCTGGCCCTGTTTCCTGCACCCCTTTCCTCCCCCCACCCCCCACCATCCTCTCAGGGCACATGGCTCTATGAATGCAGGGTCTCTAGTACTCAGAGTTGGGCAAAGCCCCGAGGGGAAAAGACTGCTCCAGTACCTGCTCACTTCTCTCTTTTGTGACTTTCCCTCACTTTCCCCGTGTCCTCAGCCAAGCATTTGAAAAAAAAGATTGTAGTAATTTGTCTAACAATTTTAGAGGCTCTGTACCTGTAGTGAGATTGTTGTTCTGGACATGTAATCTGCCATTAATGTCTGAAATGGGATTCCTGCTGATTTGTGTAAGCCTGGATTTATTTAGTGTATCTATAAATCTACTGGTTAATAAGAGACTTTCAAGTTCATCTAATTTGTCTCTCTCGCTTCAGTTTTATAGTTGAGGCCTAAATAGATAAAGTGATTAGACTAAAAGTCTAATAGCCAAGTCACAGTTGAACTAAGACCAGAACAGATGTTATCTGATCCAAGGCCATCCTTGGTGCCACCATATGTGTGGCTTCTGTTTTAGATATTTGGACAATACTTATTTTTATGGTATCTCAGAAATTTAGAATGATTGAGGAATGATGGAAGCCTGGTTTATGTGGATATGAGTTAGAACCTTGTTATTCTCATCATGGGCCTGAAGCCTCACCATTGCCTTGGAGCTTGTTAGAAAATGCACAGTCTGGGTGTCTGGGTGGCTCAGTCGGTTAAGCTTCTGCCTTTGGCTCAGGTCATGATCTCAGGGTCCTGGGATCAAGCCCTGCATAGGGCTCCCTGCTCAGCGGGGATCCTGCCACCCCCCCCCCCCCCGCTTGTGCACTTTCTCTCTGACAAATCAATAAAATCTTTTTTTTTTAAAAATTATTTATTTATTTATTTGCCAGTGATAGAGGGAGAGAAAGCGAGCAAGCACAGGCAGACAGAGAGGCAGGCAGAGGTAGAGGGAGAAGGAGGCTCCCTGCTGAGCAAGGAGCCCGATGTGGGACTCGATCCCAGGACGCTGGGATCATGACCTGAGCCGAAGGCAGCCGCTTAACCAACTGAGCCACCCAGGCGTCCCTAAAATCTTTTTTAAAAAGAGAGAAAATGCACAATCTTGGGCTGCACCCCAGATGTGCTCCATCAGAATCTGTATTTTGATGTGATCCCCGCATGTTGTACACACATTCACATCTGAGAAGCACTTTCCGGATAACAGTAATTAAGCATTTCTCTCTCTCTCTCTTTTTTTTTGGGGGGGGGGGGCGCTCCTTTGAACTACGCTTCCATGTTTATCTTCTCCATAGTTTAGAGAAGACTCGTGGTGTATCCTCCCTCGGGCTATGACTCTTGATGAGTAAATTGAAAGATTTTGAAAGCATACATGATCTTTTTGCTATTTGTTCTCATAGATAGTTGAGACTTGAAAGTAGAGATGACTGGCCTTATGGATGGTGTCAATGAAAGGGATGTCGATATCTGAATCATCTTGTCCAGGAAGAAACTACAGTTTACACAGTCAGAGGAGAATGTAATTTCCTAGAGTCTGGCCAAGTGGTAGATTTTAAACTTAGCCCCAAAGGAGAGGATCACAAGGCCAGAGGAAATGGTGACATTGGTTACACTGGAGGACAACAGGTAGAAGATGAGATGCGACTCCAGTGGAAAGAGGAGGCAGTAATTTACATGAGAAAACAATCAGTTCCGTACCTAGAAATAACAGTCACTCAGATGTCTCTCTGTGAGTATGTATAACTTGAATAATAAAATGAGTTACATTGAGGATTAGTGTGTGTCTTAGATGTTACTGAAGCTTATTAGGATGGGGACTCAAGATTGGAATCTAGGGACTCCTGGGTGGCTCAGAAGGTTAAGCGTCTGCCTTTGGCTGAGGTCATGATCCCAGGGTCTGTACACTGAGTCCTGTATCCCACTCCCTGCTCAGTGGGGAGTCTGCTTCTCCCTCGGCCTCTCTCCCATGCTCATGCACACGCGCCCTCACTCTCTTTGTCTCTCAAAAATAAATAAATAAAATCTTTTAAAAAGAATCTAGTGCTGAAAAGATACAAACCTGCTCAAAAGGAATGACATGACAGAAGGTGAGGCCCTGAATGTCAAGGAGTACAACTGCCAGGGAATCTTTGAATAGAGGGGGAAAACCTAGGGAACTTTCTAGAAAGAGGATCAGAGATAATTGCATTCCTTTGTTACAGGCCACCTAAGTGAGTAGAAAAAATGGCGGGTATGTACCTGATGTAGATTGAAAACAGGAAATAGCAACACAGAAAGTGACGAGAGACCTTACTTAGTCAATGCCTAGTGAGATAGAATTATAGTTTCTTGAGTTCCCTTGTTGAAATTTTGATCTATTTTAAGGCAGAGAACTTAAGAACTTTGCAAAATTCTGAATATTAAAAAGAAACTAATTAAGTAGTAGTGCTGGTAACCTTCAGGAAAAGCTGTCCATATCCAGTTATTTGTCCCTGAAGCCCCGGGAGGGGGATCAAGCTAGATTCTGTCTTAACACAGAAGTAGATTTTTTAGAAGGCAGATAATGAAAGTTACAAGGGAAAAAAAAGAGATAGTTGTTATTACTGGGCAGTTCTGGAATGGATATTGATCCCTTAAGTTTTGAAACTGAAAATTCAGAACGTCCAAGCCAAATGGTCCTTGGCAAAAAGTCATAGTAAATGAGACAAGCAGTTAAACCTAGGATGGTCATACAGGTAGTGTTCCTCTGAGCTTATAATTTTTTTTTAAAGTGTAAAGCTGGAAGGACAACAGCCATGGACAGATGAAGAGGAAGCACAGACCTGCACAATTAGCATCAAGAAAGTTGAAGCCCCAGTGAGCCGTGGCTTTAAAAAATGCTACAGATTAAAAAAAGTTTGTTTGTTTGTTTGTTTTAATTTCCTGAAGTTGAATTTAAAAGCAGCTTGCTGCCTTGGGCCCAGGCCGGTAGTGGAAAGTTGATGTATAACAGAGGAAGTGGG
This sequence comes from Mustela lutreola, assembly GCF_030435805.1. Classification (NCBI taxonomy): domain Eukaryota; kingdom Metazoa; phylum Chordata; class Mammalia; order Carnivora; family Mustelidae; genus Mustela; species Mustela lutreola. Next base: position 74,602,000 of record NC_081292.1, read on the forward strand.
TTTTGTACTCTGTTAATGATACTGACCTTCAGACTAGAAATGACAGGATCAGCGAGCGGTCCTAAGATGTGTGCTACCTCCAAGCTGCTGGGAGAATTTGAGTTTGGGACCACAGAATCGTTCAGTGATCCAAGAGCTTGGAAAGGTGGAGAAAGAACATATGAGCATAAGTCAGTTCAGTGCTAACTCTAGCTCAGACAGGTTATTTATAAATCACTAGAAGAGGAAGTTGTTGCCACCAGGCTACAGCGTGAATCCACTATAAAGTCATGTCATGCTAATCTCTTGACAGAATTCTGGCTGGTAAGTCAGGAGAACACAGCAGCTTAATTCATCACAACTTTGTCAGAGAATAAGGGTCAGTTGTTGTTGTTGCTGTTTATGTCTTAATAGTGGAATTGAGAGAGGAGAAATTAATGTTAACGTAGGTAGGCGGGATACTATGTGTCTGAATGACTGTATTCAGAGGTTCCTGTCAAATGTATTATGAGGGGAACATTTTCACGTTGAGTCACAGCACTGTGTTCTCACCCTTGTCCATTCAGCATTTCCTTAATGTCTTTATTTCAGAGCCATTTTAAGAAGCTCACAAAAAATGCCCACTTTGGTTAAACCAATTCTCTAAGTGGTAGGGTCCCTAGAGTCTAGTATGACCTGAGGATAGTGGTAGGGGATCTAGAGTAGAGGTGGCAAATGCTGGGCTCTCAGGCTTTTCCCATGCCCGTCCCTGCACACATCACCACGGCGTTGGGCCATTTTCTCCCACTGAGCACATAACAGTTCTCCTCAACACAGCGCCACCTCTCCAATCCAGAGAAAGGATGGACTAGCCGAGTCTTCTGGATCCATTATAAATACTGTTCATCAGTAGAGTGTTGGGTGATGGGTGAGTATGGGCACAGATGCAGGGTTATTCTGAGGGCCACCTTGAGTGAACTTGTTTCTGACATGAGGATGTGGCAGCATCTTTTCAGGAAAGTTAAGGTGCTGAATGAGTAAATTTATCAAAGAGGAATCCGAAGAGCCCACCACAGCTCTGTAAAGACAAGACGAATTAAGCTAAGGAGTTCCCAGGGGCAGGGCCAAGAGTCTCCTAAAGAAAAGATTTAAAAAGTGATTTTTCAGGCGCCTGGGTGGCTCAGTGGGTTAAGCCACTGCCTTTGGCTCAGGTCATGATCTCAGGGTCCTGGGATAGAGCCCCACATCGGGCTCTCTGCTCAGCAGGGAGCCTGTTTCCCTTCCTCTCTCTCTTCCTGCCTCTCTGTCTACTTGTGATCTCTGTCTGTCAAATAAATAAATAAATTTTTTTTTAAAAAAATAGGGATTTCTCAGAACCTTTTTCCTCCTGAGGATGTGCTTTGAAAATCATCGTGCAAAATGCCATGAAACTTTATTGTAAGAATTTGTGTATACAAAAATTTTAAATCAGTGTAACACTTCAGTAGAAAGAAAATGCACACTCTGAAAAATTCCTTAATCCTTTAACTTCAAATAATATGATTTGGTTCTGTCTGTTTACCTTGTATTTTACATTTCTTACTTACAAAATACGTGTCTTGGTAAATTAAGGAGGACATAAGTTACTTGCCAAGATCATTATCCAGTTCTACAATAGTTGATATATTTTTTGATTGTTATAAAAAAACATAACGAAGGCTTACCGTCATAGCCTCTTTTAAGTGTGTAGTACAGTAACGTTGTGGATGTTCACTCACACTGTCGTGCAACAGATCTCTAGAGCTTTCTCATCTTTCAAAATGAGCTCTCCCCCAACTGAAAGCAACTCCCTGAAAAGGAGCTCTGCTTTCCCCGTAGGACCAGCTCCTAGCAGCCACCATTCTGTTTTCTCTTGGTAAGAGTTTGATGACTTTAGATACTTTATGTGAGTGGAATTATGTAGTATTTGTTTCAGTGCAATGAGGTTATTTCACTGGCATAATGGTTCATCAGTGTAGTAGCATGAGACAGGACTTCCTTCTTCTTCTTTTTTTTTTTTTTTAAAGATTTTATTTATTTATTTGACAGACAGAGATCACAAGGAGGCAGAGAGGCAGTGAGAGAGAGAGGAGGAAGTGGGCTCTCTGCTGAGCAGAGAGCCCAATGCGGGCCTCAATCCCAGGACCCTGAGACCATGACCTGAGCCGAAGGCAGAGGCTTTAACCAACCCACTGAGTCACCCAGGTGCCCAGGACTTCCTTCTTTTTTTAAAGCTGGATAATATTCCACCATATGACTATATGACTATAGTCATATATGACTATTCCACATATGACTATACCACATTTTCTTTAGCCATTCATCGGTGATGGACGTTTAGGTTGCTTCCCCCTCCTGGCTATCATAAATAATGCTGCCCTGAGCACGGTAATGCAAATACCTCTTTTGAGATCCTGTTTTCACTTCTTTTGGATGAATACCCAGAAGTGGGCCTGTGGCTTGTGTGGTAGTTGTATTTTTAATTTTTGAAAGAACCTCTGTACTGTTTTCCACAGCGGTTGCACCATTTTACAGTCCTACCAACAGTGGGCAAGGGTCCCAGTTTCTCCACATCCTCACCAACATTTGTTATTTTCAGGTTTGTTTTGTTTTGTTTAATAAGGTATGAGGTGATCGCCCCCTTGTAGTTTTGGTGTGAGTATTCATGGTGATAAGTGATATTGAGTATCTTTTCAAATACTTTTTGGCCACTTATATATCTTCTTTGGAGAAGTATCAATTCAAGTCTTAGGTCCATTTTTTTTTTTTTAATTTTTTATTTTTTATAAACATATATTTTTTATAAACATATATTTTTATCCGCAGGTCTGTGAATCACCAGGTTTACACACTTCACAGCACTCACCAAATCACATACCCTCCCCAATGTCCATAATCCCACTCCCTTCTCCCAAACCCCCTCCCCCCGGCAACCCTCAGTTTGTTTTGTGAGATTAAGAGTCACTTATGGTTTGTCTCCCTCCCAATCCCATCTTGTTTCATTTATTCTTCTACCCACTTAAGCCTCCATGTTGCATCACCACTTCCTCATATCAGGGAGATCATATGATAGTTGTCTTTCTCTGCTTGACTTATTTCGCTAAGCATGATACGCCCTAGTTCCATCCACGTTGTTGCAAATGGCAAGATTTCATTTCTTTTGATGGCTGCATAGTATTCCATTGTGTATATATACCACATCTTCTTGATCCATTCATCTGTTGATGGACATCTAGGTTCTTTCCATAGTTTGGCTATTGTGGACATTGCTGCTATAAACATTCGGGTGCATGTGTCCCTTTGGATCACTACATTTGTATCTTTAGGGTAAATACCCAATAGTGCAATTGCTGGGTCATAGGGCAGTTCTATTTTCAACATTTTGAGGAACCTCCATGCTGTTTTCCAGAGTGGCTGCACCAGCTTGCATTCCCACCAAAAGTGTAGGAGGGTTCCCCTTTCTCCGCATCCTCGCCAGCATCTGTCATTTCCTGACTTGTTGATTTTAGCCATTCTGACTGGTGTGAGGTGATATCTCATTGTGGTTTTGATTTGTATTTCCCTGATGCCGAGTGATATGGAGCACTTTTTCATGTGTCTGTTCGCCATCTGGATGTCTTCTTTGCAGAAATGTCTGTTCATGTCTTCTGCCCATTTCTTGATTGGATTATTTGTTCTTTGGGTGTTGAGTTTGCTAAGTTCTTTATAGATTCTGGACACTAGTCCTTTATCTGATATGTCGTTTGCAAATATCTTCTCCCATTCTGTCAGTTGTCTTTTGATTTTGTTAACTGTTTCCTTTGCTGTGCAAAAGCTTTTGATCTTGATGAAATCCCAGTAGTTCATTTTTTCCCTTGCTTCCCTTGCCTTTTGCGTTGTTCCTAGGAAGATGTTGCTGCGGCAGAGGTCGAAGAGGTTGCTGCCCGTGTTCTCCTCAAGGATTTTGATGGATTCCTTTCGTACATTGAGGTCCTTCATCCATTTTGAGTCTATTTTTGTGTGTGGTGTAAGGAAATGGTCCAATTTCATTTTTCTGCATGTGGCTGTCCAATTTTCCCAGCACCATTTATTGAAAAGGCTGTCTTTTTTCCATTGGACATTCTTTCCTGCTTTGTCGAAGATTAGTTGACCATAGAGTTGAGGGTCTATTTCTGGGCTCTCTATTCTGTTCCATTGATCTATGTGTCTGTTTTTGTGCCAGTACCATGCTGTCTTGATGATGACAGCTTTGTAATAGAGCTTGAAGTCCGGAATTGTGATGCCACCAACGTTGGCTTTCTTTTTCAATATCCCTTTGGCTATTCGAGGTCTTTTCTGGTTCCATATAAATTTTAGAATTATTTGTTCCATTTCTTTGAAAAAGATGGATGGTACTTTGATAGGAATTGCATTAAATGTGTAGATTGCTTTAGGTAGCATAGACATTTTCACAATATTTATTCTTCCAATCCAGGAGCATGGAACATTTTTCCATTTCTTTGTGTCTTCCTCAATTTCTTTCATGAGTACTTTATAGTTTTCTGAGTATAGATTCTGTGTCTCTTTGGTTAGGTTTATTCCTAGGTATCTTATGGTTTTGGATGCAATTGTAAATGGGATTGACTCCTTAATATCTCTTTCTTCTGTCTTGCTGTTGGTGTAGAGAAATGCAACTGATTTCTGTGCATTGATTTTATATCCTGACACTTTACTGAATTCCTGTATAAGTTCTAGCAGTTTTGGAGTGGAGTCTTTTGGGTTTTCCACATATAGTATCATATCATCTGCGAAGAGTGATAATTTGACTTCTTCTTTGCCGATTTGGATGCCTTTAATTTCCTTTTGTTGTCTGATTGCTGAGGCTAGGACCTCTAGTACGATGTTGAATAGCAGTGGTGATAATGGACATCCCTGCCGTGTTCCTGACCTTAGCGGAAAAACTTTCAGTTTTTCTCCATTGAGAATGATATTTGCGGTGGGTTTTTCATAGATGGCTTTGATGATATTGAGGTATGTGCCCTCTATCCCTACACTTTGAAGAGTTTTGATCAGGAAGGGATGTTGTACTTTGTCAAATGCTTTTTCAGCATCTATTGAGAGTATCATATGGTTCTTGTTCTTACTTTTATTGATGTGTTGTATCACATTGACTGATTTGCGGATGTTGAACCAACCTTGCAGCCCTGGAATAAATCCCACTTGGTCGTGGTGAATAATCTTTTTAATGTACTGTTGAATCCTATTGGCTAGTATTTTGTTGAGTATTTTCGCATCTGTGTTCATCAAGGATATTGGTCTATAGCTCTCTTTTTTGGTGGGATCCTTGTCTGGTTTTGGGATCAAGGTGATGCTGGCCTCATAAAATGAGTTTGGAAGTTTTCCTTCCATTTCTATTTTTTGGAACAGTTTTAGGAGAATAGGAATTAGTTCTTCTTTAAATGTTTGGTAGAATTCCCCCGGGAAGCCGTCTGGCCCTGGGCTTTTGTTTGTTTGGAGATTTTTAATGACTGTTTCAATCTCCTTACTGGTTATGGGTCTGTTCAGGCTTTCTATTTCTTCATGGTTCAGTTGTGGTAGTTTATATGTTTCTAGGAATGCATCCATTTCTTCCAGATTGTCAAATTTATTGCCGTAGAGTTGCTCATAGTATGTTCTTATAATAGTTTGTATTTCTTTGGTGTTAGTTGTGATCTCTCCTCTTTCATTCATGATTTTATTTATTTGGGTCCTTTCTCTTTTCTTTTTGATAAGTCGGGCCAGGGGTTTATCAATTTTATTAATTCTTTCAAAGAACCAGCTCCTAGTTTCGTTGATTTGTTCTATTGTTTTTTTGGTTTCTATTTCATTGATTTCTGCTCTGATCTTTATGATTTCTCTTCTCCTGCTGGGCTTAGGGTTTCTTTCTTGTTCTTTCTCCAGCTCCTTTAGGTGTAGGGTTAGGTTGTGTACCTGAGACCTTTCTTGTTTCTTGAGAAAGGCTTGTACCGCTATATATTTTCCTCTCAGGACTGCCTTTGTTGTGTCCCACAGATTTTGAACCGTTGTATTTTCATTATCATTTGTTTCCATGATTTTTTTCAATTCTTCTTTAATTTCCCGGTTGACCCATTCATTCTTTAGAAGGATACTGTTTAGTCTCCATGTATTTGGGTTCTTTCCAAACTTCCTTTTGTGGTTGAGTTCTAGCTTTAGAGCATTGTGGTCTGAAAATATGCAGGGAATGATCCCAATCTTTTGATACCTGTTGAGTCCTGATTTAGGACCGAGGATGTGATCTATTCTGGAGAATGTTCCATGTGCACTAGAGAAGAATGTGTATTCTGTTGCTTTGGGATGAAATATTCTGAATATATCTGTGATGTCCATCTGGTCCAGTGTGTCATTTAAGGCCTTTATTTCCTTGCTGATCTTTTGCTTGGATGACCTGTCCATTTCAGTGAGGGGAGTGTTAAAGTCCCCTACTATTATTGTATTATTGTTGATGTGTTTCTTTGATTTTGTTATTAATTGGTTTATATAGTTGGCTGCTCCCACATTGGGGGCATAGATATTTAAAATTGTTAAATCTTCTTGTTGGACAGACCCTTTGAGTATGATATAGTGTCCTTCCTCATCTCTTATTATAGTCTTTGGCTTAAAATCTAATTGATCTGATATAAGGATTGCCACTCCTGCTTTCTTCTGATGTCCATTAGCATGGTAAATTCTTTTCCACCCCCTCACTTTAAATCTGGAGGTGTCTTCGGGCTTAAAATGTGTTTCTTGGAGGCAACATATAGATGGGTTTTGTTTTTTTATCCATTCTGATACCCTGTGTCTTTTGACAGGGGCATTTAGCCCATTCACATTCAGGGTAACTATTGAGAGATATGAATTTAGTGCCATTGTATTGCCTGTAAGGTGACTGTTACTGTATATGGTCTCTGTTCCTTTCTGATCTACCACTTGTAGGCTCTCTCTTTGCTTAGAGGACACCTTTCAATATTTCCTGTAGAGCTGGTTTGGTATTTGCAAATTCTTTCAGTTGTTGTTTGTCCTGGAAGCTTTTAATCTCTCCTTCTATTTTCAATGATAGCCTAGCTGGATATAGTATTCTTGGCTGCATGTTTTTCTCGTTTAGTGCTCTGAAAATATCATGCCAGCTCTTTCTGGCCTGCCAGGTCTCTGTGGATAAGTCAGCTGCCAATCTAATATTTTTACCATTGTATGTTACAGACTTCTTTTCCCGGGCTGCTTTCAGGATTTTCTCTTTGTCATTGAGACTTGTAAATTTTACTATTAGGTGTCGGGGTGTGGGCCTATTCTTATTGATTTTGAGGGGCATTCTCTGAACCTCCTGAATTTTGATGCTCGTTCCCTTTGCCATATTGGGGAAATTCTCCCCAATAATTCTCTCCAGTATATCTTCTGCTCCCCTCTCACTTTCTTCTTCTTCTGGAATCCCAATTATTCTAATGTTGTTTCGTCTTATGGTGTCACTTATCTCTCGAATTCTCCCCTCATGGTCCAGTAGCTGTTTGTCCCTCTTTTGATCAGCTTCTTTATTCTCTGTCATTTGGTCTTCTATATCACTAATTCTTTCTTCTGCCTCATTTATCCTAGCAGTGAGAGCCTCCATTTTTGATTGCACCTCATTAATAGCTTTTTTGATTTCAACTTGGTTAGATTTTAGTTCTTTTATTTCTCCAGAAAGGGCTTTTATATCTCTCGAGAGGGTTTCTCTAATATCTTCCATGCCTTTTTCGAGCCCGGCTAGAACCTTGAGAATTGTCATTCTGAACTCTAGATCTGACATATTACTGATGTCTGTATTGATTAGGTCCCTAGCCTTCGGTACTGCCTCTTGTTCTTTTTTTTTGTGGTGAATTTTTACGTCTTGTCATTTTGTCCAGATAAGAGTAAATGAAGGGGCAAGTAAAATACTAAAAGGGTGGCAACAACCCCAGGAAAATATGCTTTAGCCAAATTAGAAGAGATCCAAAATCGTGAGTGGGGAGAAAGGGGATAAAAAGAGGTTCAAAAAGGAAGAAAGAAAAAAGAAAAAAAAAAAAAAGAAAAGAAAAGAATTTTTTAAAAAAAGAAAACACCTAAGAAAAATGTAAAGAAATATATATATATATTAGATAAATTAGTAAAAAATCGTTAAAAAAGAAAAAGGTAACAGTTAAAAAAAAAAATTTTACCCGAAGGCGAGAAAAAAAAAAAAATGAAAAAGAAAAAATTAAATTAACTGCAAGACTAAAAAAAATCACAGGAAAAAAGCCATGAGTTCCGTGCTTGGCTTTCTCCTCCTCTGGAATTCTGCTGCTCTCCTTGGTATTGAAACCGCACTCCTTGGTAGGTGAACTTGGTCTCGGCTGGATTTCTTGTTGATCTTCTGGGGGAGGGGCCTGTTGTAGTGATTCTCAAGTGTCTTTGCCCCAGGCGGAATTACACCGCCCTTACCCGGGGCCGGGGTGAGTAATCCGCTCGGGTTTGCTTTCAGGAGCTTTTGTTCCCTGAGCGCTTTCCGTAGAGTTCCAGAGAACGGGAATACAAATGTCGGCCTCCTGGTCTCCGGCCCGGAGGAGCCGAGAGCCCAGGGCCCCACTCCTCAGTGCGCCCTCAGAGAACAGCGCCCAGTTACTCCCGTCTGCCTGACCTCCGGCCGCGCTCCGAGCTCACCGAGCCTGCGACCGGTTCAAGGTAACACCGAGCTGCGAGCTTACTGTCGGCTCTGTCTCTGTAGCCGGCTTTCCCGTTCCAATACCCGCAAGCTCTGCGACACTCAGACACCCCCGATCCTTCTGTGACCCTGCGGGACCTGAGGCCACGCTGACCCCGCGTGGGCTTCGCCCCGGTTTAGCCTCTGGAGCGATGTCCCTCAGCGGAACAGACTTTTAAAAGTCCTGATTTTGTGCGCGGTTGCTCCGCCGCTTGCCGGGAGCCGGCCCCTCCCCCCGGGGTCTATCTTCCCGTCGCTTTGGATTCACTTCTCCGCCGGTCCTACCTTTCAGAAAGTGGTTGTTTTTCTGTTTCCAGAATTGCTGTTCTTCTTCTCTTCAATCTGCCGATGGATTTTCAGGTGTTTGCAATCTTTAGATAAGCTATCTAGCTGATCTCCGGCTAGCTGAAGCAGTCTCAGCTTGCTACTTCTCCGCCATCTTGACTCCTCCCTTAGGTCCATTTTTTAATTGGGTTACATTTTGTTTCTGTTGAGCTGTAGGAGTTGTTGGTTTGTTTTTTTTTTTTTTTAATATATCCTGCGTAGTAACGCCTCATCAGATATGTGGTCTGCTCATATTCTTTCCCATTATTTAAGCTGTCTTCTCATTCTGTTGATCTTTTTCTTTGCCACACAGAAGTTTTTAAGTTTGATGTGGTCACTTTTATTTTTGCTTTTGTTGCCTGTGTTTTGATGTCCTGTCCAAAAAATCATTGCCAAACACAGTGTCGTGAAGCTTTCCATCAAGTCATCTTCTGGAGTTTCATACTTTCAAGTCTTGCATTTAAGTCTTTAATCCATTTTGAATTAATTTTTGTATGTGATCTTAAAGTAAGGGCCCAACTTCATTCTTTTGCATGTGGAAATCCAGTTTTCCCAGCACCATTTTTTGAAGAGATTGTCCTTTTCTTATTGTGTGGCCTTGGAGCTCATATTTGAGCATATGTGAGGTTATTTCTGACCTCTCTTCTGTTCCATTGGTGTATATGTCTGTCTTTTTGCTGATTTTGATTTTGTGTCGATTACTGTAGCTTTGAAATATGTTTTGAAATCAGGAACTGTGAGGCTGCCAACGTTGTTTTTCTTTCTTAATCATTTTAGCTATTCAATTCCATGTGAATTTTAGGATTTTTTTTCTATTTCTATATTAAATGCCATTGATATTTTGAGAGGGATTCCACTGAATCTGCAGATCACTTTGGGTAGTATGGACACTTAATATATTGTAATGTTATATATGTAATATATAATGTATAATAATAGGAATATTTTTTATTTTTTAAATATATAATTGATATGTCTAAATAAAATTATTAATATACTATTATATATAATAGGATTGCATATTTTTTACTTTTTAAAAAACTTATTTTTAATTCAAGTATCATTAACATCGAGCATTATATTAGTTTCAGTGTATAAAATAATGATTCAACAGTCCTGTACATTACTCAGTGCTCATCCCAAGCGTACTCCTAAACTCTTCACCTGTTTCAGCCATCTCCCCACCCACCTGTCCTCTGGCAACCACCAGTTTTCTGTAGATGAATCTTTATTTTTTTTTTGGTCTCTTTTTTTCTTTATTCATTTGTTTCTTAAATTCCACATATGAATTAAATCATATGTATTTGTCTTTCTCTGATTTATTTAACTTAGCTTAATACCCTCTAGACCCACTCAAGTCCTATTGCAAGGAATAGGACTTTATTTTATTAATTATGTGGAAGAGCTGGTTGTCTATGAAGGCTACCTGTGCTTCATAGAAATAAAATTATGCCATTGTCTTATTAAAGATACTTATTTTCTTTTACCTTCTCTCTAAGAGGAGGAGTGGGAAGATAGGGTTAAATAGCTCCAGCTCAGGTCATTAAGGCATGACCTAAAAATAAGGGTCAAGGTAATTCAAAAGGATCTCTCTGAGTTAAACCTTCATGGAAATTATCCCATGCATCAAAGGATTGTTCTAGCAATCCTAACTCTTGTGATTATATTGAAATTCAGAATAAGTATTAATAGTGAGCATTTTACTTTGAGCTCTGGCATTTTAGCCCGTGACTAATTCTTGTTCATGGACTTAAAGACATAAATAGGCTAATAAAAAGTTACCTAGTAGGATGGTAAAGCTGGTTCCTGCTGTCATTAGTCTTTATGAGTTATTTTTCTTTTGGCTCAGCTTTCTTTGTAATGAGCAATGTCTTCTTATTCCATGAATATAGATTCTTCTTTGTAAGGATATTTATTATAGGCTTTTGACCTCCTGTTCTCTAGAGAGAAGTTCTCGAGAACTTCAAGTTGTGTCCTGCTTGTTTTGGTCTAGTTCTTTCATAATAGAGGCTGGTGATCTTGGGTTCATTCTTATTTAAGTGTGAAATATGTAATTTCTGTGTCACTGTGGGCAGGCCTTTTCTGTTGGGCTTCAGTATGGGATCATGCTATAAAGACCTGACTCTTTCAAATATTCCTATCCATGGGTCTTTACAGCTATTTTGTGTTTTCTAATAATAATCTATCAAACTGTTACTTGGAATGGTTATGTCTTCCTACTTTTTACTCCATAGCCTTGCTCTCCATGGGGCTCCTTTGTACCTAATATCTTTGATTTGGGGACTTTTGGGAAGTCCTGTGATTTAAGTTGGTTTTCTCCTGATAGGCACTTCCCACTGGAGGTGTGTGCCGTTCTGATTTCTGATTGCTGCTGATTCCTCCCATCTCTTTTCCATTTCTCACAAATTTGTTGCTCTCATCTTCCTCTGTGACTCGTCAATTTTCTTTAGTCTGTGGTTTTTTAAAAAGTATTTTCTACTCAAATTTTAGTGGTTCTTCTGGAGGTAACAGAAATAGACACACATGCTCAATCTGCTATGTTTATTGGAGACCCTGTCCCTAACACAGCAGAATTCCAGTCCCACACTCCCCCTGAGAGCTTTTCCTGGAACTCTGGATGCCACTGGTTTCCTGGATGAAAACACTTGTTTCCAGTTATTTGCCATATACTTGTTTCTGTGGCCATACAACTGAATTAATACCTTTTCTTATTACCTTATTTTGGTTGTGTGTGTGTGTGTGTATGTGTGTGTGTGTGTGTGTGTGTTTAAGATTTTATTTGTTTATTTGACAGATGGAGATCACAAGTAGGCAGAGAGACAGGCAGAGAGAGAGAGAAGGAAGCAGGCTTCCTGCTGAGCAGAGATTCCGATGCGGGGCTGATCCCAGGACCCTGGGATCATGACCTGAGCCGAAGGCAGAGGCTTTAACCCACTGAGCCACCCAGGTGCTACTTTATTTTGTTTTTAAAAGTTTAAGACACTTGGGCGCCTCAATCTGTTGAGCATCTGCCTTCAGCTCATGTCATGATCCCAGGGTCCTATGATAGAGCCGCTTATTAGTAGCTAGACTCCCTGCTCAGCAGGGAGTCTGCTTCTCCCTCTCCCTCTGCCTGCTGCTTCCTCTGCTTGTGCTCTCTTTCTGTCAAATAAATAAATAAGATCTTTAAATAGAAAAAGAAAGTTTAAAACACATTAAATTTTAAAAGGAACTATATCTTAATCCTATTCTGTTCAATTTATTTATTTGTTCAATACCAAAGCATTAGACTTGTTATTACAGGGAACTATCTAGAGATCTACCACTCAGAGGCATATGATCTTGTGGAAGTAGCAGGAAAAGTGTAACTAACAATGAGGCAGAACACTAGACCAGGAGGGGTGTACAGCCTGGAAGGGGAGGTAGGGAAGTCTAGTGGCCAGCCAGCAGAAACAAAGGATGAAAACTCCAAAGGAGGGAAAGCCCCAGGGTTGGATCAGACGAGAATAAGTTTTATTTCATAAAATCTGGGGTTTCTCTTAAAGGAATTTTAAAAGTCCATCTATAAGTAATTTTATTTATTGTATCTTTTGCTCAGCTAGGCAAATCTGTCTGTTGCTTTCTTCCACTGAATAGAGGACAGCATCTAATATATAATATACACCTATAGGTATTTGATAATTTAATGAATAATCACTTAGGGAACAGATGCTTTAAATATTCTGCTTTCTTGTGCTTAAAAAAATAAACATGAGGTTTTATTTTGTTCTGCTTTTCCCAAATTTAGATTTTCCTTGCTCCTACTTAACTTGGAGGAATATTACTTTGAACAACACACAGCTAATCATATTCAGAACAAAGGCGGTCAGTATGAAAGGTAAGGAAGATGTTTGAATCTCTGTGAATAGACATTTCCCTTGTCTGATATTTTTAAAATGAAATGTATGGTCATATAGATTTGTCCCCCTTTTGTACTGGGAGAGTAACGAGAAAGGAGGACTTCAAAGTTGTTGCTATAACTTCAGATATTTTCTAAAGCTGAGAAGCAGTGTGTACGAATTCCTCTAATGTGAGTGTCTAACTCAGCTGGACAGGACTGATTCATCCCAGCTCTTTTTTCTTGTATCACTTTTGTACTTAACACTCTCAATTATTTGGGTTATGGTGTTATAAAGTCATAATCATAAAACACCAGAGTCGCATAAAAATCAGTACTTTCAAAATGAATAATTTGATTTGAACTGGACGCAAAGTCAATTTTCTCTATATTGTATTCATTACTGTGTATTGCTATAGAAACACATTTGGTTTCTTTCACCACACTTTTTGAAAGCTGTGTACAATAACGTGTAATGAAGTATTTAGTTTAAAATGCCAACTTGGAATTAACTAAGATCAGAATTGTTCCCACAAAATTGTATCTGCTGATGATTTCCTTTGGGGATGTCCCTTAACTGTAGGTCATAACTTGATCACACTTTGATATTAGATAAACTCTATAATTTTTAGTGTTCCTCAGCTTTTATCTTGAAAGGACCACCACAGCCATGTGATATTTGTTTAAACACAACCTAAAGAGAAAATTACTTAGCTTTTTGTTAGGGAACTTATGGCATGTCTGTTTCCTTAGCAGTCAAATTAGACGATTCTTGTTCCTTGAGATCAGCACCTTGCTTTCTTCTGGAATTTTGCTCATATTCTTCTCCCTAATTCCATACCTCTGTTTTTCCTCCCAGTACTCCTCTGCTGTATACCGTAAAACATTTTGCTTAAAATTAAGTGCATTTGTTTATTATTTTTTTTGCATTTGTTTATTATTAAAACACCAATATAAGCTAGCAACCCAAAACCTGTTTTTATAATTTTTAAGTTATTAATGGAGTTCAGTGGTACGACCCATGGAAGTAAATTCGTGATATCTAGCAACATTGCATGTGCATTTACCTATTGATCTAGCAGGTCTACTTGTAGGGAACTATCTCACTATCTTACCATGGGAAATATAGAAATGGAAATATGTACAAGGTTATTTATCATAACACTACTTGTAATTGTAAAATACTGAAAATAATCCAATAGGGGACTGATTGAATAAACAATGGAATGTCCTTGTAATGGAGTACTATGCAGCTGTAACAAAGGAATGAAACAGGTGTAGTGCTGTGGAATGATCTCCAGTATATATTCTGTGTGAAAAATAAGAGGCAGAGTACTGTGGATTGCATGCTATCTTTCACATAATTATGAAGGGAGAAGAATAATTTTTTGGTTGTATTTTAAAAAATTAAAAACATTTTAAATTATATATTTAAAAAAACATAAACTAAAAGCTAATGAAAGTGATTATCTACAGAGAAGGATCGATGGAGAAATAATATAAAATGGCAACTAGACTTCTCTGACTGTTCCTTATTTTATAATTTTGCCTTTGGAACTGTAGAAATATTTTAAATATATTTTAATATAGACTTAACATTTCAGAAGAAACAGTAAACCTTATAAAATCAAAGAGAAAATGAAACAAGTGAACTTAACTATATGTATGTTGGAAGGTTAACCACAGAGAATTATTGTAATCAGCTTCACAACATAGTAATTTGTGTCTCTGGTGAGATACGGCCTAAGTTGAAAAAGAATTGCAAAAAGAGGTTGTAAATGTTTTAGTTGTAATATTGTTGTTAGTAATTTGGGTATTATTATTTTGAAACTGGCTTATTCACATGTGCACATAGATTTATATAGTTAAATGAAGTAAATGAATAATATGTCTATGAAAAGACAAGACTTTCAGGATGAAAGACCTACAAATCTAATAGTAAAGAAGTTAAATTAAAAACCTAATGTTATATTTGAATTGGAAATGTTTGTATAGGTTCATATACTTTTCTTTTAAAAGAAAGTATTTGCAGGGCGCCTGGGTGGCACAGTGGGTTAAAGCCTCTGCCTTCAGCTCGGGTCATGATCCCACAGACCTGGGATTGAGCCCCACATTAGGCTCTCTGCTCAGCAGGGAGCCTCCTTCCCCCTCTCTCTCTCTTCCTGCCTCTCTGCCTACATGTGATCTCTGTCTGTCAAATAAATAAATAAAATCTTTAAAAAAAATAAAAATAAAAGAAAGTATTTTCTAGCTCTCCCCTCTGGAAAGGCCTAGAAACAACCCGGTAGCCATGAGCACTGAGACTGTGCTGTCCATACCACTTCCCACAAAAAAAGAATGAGGGCTCTTTGAGAAGTTGCTGAATCTAAGTCTGGGGCAGGAAGGGTGCAAGGTGAGCCTGGCCCGTCTTGTCCTACTGGCAAGTAAGGGAGGTGTCAGAAACTACCGCACATTGAATGAAAAGGGCACAAGAGCCCACTGGAAAAATTAGGCAACAAGTGGGAAAAACTGAACACTGAAAAAGAGCAATGCCTGTAGTGGTGGAAATGTGTCAGAATCACTAGAATCCACAAGTACATGAGATGTTTATATCACCTGGCAGGGCTCCTAGGACACCAACTCATTATTCTAAAACTTAATGAATGGGAGATAAAGAATCAAGCTATTTTTTCTGCTTTCTTTGTACAAATTGTACTTCAAATCATAGATAAATACTATACTCCAGATCTCATATATATATATATATATATATATATATATATATATATATACTGTAAAGTTGTTCTTTGTTGATGAATTCTGGATAATAAACAAAAGGAATGATAAAAATTTCAGTTCCTAATAGGATTGGGTTGGCAAACCATCGGCCTGGGGTCAATGTAATTAAAATAATTATATTGTTGTTCTTTCAGTTAATGCTTTAGTTCTCTACTTTCTAGTTAAAATATATTATGATTCTTTTCTGACTTTCATTGTGTTCATTAATAATAATCCTTTGTACTTTGATCCTTAGGAAAATCAGAGGCTCCTTAAAAATATGTTCAAAATCAGTTATTTTTGAACCAGATGTAATATCCCAGCCCATCATTAAGGTAAATGCATTTTAAATTTGAATAGAGACATTCCTACTTTTTGTGTATATTTTATCTTGCTTATTTTTATAATATTTCTCTCAATTTTTATCCAGATTCCTTTGAGAGATTGCATAAAAATAGGAAAACATGGGGAAAATGGATCCAATAGACACTTTGCAAAGTATGTCATTCTCACTAACTGTTTAATTTTACTTCTACCAAAATAAGTTTATACATTAATGACTTTTTTCTGCATTGTAGGGCAAAATCCGGGGAGATTTCACTCATTTTCAGTCAGGTAAGAAACACATAGTAAATATTTTTTTCTAACCTGAGTGAAAGCAGGCACACAGACACAGACACACACACACTTTTTTTTTCTTTAGCACTGACATTATTTGTAGAAATCTCAGATGAAGACTGTTGGCATAGATGTTTACATGTTTTTAAGATTTAACCATTGAGAACTATATTTTTTTAAATATAGTTTATTTAAAACTCTGAGATCCTTAATATTTGGGTTTGGTTTTTTCTTTAAGATTTTATTTATTTGAGAGAGTTAGAGTAGCACAAGCAGAGGGAGCAGCAGACAGAGGTAGAAGCAGGCTCCCCACTGAGCAGGGAGCCCAATGCGGGACTTGGTCCCAGGATCCTGGGATCATGACCTGAGCTGAAGGCAGATACTTAACTGACTGAGCCACCAGGTGCCCCAAGATCCTTAATGTTCATAAAGTTGTGTGATGCCTACAGGTTTATGGCTTTATCCTCAGGAGTCCTGCCAGAGTGTGGGGGTTGAGCTGGAAGCATTGCAGTCTCTCCTGCAACTTCTGAGCCATTCAGAAGGTGGGAGGCCAGCAGCACAGCCCTGAGGGGGATCTCAGGGTGACTGCTGGTGACAACCGAGGCCCCAACTCAGGATGTGCCATCTCGTAAAAGTTAGGAGGCTTGGGGTCCTGACCTTTTCTCATTCCAAATTTATTCGGCATACATATATGTTCCCAGTGTCATGCTTAATACCAGCAACACGGAGAAAAAACACAGTTTTTCTCCTGTCATACATGTAGTTCATCTATTTTAGTTTAGTTTTGTTTTTTTCTTAACTTACAAATAAGATGGGAGTGGAGGGACTCTCTCTCGTGCTTTTTGCCCTGGATTTTTACCTTGTTCATCTCTAAGGTGAGAGGGTTAGAGATCATGTTGCCCCAACTATGTCCAGAGCCCTAGTTCCATAAAGTGTTCCAAGGAACATCCTTCCGCACTCAGGTAAGTGTAGGAGAAGCTGTGGGAAGCAAAGATATGGCTTTCTCTACTTCGGGACCTGACTCAGTGCCTCAGCAAATAGAGAGAGGGTCTGGAGGAAGCACCGTGAGCATCTCAGGGAGGAAGAAGGCTGGGAGCAGAGGTGCTCCCAGTGGTTTTTGGACCACTTACCTCTTCTTTTCATGGAGCACTTTTTAACGTATCTTGAAAAATATTTTTAAAAAGTTGGGAGATACCACATTAGGTAGTTTTCTAGGTCTTCCTTCCACAGGTCAATGAATCTTAAGGAAGAAAGCATTTCACAGCCTATCTTTGACTTCATGTTGTTTTAACCGGCATAGAGGCAAATGCTTGTAGCCATCTGCTACTCTGGGTTGTGGGGGCGGGGGGAGCAGAACACAATTATTAATAATTCAGGCCTGTACCTGTGCTCTTGTTGTTTCTGAAGTATCCTTCTGCTTCATGGTCTCTTGTTAGAAAGTCCATATCTGGAAAGGAAGAAGTACTTTTTCAGTTAGAAGTATGGTTTCCATTATAAAAATTACCCATTTTACTTTATTTACAAACTTACTAGAAGAGGTGTCATGCCAGGCAAACTCAAAACCGGCTTCACAGTTAGGGGTGACCAGTCATTAGTTACTCTTTCTAGAATTATTTCAAGCTTCCTGGATTAAGTATACAATCAAAACAAAACAAACCAAAACAAAACCCCAAAACTCAACTTTTTACCTTAAGTGGTCACAGTGTTTCAGAAATAATGTTATGGTCCTTTAGGCTTTTAGAGGATTTTGCTTCTTTTGCTTCCAAATTTTCTTTCCAAATTTTAGAAAGTTTTAGAAAGTTTTCCAAGTATTAGAGAGTTTTGCTTCCAGATTTGCTTTCCAAATTTTAGAATAAAGAAGGGTGTATGTGTGTAAATAATAGTTTTTGTCATGCATTTTTATATCCAGGAAATATACTTAAGGTTATGAAGCTATGGGAAAAACAAAATACCAAAAGCCCCTCTCCCCAAGGACTTTTCCTTGAGATCGGGGAAGAGACTTTAAGCAGACATCTTCTATAATGAAGACAATGCCGACAGGACAGAAGGCTAGAGGATGAGGAGCTCGTGTGCTGCGGTGGATAGAACCACCAGGGCGGCGGCGCGTGAAGGCACACCGCTGGAGGGCTGAGCGAATGAGCCAGGCAGTGCCCTGAGCTGCAGAGGCCCTGAGAGGGAGCATCCTGGTGGGCGGCAGGTGCGGTGAGGAGGAGGGTGCCGGGGGCAAGGCACAAAGGTCTGAGCGGTGGCAGGGACCATGTCACAGAGAGCCTGCGGGCCAGAGTTAAGAGTCCAAATAAAGGACAAAAGCGAACCCCCCCTGGAAAACTGAGAAGAGGAGGGGTGCCCCCTGCTTTGTATGTATTTGCACAACTCTTGGAGGCCAGGTAGAGAATATGCTAGGGGCAGGGGGCATGAGCAGAAGCATGAGGGCCTTTTGGGGTGCTGAGAACTCAGGGGTTTTGGATCAGGATGGTAGTGATGGCAGGGTGAGAGGTGGTCAGCGTCTGCATGTATTCTGAAGGAAAACCCCACAGATGCACGATACAAGGGAAGTTGCAAGGTACAAGGGAAAGCCATCAGGAATGATTCCCAGCAGGGTGGATAGCCATGCCCTTTATTGCTGTGAAGAAGCCTGGAGAAGAACAGGCTTTGATTAGAATGTGGCCTCTGAGAGGAAAAGCCTGGTCGGCATTTGGGAGCGTTAGTGTGGGGGTCTCCAGGAGGAGACGGAGATGAGAAAGAGAACGGGTTAGCGTGGGTAACACCCTGGGGTTGGTTGAGGACTCCCAGGGGCTGGTGTGCACAGAGGGTCTAAGGGCAGAGGCCCAGCAGCTCTGCCAGGGCATGGTTGGGAAGACAGAGGGTCGCAAGGGAGACAGTAGGAGCAGCGGGTGAGGTTGGGGAGGGCCAGGAGCCAACGGCTGGAAACCATCTGGGAAACTGCTTTAGGAGAACCGTGAGCTCTCTCACATGCTCTGAGAAGCAGAATCGAGGAAGACCTTAGAACAAACTCCTGGGTTTGGTGACATGGAGATCCTCTGCACCTTTTATGACCTTCTCATGACTGGGTTTCCATAACATGGTGCAGCTGAAAACCTGTCTTAAGCCCAAGACACAGTACAACCAGCTCTTGCAAAGGGTTTTGCCACAAAGAGGAACAGAAATGGCAAAAGAAGGATATAAGACCAAGGGAGGGTTTGTATCAGTGGTTTGTTTCAAATGGGAGAAAGTGCAGCGAGCATATTACACAACCAAAGTTTTTGAATAGCTGACATGTAGAGGGAGGTCTGCATTCTGTGGCCTAGTCCAG
Source organism: Mustela lutreola (assembly GCF_030435805.1). Lineage (NCBI taxonomy): Eukaryota > Metazoa > Chordata > Mammalia > Carnivora > Mustelidae > Mustela > Mustela lutreola. The sequence continues at coordinate 74,621,527 of NC_081292.1, forward strand.
TGACTAGCTTTGAGGACCCAGGCACACCCTTCACCGAAACAGGAGGGAAGGCAGGGCTAACGGGACCAGCTCCATGTTGATGGCTCTGGGGGTGACACTGCTTGTTGGACATGGTTACTGACCTACAATGTAAACAGCTGGCTGTGTGTATGAGGCACTGTGTGCCCAGATCACCTCTAGAGAAATTTCTTGATGTTAATAAATGTATTTCATACCATAGTAACTCTGTTTCACCCATTTCTTAGAAAATAGGCACTTAGATTAGCTTCTTTCACCCATCTACTTGGTTACTTGGGACAAGTACAGAATTCATAAAACATCTTAAATATTTTATTTATTCAAAAATTGTTGCTACTGGGGTGCCTGGGTGGCTCAGTGGGTTAAGCTGTTGCCTTCGGCTCAGGTCATGATCTCAGGGTCCTGGGATCGAGTCCCACATCGGGCTCTCTGCTCAGCAGGGAGCCTGCTTCCTCCTCTCTCTCTGCCTGCCTCTCTGCCTGCTTGTCATCTCGGTCTGTCAAATAAATAAATAAAATCTTTAAAAAAAATTGTTGCTACCTTGTTGCCTTGATGAATCTCTTTTTAACTTAGTATTTGTTATTCTTACATCAGTCTAAGATTAATACAAGTACTTTTGGAAACTGAGATTATGTGACGATGATTTAAATTCCCTTCATAATACACTAATTTATGGTAACTCATTATTATGAAAATTTTTAGTTATTTTACAAGTATTGATTTTTCTGTCTCAGGTGTATTTCATTAAAGAACACAACATTGTTGCCCCTTATAAAATAGAAAGGGTAAGTAAAGCTTTTCATTTATTCCTAGCAATTTGCGTAGTGATTTTAAGCAATAAGTTTTTGTGACTTTATTAACATCTTTAATCAAATATAATAATTATGTGTGTTTAGAAACTTCTTACCAGCAGTTATAACAAAATTACCCAAGGGAGCCACAGACTTTAGTCCAAGAGACTTCAATTAACTCTTTGACTGAAAAACAAATGTGTCTAATAAGGGAGAAAAAAAGCTTAAATTATTAGATTAGAAATTGAAATCAGAATATGTATCATTTATAAGATTATTTGCTGGATATTACTGAGAATGTATTTTTTTAAATGCTTGAGAAATACTGATAAGTTATAAAATACCCTTATTTGGGAGCTCAGTCATAATTTATAAATTCTCTTAATTGGGAGAAGCTATGAGTAGACTTAAATTCAATGTCTGGTTTTCCAGGACTTATCAAGGAAGCAAAGATGTTACATTTAACCATTTTGTGCTTTATTTAATTCTTTTGCTTCAGCTTAATATATAGTAAAGGGTAACTTTGACCAAGAGAGAGTCTTTATAGGACTGACATCAGGCTAGTGCTCTGCATAGTGCCACCTCTGTGAAGAGGAAGAGCCACCCTCTCTGAGCAAAGAGCCCTGCAGGCTGAATGTCTGTCTCTGCAGTGCTTAGTCCGCGCCCGTGGGACATGTGGACCACACACTGCGGCCTTGGGGCTTTATGCGCAAGAAACACTTGCATGTGCCAGTTAGTCAGAAACCACAAATATGAGATTAACTTACTCTCTGGTGGGGCTGTTGGCATTGGGGAAGGATAGTTCTTAATAGGGGGGGGGCATCCCTTTCACTGCAGCCTGCTCCCAGGCTAAACCAGACACCCCTACTATACCTTCACCCCTGCTGTTGGATAGTACCTCCGTACATTGACACAAGCCTCATGGAGGTCGGGATGCCTCTCTCCCAAGCTGAGAACCATCGCCTGGAGGGCCCTCCCTCCTAAGGCTCTCCTGATACCCACTTGAAGGGCAAAGCTGTTCTTGGCCCACTGAAAAGTTATGTAAAGGGAGAGGAGGGAGGTTGTCTGAAGCAAAGAAAAGCACTTTTTTTCCAGTGTGAATTAGAACACCCGAGGATTTCCAGATTTAAAAAAGAGGGGAATAGTGACACTGATGGTGACCATGAGAGATGACAGAATAGAAAGTGCTTGTTCCTCTCATGGTGGCCCTGATTCAGTCAAGGATACATGGACTGGTCCCTTTTGTGATAAACCTGGAAACCAGTTAAGAGGCTCTGCACCCAGGTTAGCATGAAATGAGCCTCATTGAGGCTGATGGGGATGTTGGTAACATCCTTTCAGTGTGGGCCCTCTCTAGGCAAAATACCACGTGATGGGAGGGAACTCCCAGCTCCCAACTTCTGCTGGGGAGGGAGAGACAAGACTGGACTGTGTACCCAGTGTTCTGACTGTTGTGGTGGCTGCCCAAGAGACTGGCTTCTGTCTTGCCTGTCTTGGAGTAGCGACAGGAGCTGGCATATGCCCTAGATGCATGGGGCCATTGAAAACAAGGGGGAGCTGGACATCTGGCTGCTGCTCCAGGGGACCCATAGTCCAGCAGACAGGGGACAGAGCAGCCCAACAGACTCTCCCTCGGGGCAAGGAGAAGAGGACAGTGTGTGACACATCACATTAATCTTCACAGTATATAACCCCTCCGTCATCCTCCAAGCACCTAAGTATTTGAAGCAGACGTTGACAGAATTGAAGGGAGAAATTGTTAGCAACCCAGTAATAATAGAAGTCCTCAGTGCCCCACTTAGTAACGGGTAGAACATCCAGACAGAAGGTCATTTAGGAAACAGTGGGTTTGACCAACACTGTAGACCAGATGGACCTAAGGGATACAAAGAACACTCAACCTAACAGCAGCAGAGTCCACATTCTTCTCAAAGGCACACAGAACATTCTCTTGGCTATATCACATTAGGTCACAAAATGAATAAAAATAAATTCAAGATTAAAATCATATCAAGTATTCCTTTTGCCCACCATGGATTAAAACTACAAACACATAGAAGGAACATTCACAAGTGTGTGGAAGTTGAACAACACCCTTGAACCACCAGTGGGTCAAAGAAGAAATGAAAAGGGAAATTAAAAAATATCTTGGGACAAACAAAATCGAAACCAGAACATGCCTAAACTTGGAGGATGCAGCTAAAGCAGCACTAAGGGGAAAGTTTGTAGTGATACCTGCCTACATTAAGGAAAATAAATGTCTCAGATTTAAAAACCCAACTGTGCACCTCGAGAGACTAGCACAAGAACCACAAACTAAGCCTGAAGTTAGCAGAAGGGACAAAATAATCCATGTAGCAGGAAGTCTGACAGAATCTACTCTCCCCCTCCAGGGTGAGGTGCGGGCAGATATGCACACAGGTCAGCAGGGGGTTGAAGATATTCTTAAAGGAATATGGTTTGACTTGCTTCTTCCCCGTCCTTTGATTTGATTTAATTTCCCTTTTTTATTAGGGCAAGATGGAGTATGTCTTCGAACTGGATGTTTCAGGGAAAGTGGAAGACGTGGTGGAGACCTTGCTTCAGGTAAGCCAGCACCTCAGTTGGGCATTCATGGGGCAGAGAATTCAAAGCAAACTTGGGCAGAAACTCAAAAAGAAAGAAATCATATTTATACATCTCACTAAAAACAATTTCTTTTATAAATATGAAGCAGATTTACTTGAGTATGTGGAATTTGAAAACTGCATATTAGGAAGAAGTCATAGATAAAGCAGACGTGATCTTAACCATTACTAAGTAACAGAATGATTGCTGTTTTTCATTGCTTCTAAGGAAATACCTTTCTACTGTTTTAGCAAAAAAAAAATAAATTTTTGTTTATTTTTAATATTGTAGCTTCACAGAGCCTCCTGCCTTGACAAACTAGGGGACCAAACTGCCATGGTAAGAGTTTCTAAAGTAAATTGTCTTTACTGTGAATTAAATTGTATTGATATTTTACTCATAAATGCTTACTTTTAAATGGTTTTGTTTTCATAGATAACAGCTATTTTGCAGTCACGTTTGGCTAGGACGTCATTTGACAAAAACAGGTAAGTTGATGATAGTTGATGATTTCATTCCCTGATTCTTTTCCTCTTTCTTTCTTTCTTTCTTTCTTTCCTTTTTTTTTTTTTTTTTTTTTTTTTTAGATTTATTCATGTGAGAAAGTGCATGTGCGTGTGAGTGAGGGGGCAGAGAGAATTTCAGGCAGACTCCTTGCTGATCGTGGAGCCTGATGTAGGTCTGGATCCCAGGACATCCAAAATCAAGAGTTGGGCGCTTAACCAACTGAGCTAGCCAGGTGCCCCTCTCTCCCTGATTCTAAAAGACTTCTTACACCTGTATGCCTGCTTCAGCTTGTCCCAAACTGCCCATGTGACCATCTGCAGCATCCAGACCCACGTGTAGTCAGGAATGGCCCTGGCCTCCGCTTCTCCATCCTGACTTTGGTCAGTCAGCCAGGCTGACAGACCGATGCTCCCTAAGATCCTTCTAGTCTGTCACCATCTTTTGCCACTGTTATTGCCTGAGGTCTGGCCACCATCACCTTCAGTCAGAACATCATAACAGCTGTTCGCTTGTCCACCTGACCCCAGTCTTCCCTTCTCCTGTCCTCTCTTCCCTTCTGCACCGAGTGTACTTTGAAAATGTGGTTTTTCTAAAGAACTTAACTATATCACTTGTCTGTTTAAAACTCCTCAAGATTTTCCATTGCCTTCAGGGTGAAATCTTCACCTTCCATGGCTTAAGATCTAGCCCTTGCACACTACTCTAGTCGCTGGTAGCTTGTCTCGAATTCTGTGTGCCAGCTCTTTGCATCTGTGCAGACCCCAAGCATGCCCATGGTCTCTTCCCTCGGAGCCTTTGGTGTTGTCTGTGCTTACCCAGCTCGGGCTCCTTCCTCTTTTGCACCTGGATGACTCTTACTTACTTACCTGATTTCAGCTTAGCTGTTGGTAGTTCTGCAAAGTCTTTCCTGACCCTTCAGGCTGTGATCAGTATCTTACTAAGTCATCCTGCAGGGACCAGGAGACTACATTCCTACTGGTTTTTTCCATTGATTTTCTTGGTTTTTCTAAATATACAATTTATTTCCTGCAAATAATTTTTTTTTTAATAATTACATTTTATATGAACCCGTTCTCTTATTTCTCTCTTGCTTTATACTAAGTAGCTTTGCATCTCGTCTATAATACCACGTATCAATCATGTAGGTTTGTAACAACTCTTGGCATCTGCAGGTTCTGGGCCTCACCTCTTGTTTGTCTTCACTATCTCGGCCTTATGCTGCACTTCCGTATATGTAGAAACAGCTTGTCGACTTCCATTAAAGAAAGCTCTCAGATTTTGACTGTGACCGCAGTGACCTCTCATTTCTTTAGGCCTTCTTTCATGTCTTCCTTGTGCTTTTTTCCATAAAGGTCTTTCCTCTCTCGTGCTGGATTTAGTACACGTTTCTGATGGTATTGTAAATGATGTCCTAAAAAGCTCATTTTCTGTTTATTGTTGATCTGTAGAATGCAGTGGATGTTTGTGTACTCATATTGTTTTCAGCAACCCTGCTAAACTTTGTGATCAGTTCCATTAACTTTAATATATAACTCTTTAATATGTACAAAATCTTAAGTACAAATTGTTGCAGGCCCTATTCCCTAAATATTTTTGTTTTAGATTCTTATCTTAGAGTTCTGCTAAACCTATAGGTCACTACAGCTTAGGACAACGTAGACTGTATTGGTTGAATTGATTCATTTATGGATTATGATATACTTGGCTTTGGTTAGACGCGTATGTTTTATAAATAAAGTCAGTTTGTAATACTCTGTTTTATTGCTATCTTTGTGAGACTTGTGACCCTCACACTACATTTTAAAGTTTTGAAGAACTTGCCAGTAAAGCCATCTGGCCAATAATGTATTTGTGTTTATATTTGTTCCTTTTTCTGTTTCACCTGCATAGCATTAATTTTCTTTCTATTTTAATACTTACAGGATATATTAGGTAAGTGGATTGCCAGGGGGAAGAAAAGCTTCCATTTAAGGAAGGAAAAGGAGTAAGAGGAATTAGCTTCTTTTGACCTACTTAGAATGCATAATTCTTCTGAGTAGCGATTTTTTCAATCCTGGGCTTCAGCGTGACATTAATTTAGAAAATGGCTCACTCTGGAAGTTGTAATTAAATCCAGTCCCTAAAATGTTAGGCTGAAGAATTTGGAGAAGAAACTTTTGCCGTATAAAATAAGATGTTCCAGTGCTATATACTTCCTCTCAAAGAAAAAAAATAAACTTTTGCCAAAATAAGCTTTCATCATAGTTCTGAGAAAATAACTTTCTTATTGAAGAAATGAAGGGTAACTATATTTATTTTTCCCTACTGTTCATTCTGAAAATTTTCAAATCCCCACAATTTGAAAGAGAAACCTAATGAACACAGATACCCTACGGGTCACCCGGCGTTGGTTTGTTAACATTTTGTCAGATGTGCTTTAGTTCGTGCCTGCTCTGTGAGAAGGTGCGTGTGCCTGTCTATGGGTTATACGCACGTATACATGTAGGTAATGTGTGCATGTATGTGTGTGTTTGGATTGTGTGTAAAATACGCTCCTTCAGAATCACTCGAGTTCCAAGACGCCATGACACTTCACCCATAACTACGTCAACACGCGTCTCTCCGAAGGGCGTTCTCTGGCCTCCTCTACTCTTGTAATACTCGGGTACCGATGATTCTCTCACACCGTGTGATTTCTAGTTTCAGAGTCAAGTTTCTCCTTTTTGTACCCCAAAACATCCCCTTTAAATTACTTTATTTGGGGCGAATTTTAGATGTAGACAGAAGGTGTAAGGAGAGCCCACAGAGGAAAGCCCTCATCTGCTTTCCCGAACCACTGTTAACATGTTCACTCTGTCGACGTGGCCGCATTTGGTTGAACGGATTCCTAGACTGGTGATTTTTTGGATGTTATTTAATTTGATTTTTCCAGTTATTTGTGACTGACATATAGAAATACAGTGTTTGTTGTTGTTGTTGTTTTTAAACATTCACCTTGTATTCTGTGACATTTCCAGGTTTACTCATTGGTCCTGGTGGGTGTTTTATAGATTGCATAGAGTTTTCTATATACCTGCTTGTTTAATCGGTGGATAATGACCTTTCCACAGAAATCCTTATGGCTTTTACTTCTGTCTTGCTTCATTGTACTGTTTAATTAATAGATGTGATGGGAGCACATCCTTGCTCTGTTCTTAATCTTACATGAGAAGGGTTTATTTCATAACCAAAGAATGAGGCTGCCGAGGTTTTTCATGAATGCCCTTTATCAGAATGAAGAAACTTTTATCCTGGTTTGCTGAGAGTATTTTCAATAATAGTTTTAAAGTTTTGTTAAATATTTTTTTCTGCACTTACTGAAATGACCATATTTTTTCCACTTTATTCTGTTAATGTTGTGAATTATATTGATTGATTTTTTTCAGTGTTAACCAACCTTGTTCATGGGCTAAATCCAACTTGATCATGATATATGATCTTTTTTTTTTTTTTTTTTTTTTTTTTTTTATTTATTTGACAGAGAGAGATCACAAGTAGGCAGAGAGGCAGACAGAGAGAGAGAGAGGGAAGCAGGCTCCCCGCTGAGCAGAGAGCCCGATGCGGGCCTCGATCCCAGGACCCCGAGATCATGACCTGAGCCGAAGGCAGCGGCCCAACCCACTGAGCCACCCAGGCGCCCCAGATATATGATCTTTTTACATGATTTGATATTACTGGATTTGCTTAGCTAGTGTTTTGTAAAGGGTTTTTGCATCTGTGCTCAAGAGGTATATTGCTGTGTAAACCTTTAATGTATTTGTCAGGATTTGCTATCAGGATTAGGTCAGCCTCATCAAATCAGTGTAGCGATGTTCTTTCTTCCTGTTTTCTGAGAGTGTGTTGGATTGTATCTCTTCCTAAAAATTTTAACATAATTTATTGGTGAAGTATACAGCCAGAGTGTTCTTACTTATTTATTTACTAGGCATGAGACTGTGTAGGTTGTTTGTGTCTTCTTGTGCCTGTTTGGTAAGTTGTGGTTTTCAAAAAAATGTTTCCTCTTCTTACCAGGTTTATTGGTATGAAGCTGTTAAGGTCCTTTTGATGTAAGTAGGATCTGTAGTGCTGGTCCTCTTTATACCAAGGCTTTGCCTTTACTCTTTCTTTATCAGTTTTGCCAGGTGGTTGCCAATTTTATTAACCTTTCAAAGACCCCACTTTTGACTTTACTGAATTTTATCTACTTCTCCATCTCTGCTGCCTGCAGTTCTTTTGGGAAGCGATGGAGATTTTCTTCCAGAGGGGCTCAGGATCTAAGCGCTTGAAGGACCTTGGAGACACCTTCGTGCCTTGCAGCTGAGCCACAAACCTTCTGATCCCTGGATCATTCCCCCCTGCTCTCCACCTAGTGGCAGCATTTTTGTGCCTCTGCTCTCCCGGCCTGACTGCATTCTGCTTCCCTCTAAACCTCTCTCCATCCGCAGCCCTTCCCCTTCTGTCTGCCACAGGCGGCGCCTCTTGCCATCACCCAGCCGCTGCTCTCTTCATTCCGGTTTCTTTGCATCTTAAGCTTCCTGACAGCTTTTGAAAAGGCTTGTGAAGCTCTTCTAGCCAGTGTGTGTGTCTAGCCGGCTTGGAGGTCCCCTTCACTCCCTAAGGAGGTAGAAGTCTGTCCTGTGGGATGTCATGCCATTGTTACTGCTAACAATGTGGTGATTTATTCTTTACCCGGTTGATGACTTGGTTGTTTCCCCCCGCCCCTTTTTTTTTACTAATTAGTAAAGGAAAAAGACAATGGATTTTTTTGACTAGTTAAATAATTTAGGAGGGGTAGTGGAAAAATCACATTTGACTGGTTTTACCACAGTAAAGCCATAAAAGAACATACCTTGGAACTGACGTTCAAGTAATTGTAATTATGGACTCGAGGCCTTACCAATGCTGTGCGAAGTAAATGGCACCTGTGACTCAAAAACTAGGACTGAGAGACCCAACAATAGAGAAATATGTTAATATAAGAATAGTTTCAAGGTCAGTTTATTTGGGGAGGAAGAATAGTGGAAGGTTGTTTGGTATTACTTATTTGTGTCTTCTCGTCTGTGATAAACTCATCTGTTGTTGTTTGAGTTTACTCAGCCACTTAAAAGAATGTCAGGTTTTTTGTTTTGTTGTTTTTGTTTTAAGAATGTCAGTTTTATTTAAGCAACCAGTTTATAACACCCATTTTTCTTGTATTAAGTGTAGTGTTCAGACAGATCCCGTGCATAGTCACACTGTAGCTCCCTTCGAGAAAGTGAAACCTAGGAAGTAGATTGATTTATGATTCTTCTTACTTTTGCTGAAAACTGTATGGTCAGATTTCAGAGTGTTTCTGAAAAGCTGCACATGGAATGTAAAGCCGAAATGGTGACACCGCTGGTGACGAATCCCGGACACGTGTGCATCACCGACACAAACTTGTATTTTCAGCCTCTCAATGGATACCCGGTAAGGAGGGCCACAGGGTTAGATAGGGAGCTGCTCCAGCACCAGAGTAATCCTTTTTCCCAGGAACTTGACCTCACAGTTACAGTGTTCTCATAGTTTGGCGAGGATCGAAACCCCACCCCTTCTCCTCCAGCAGCTGTGTGTTCAGCAGGCTTCCCTACGTTATCCTACTGCCCCCTTATCCAGATTCGAGCTCTTCTGATCTCTTTCCAGTAATTCTGGGGTCACTTGCTCTCACTGTAAAAAGAAACCGTGCCCCCGCCCCCAATTTTAGTAAAGAGTTGTTTGAGGTTTATACCTTTCTCCTTTGGAAGCCATTCTGGAAGAAACCAATGAAATGTACTAAAATTAAAGAGAAATGGGTATTTTCTGTATATCTGAGTTTGCATCCATATATGTGTTATTTCTTGTTTTTCTTTATTGAGGAGCAAAATCAGTAGATCCAAGTCTGTCACAAGCAGTATGACAGTGTCCCCTGCCAGCCAGCACCAACACACCTCTGGAAGAGGTGTGGTGCTTCTACTGTGATGGTGGAAACAGTCTTCTCTTCCACAGAGACTTTAGATTTACTCGCCCAGATAGTTTAAGATAAACTCGGATTGCCACACTAAAATTTGTAAAGATTTGTTGCTGTATCTAAAGCTGAACACTTTTTGGAATGGTTCATTAGAAGAACAAAAATGCTAATACGCTCTGACAGTGCATTGGGCCATTTGGCATGGCAGCTTGAAGAACGTGTTTTCTGTCATAGGAGGCTATGTCCTGGAAATTCTCCGCGTGGTGGGGTCAGTCATTCTGTCACTAAAACCCCTGATTCTTTTCTGTGTGAAAAATGGTGCTATGACAATTTTGTCCACCAGGTGGCGGAACACCCTCACCCAGCCCTCCCACAGACACTACACCTGTACTGGTGTAATAGTTGGCTTGACCACTACTGTTACTATGGCTTGGGTCAAAAACTTTTGGGATGATACTGGAGTATATGCTAGAGCTTCAGGATCCATAGTGTGAGCATGTATCCTCTCCCAAATCTCTGGGCTCGGATCCTTGACCAGCCATCGGGCAATTTCCACAGTTCCACATGTGGGCTTTTCCTCTCTCTCACGTGGGGCAAGGTGGATGTGTCACCATGTAGCCAATCTCAGGGGCTTTCCTAAACTCATTCTCCTCTTACTAGTGCTTTACGCCTCTTGAGAAACAAGAACACTTTTTTCCTCATGAAGAAATAGAAGCCCTGCTTAATAATCTTAGTTGTTTATGAGTCTTAGTACAATGTAGTCATTACAGAGATAAAGGACAGAATTCTAAAAAAATACATACTGTGTCAGTTCTAAGAAAACCTTTGATCTGTGAAAAGATAGCAAAATTCCTGAGAAGTTATCTGTACCAGCACTTTAATATCCCCTACCACTCAGCAACCTTGCAGGAGTCTGAATGATAGATCAGTGCATTAGCACTGTTGGGGTCCTGAGTGACGGTAGGGAGACTCGTCCAAGGAAGGTCATAAAGTTAGTGGAAAAGGGTAGGCTAGGACGTAAAACCAGAAATGTCTTCTTCCAAGAGCTGCCTTTCCAATTGTTCACATGTAACATGTTGGGAAGTTAAGATTTGGCCACTTTTTCACCTTTCTGATAGGGCAGGTTCTAATTGTGTCCAAATGTTGATTTTGAGATTGTCTATCTACTTTTAAAGAAACCTGTGGTCCAGATAACACTCCAGGATGTCCGCCGCATTTACAAAAGGAGACACGGCCTCATGCCTTTGGTGAGTTCTTGTGGGATGTCACTTCTCGGTGGATGATTCTTATATCCTCAGTTTAGCCAATGGTGCTGACTTGTAAACACTCAGGGCATGTCTGAAAAGTGCAAGTTTTTCGTACTGAAAGCACGTCATCTGCAAGTCTGTCTTTTGTGTGAACTGTGTGCACGCCTATACACCCTGCACATATTCATACAGACACACACGTGTATGTGCATTGCTGAATCAAATCTGTATGTGGAGAATGTGAATAAGTAAGACCTGCATATAAAAAGTAGACATCTTTCATTGAAAAGCTTTTGTACTTATGTAGCTTGTTTTGAGATTGCAAGGTAAATACAGTGCTGTTTATTTTACTGTTTTCTTACTGAATTTATAGGGCTTGGAAGTGTTTTGCACAGAAGATGACCTCTGTTCTGACATCTACCTAAAGTTCTATGAACCTCAAGATAGAGATGACCTCTATTTTTATATTGCCACGTATCTAGGTACGGTGCTCACTTTATTCATATGACAGTAGTTCAGCTCCTGAGTACCTGGGATAGGAAATAGGGGAAGAGAAATGCTATCTAGAATCACCTTTCTGGGTCTCCTTATTTCTTCACATCAGGAACTAAGGTGGGCAAATGGCATTCTAAAAATAAAACCATGAGTTCATATAAGTGAAATTTGGCAGTAGTCCGTTCCAAGTGTATATTTGAAAAGCTCTTGATAAATATATTTGATTTATTTGTATATTGTAACACCCCCAAGTTGAATAGATTATAAAGAATCCACCTAATTATTTTTCTGTTCTTCGTGTCTAGATTCGTTTATGGAAACCAAGAATTGGTTTCTTAATGTGATGCAGTGAGTTATCCAGTCATGTGTTTGTGATCGTTAACTGTCATCTTAATCATAAAGCTGGAAAACAGCACAAAAGGAACACATGAGCCTTCTGTACTCAGAGGACTCCATGGGCTTGATTTGCTTTAAATTAATAGTTCCTCAGGCTTCCATAAAAATGTGAATTTTCCCACCTTTATCAGAAAGAACACCTGATTTTTCTTTTTAGATATGAACATATGAAATTATATGCTTGAATTATTCTTGTTTACAGAGTTGCTAGATAACTAAAATGGGTTGATTTTCAAAAGCAGATGTTGGAGTCTTGGGGCGCCTGGGTGGCTCAGTGGGTTAAGCCGCTGCCTTCGGCTCAGGTCATGATCTCAGAGTCCTGGGATCAAGTCCCGCATCGGGCTCTCTGCTCGGCAGAGAGCCTGCTTCCCTCTCTCTCTCTCTGGCTGCCTCTCTGTCTACTTGTGATTTCTCTCTGTCAAATTAATAAATAAAATCTTTAAAAAAAAAAAAAAAAAAAGCAGATGTTGGGATTTTATTATTGCCATTTTAACTTTGTTTGCTGTTCTTACTCCGTTAGAAATGGAATTTTCTCTCAGAAGAATAGTTTATTTTGAATAAGGAGTATATTTTATTTTACAGTAGGCTTAGAATTCAATTTTTTTCTTCTCACAATAAGCTGTTACATTTAATTTAATGCCAAGTATAGCTCTGATACACATTGATTGTTATTTCCTGCCTCCTGATTAAATTTTTTTTCATTTTATTCCTCTAACTATATAACAAGATTACAACAAAAAATTCAACTTTCATGGTGTGTCCTAAAATTTCAAGTCAAAACTCTTGCCATGACCTAAGAACTTATTTCTTAAAGCTTCCTTATTCCCGCTGATCTTATTCCTCAGGCTGGTCAGACTTTTTGAGTTATTGTGAGTGTAGGAAATGAGAACAAGCATTTTGAGTTTTTAAGCTCTTTCCTAAGAGCTGTTGAGAGAAGAAGCTTGGTAAAAATAAGTAAGGATAAATACTGAATCAACAGATGAGTTAGATAAATTGCCTGGCGGAGCCAACCAAACGTTGAAAGCAGAATCTTCTGAACAAAATAAAATAGTTGAGTCACTTTATGCCCTCCAGGAGGAAAGCGGTCCTTGGTGCCACCTACTCTACGTTTGCGTGTTTCCTGAGGGTATTCTCGGAGGCCGGGGGAGACTTCCTGGTTCTCCTTTGAGAAATCATGTTTTCCTGCCAGAGACCTTCTTCTCCTTCAGCTAGTTCTTTTCTTTGCCTTGCTCCTCACCCGCCTACCTAATACATAGGCATTGGCAAATCTGTGTGGTAGACCTCGTCCTGATCTAAAAGAAACCTGTTTTTGTTTTAATTTCATAAAAAGCGGAGGAAATAAGCTTTTGCAAATGGTCATGGCTTCTGAAAGGCGTTAAAACTCAAGCACTTTGTGTACTTGCAGGCTGTGTAGAATATAGTAAATATTATGTGTTACCATGTGATGTGGACATATTGCCCCATACCTTCATGTATGTTTTATGAGACTGACGTGCTAGCTACTATGCTAATGAGGCACCTCATATATGTATTATATCGTGTATTTAAATATGTAATAACATTCCCTCCTGGTGAATGTCCTTGGAGATATTCATACTTAATGCAACAGCTACTTGGTGAAAACCAACCACAGCCTACTTTTCATTTTCTTAAAACGTATTTTTCAAAAATGCACGGATGGGTCTACATTTATCTAGTTTTGGGGGCACCTGGGTGGCTCAGTCATTAAGCGTCTGCCTGCCCCTCAGGTCATGATCCCAGGGTCCTGGGAAAGTCCCACAACAGGCTCCCTGCTCCCTCTCCCTCTGCTGCTCCCCCTGCTTATGCTCGCTATCTCTCTCTGTCAGATCAGTAAATAAAATCTTCTAAAAATTTTTCCAAAAAACCCCAAAACATGTAGTTTTACACACTCAGTACAACTTAGCCCATGTTTGCCAAGTTCAGTGGTGACCCGCGGGCCCTGTCCTCCTCAGAGCACCACGTCGCAGAGCGCACGGCCGAGAGCTACACGCTGCAGTGGCAGCGCGGGCACCTCTCCAACTACCAGTACCTCCTGCACCTCAACAACCTGGCGGACCGCAGCTGCAATGACCTCTCGCAGTACCCCGTGTTCCCGTGGATAATCAACGATTACTGCAGCACCGAGCTGGGTAAGTGCCCCAAGGCCCAGTGTGAGAGGAAAGCAGGTGCTGCGATCGTGAGGTGTCAGCAGATTTCAGCCCATCTGGATCTCTGTCCTAAGGGTTGCTAGTTTCCATCTCGCAGTACCAGGTCTGTGTTCCCCTCCTCATGTGCGGTTTGTAGGTGTTTTCTCCACTAGCTCTTAACTTCTTTTAATCCCAAAAGGACTCACAGACTTCTTGGAAGGCATGCGCAGAAAGTATGCGTATGTTTTTAAACCATACCTGTAATGACCACATTTCAAATATTTAATTAAGTTTTTCACTTTGAAAAGTGGTTTGGGGTTATCGTATTATTTTAAAGTTCACAATAAAAAATGTAATCACCAGAAGTAATAATCACTCATTCTAGAACATTTAAAAAGTACTGACATAGTTAAAGAAGGAAAGAAAAATCATCAATGATTACATTAATGAGAATCATCTTAACCTTGTGGTATATGTATTTCTCTCATTATTTCAACAAAAATGTGACTATATTGTAATTTGATTTTGTAATATTCTAAATTATATATTGTGAACAATAAATTCCTCTTGACAGTTCACTAGTTGAACCCTTACACTTGAAAGAAATAACAGACTTTCTGGGAGTTTGAGAATTTATTTCTCTGTTAACATTCAGACTCCACTTCTCAGATTATGTTATTTTTTTTTTTAAGATTTTATTTATTTATTTGACAGAGAAAGATCACAGTAGGCAGAGAGAGAGAGAGAGAGGGAAACAGGCTCCCCGCTGAGCAGAGAGCCCGATGTGGGACTCGATCCCAGGACCCTGAGATCATGACCTGAGCCGAAGGCAGCAGCTTAACCCACTGAGCCACCCAGGCGCCCTCACATTATGTTATTATCACACAATAATAATATTGACTATAATTCAAACTTCAGAAAATCTTGGTAGAAGAATACTGACTTTTCAAATGTGCTTATTTTTTGTTGTTGTTTTCCTGGAAATATAGTTTTCTTAAAATCAATCATCTTTTTTTAATAATTTTTTTGATTTTGCTATGTTGTCACCATACAGGACATCATAGTTTTTGATGTAGTATTCTGTGATTTATCATTTGCATATAACAGCCAGTGCTCCATGCAGTACGTGCATTCTTTGATACGATGATCAGGGTATTTTCAAATTAGAGATGCTACTCTTTAGTGACTTGCTGACTTAAAACTCAAGCCCTAACATTTACAGTATGTAAGTGACTATCAGAAATACTTAATTCCAATGGGTCTGTCTCAATTTTTAAAAATTATTTGTGGAAATAAATCTGTGCATGTGTATCCATGGGGGTAATGTTATTAAGTTTGTTGGCTTTATTTTAATTAATTCATTTCTTAAAAATATATTTATTTTTACAGATTTGTCAAATCCAGGAACTTTCCGGGATCTTAGCAGGCCGGTAGGGGCCCTAAACAAGGAACGGCTGGAGAGACTCCTGGTACGTGGATCTGGGGATGCCTAGCTTCTAAGGAGTTCCCTGAGCCATGGTGGCTTGTTTTTATAGTAAGGGAAACTCATTTCTCCCAAAAATTAGGGGAGGTCTATGCCAAGTGACTAGAGGATCTACATCCTATTTTTTTCCTTACTCCCCTCTCTGCCCTCTACCCTCCCCCTTGAGGTCAGCTCCTGCCCCCTTCTCCTTTTTCTCCTTAAAGAGAGAAACTAAGGGATGTAATGTATCCGTACCACGATTTGGGGTTTGGCTACTTGAGGCGGTTACTGTTTTCCTGGCCGACACCTAGCACAGTCTTTCCCCGTCTGTTGCAGACCCGCTACCAGGAGATGCCAGAGCCAAAGTTCATGTACGGCAGTCACTACTCTTCCCCCGGCTATGTGCTCTTTTATCTTGTGAGGATAGGTAAGATTCTGAATTGGCGCTCCCAGTTCAGTGGGGTTTCTCGTTGATTCACCAGGGATTCTGTTATCTCACCCAACTCTGATTTCCCCTCTAGCGCCCGAGTACATGCTGTGTCTGCAGAATGGAAGATTTGATAACGCGGACAGAATGTTCAACAGGTTTGACCCCATGCTTCACCTACCAGTTCTTAAACTCTCTAATTATAAACGTGCCCTATGTTTGCTTTGAAAAAAAGCGGATTCAAAAATGTCAAGAAATCACTGACTGGTACATCTGTTCCTTTCAGGCTCTTTCTAGTCGTGTGTGTGTGTGTGTGTGTGTGTGTGTGTGTGTGTGTAAGAACATCTTTCAGTTACAGCTTTTGTCCTGCCTAGTGTAGCCCTGTCATATTAGATGTTGAAGTTTTCCCCATATAACAGTGACTTTTAAATTATTGTATCACATCCTAATGTATGCTGTAACATAAGTATTTTAACTATTTCTCTATTGTTGGACATTTAGACTCTTTCCAACACCTCCATATTCCAAATAATTCTGCTGTGAATTGAATACAATTTCCTGTGAGTGTTTAAATGACTTTTTTTTAAATTATAAAAGTAGTATTCCTTGCAAAAAAAAAAAAAAGTCAGAAAATAAGAAGAAAATTAACTTGGCCTCCCACCACGCTGAGATAATATTCATTGTTAATCTTTTAGTCTGTGTCTCTTCAGTTTTTTTCTAAGCTGTGTGCAAGTTAATCACTTTCTAAAGTGATCTGTTAAAACAGCATGCTATGTTTGCCGTGTTTAAGCAGTAGCCTGTGTTATCCCTTCAATGAGGCAGTGTGTGGCTGGAGGGTCATGGTGTGGGCACGGAGACAGGGTCCTTGTCCTCACGCCATGTCACTCCCTGCATGAGCTCAGAGAGGGCTTGTCTTCTGCCAAAGGGGAATCCTCATACAGATGTTGAGAATTATGAGTTAATGAGAGAAATGAGTTAACACAGGTGAAGTGTAGGACAACACCTAGGTGCATAGAGAGCACTTTGGTTGCTATTTCCAGACCCAAGACTTCAGTTGATTTTTTTTTCTTTGTATCTAGTATTGCAGAAACTTGGAAAAACTGTTTGGATGGTGCAACAGATTTTAAAGAGGTAGGCAGTTAATAAAGCTAACAATTCACTGGGCTTGTTGTTTCTAACTGCTTTATAAAATGTTCGTTGCTATTCTTTCCCACCCACCCCCCCAAAAAAACCTTTCAGTTGATTCCAGAATTCTATGGTGATGATGTCAGCTTTTTAGTCAACAGTCTGAAGTTGGATCTGGGGAAGAGACAAGGAGGGCAGACGGTCGATGATGTGGAACTCCCACCCTGGGCACGGAGTGAGTACCACCTTGGAAGTACCGAGTTTCAGCACTTCTTCACCTGGGGGAGGGGGCCTTCAGTATTATGATTTAGCCTTTAACTGCTTTTTAAAATAGCAGTAGAATTCTCTATGTAGATGAGGCGCCATCAGTTCTGTTCCAAATCAGAACTAGTGTGCGAGTCTGACGTAAAAACATCGATACGCATTTGAAAGATCTAAATGTGAGAGTGATCTTCACCACTCCCTTCCCCCCTGCCAGGATATATATTTTATGTGATGGGGCCCAAAAAGCCTCATTAAGAAATATGTGCCTCTTGCCTCTCCCAGAAGCTGCATCTGCATGTGGATAGACAAAAGAGATGGGAGAGTAAAGGAAGACAGTGGCGTTCTGACGGAGTCTCATCTAACAGGTCCCGAGGACTTCCTCCAGAAGAGCAAGGACGCGCTGGAAAGCAGTTACGTGTCAGAGCACCTCCACGAGTGGATCGATCTAGTATTTGGCTACAAGCAGAAAGGGAGTGATGCCGTTGAGGCCCACAATGGTAAGTGAGCGTCTCAGAAATGTCCTATAGCGTTTGATGAAGAGAGAAAAAAAATGCAGCCAGAGCAGCCCAAGCGCATGCTTGGCAGGAGCATCTTCTGGCAGCAGAGGGCGGCCCCCTGCTCCATGGCCCTGGGTCAGGTACTGAGTAACAGAGGAGGAAGGATTTCTGCCTAAAGGACCCCAACTTTGCCCCAATCCCCAGATCTAAAGTCTTCCAATGTTAACATGTGCTCTCCACCCCACTCATGGATTTCAATTCAAACTCAATCAGAATACGGTAGAAGAGTGCCGTAGGTGCAAAAAAAAGGGCCTTCCTCTGAAGGGCCCCAGGGCTTCCTATTAATGGAGCAGAAAGAAACCAGCAGCAGCACACCCTCCTCAGCCTCCTTCTTACCTGCCGCCAGGCTGCCAGTGGTGTCAGCTCCTGAAGAGGAGCCAGCAGGTCAGGGTGGACAGGTGCAGGGCAGTGCGGGGTGACTGGCGCTTCCCCTGGGGGCAGAGGTGCTCACCAGCAAACACCTGGAGATAAGAGGCTGTCTCACCTGCCAGCTGGATTTCTGCTCAGCAAAAGATAACTCGGGTTGATATTTATTGCCGTTGGTTTTTATTAGTCTTTTCTTGCAAAGTGACCATGAGTTTCTTTAAAACCATGTGTTCAAATTTCTTGAGTTTTATATAAGAGTCTGTGTGGAATGTCTATTATAACCAAACAGTACTACCCCTTTCAAGAGAGTTTTTCATCTTTTTTTCAGTATTTCATCCCCTGACCTATGAAGGAGGCGTAGACTTGAACAGGTACCTATACATCTAGAAGGAGTTTCTACTTGAGTTACGAAAAAACTCTTTGTCTAAATGATGAATGCAGCTCTTTGATCATATGAAGGTGTGGAAATTTTACAGTGAATTATATCTTGCTTTCCCCGTTAGGTAAGTCACCGAGCCTCAGAAAACTCTGTAAAGATCTGTGATGAGGCTTGGACTGTCCTGGCACAGAGTTGCTGTTCCTGTTTGAGGATTAAATCTCTCTCCTGTTGAGCCACATTGTTTGACATTCGTGCTCTGGGGGGACTCGAACCTCATGGTTCCCTGCATTACTTGTGTTCTGTCCCAAAGCATCGAGGACCCTGACGAGAAAGTGGCCATGCTGACCCAAATCCTGGAGTTTGGCCAGACACCAAAACAGCTCTTTGTGACCCCACATCCTCGACGAATCACCCCAAAGCTGAAAACTGTCACCCTGGCCTGCAGTCCTGATGATCCCATGGCGGATTCTCCAGGTGAGTGGGGACGGAGAATAAACGGGAGCACCCGCAGCTTTTTGTTTCTGAAGAACAGGAGAGCCGTGAGCAGCCCTGTGGCCCAGGGGGGTTGTGCTGGGACACCTGATGGCCGTCCTCCATTCTCCTGAAAAACAGCTCAGACAAGCCTGTTGTTGTTGTTTTTTGTCTGTGTTTTAACTGCTGATTTTAAAGAAAATCGGGTCACTTTTCTTTCCCGGTGTATTACTCGCATCCCACAAGACGTGGTAGCGTTTTCTAGTTGCTCTTGTTTCTCTCCTTCACCTTTTCTGTGTTTTTTCAGCCAGCGTTTGATGCTTAGCCCTTCACTTTCACACTGGCTGTCAGGGCCGTGCCGCTCCCGCGGTCACCCCGCCCCGCTCGCTCTCCCCGCTCTCTCCCGGGGTCACCCAGGCCCCGCTCTCCCCGCTCTCCCCCAGAAACCACTTCGCCATCCCTCTCCTCCTCCTCCTTCCCCACACACAGATCTCGAATTCAGGGTGCTTGGTATTCTGCACTTGATTCATTTTCTTAGTCATTTGATGAACAAACACAGAGTGTGTTGTGTGCCTGGCATGCGCTAGGTTCTACAATGAACTTGACCCCATTGTGACATCTGGTATTTGGAGAAGGAGGAAAGAGTACTCCCCTTCAGCCAGTTACCTGTGTTTCACATTTCATATAGGATGGCCTCACGCCCACAGGCTCCCAGGAGGAATCTGACACTATGTGGAACCCTGGGAGCAAAGTCCCTTGATTTCTTATCATCTACACTCCTGTCTGTTCCAGGCACCCAGGGACCTCACAGGTGCTGAGAGTGGAGTGTACTCTCAGGCCGGAGGAACAGCTCACAGGGGCCTGGGACCCCAGGGTAGCCGGCCTTTCTTCTCTACGAGATAATGGCCCATGGGGTTCAGTCATAAAGACCATGAGATTATCTTGTGATGCCTCTTAAACCCGTGCCCCGCTTAGTCACCAGACTCACACCAGTGTCTTGTGATCACCCTAGGGAGCAATTGCCCGGCCCTTCAGATGGCAGGAGGGACTGCTTCTCTCATGCTGACCAGGGCACTTGTAGCTTGGAATGCAAGTCTGCTTTCTCCCCCTCGAAACTAAAAGGAAACCGCAGCATTTCTAGGGAACAGTCAGGCTCTTGCAATGATTACTGACAAGGAAATAGTTACTCGGTCTTGTGTTTCCTGAAGTTCCTAAGGCAGGGGCTGAGTGAAAACTTCGAGAACACTGGTAAGAGTATAAAAAGACTTCAGTCTTCAAAGATACTTTTCAGTCTGTCTCCCAAGGATTTTTATGTTATTTAGATTATACATTCTGTCATTTTCCCTTAACAAACATGGAGCTCCCTAGCACATTTCAGGGTAGTTATGTTTCAGTGGGGCACTGTGTTTCCTTGGTCATTTGGTTATAATAGAAAATATTGTGGCCCTGATGCTTGTTGTCTCCGGTGCTTGTTAATAATTCAGCTGACTCACTGGGCAGCAATTCAATGTAGTCTCTCCAGGTGAAGAGTCTTTTGAAGACCTGACCGAAGAAAGTAAAAGCCTGGCCTGGAATAACATCACCAAACTGCAGTTACAGGAGCAATATAAAATCCACAAAGAGTAAGAGAACGCCTCTGCCGTCCTTGCCAAACTGGGGTCTTGACCTGGAGTGACACTGTTTTAAGTGGAGTTAAGAGGGTGGGAACTCTCTTTCCGTGTTGTCTTGATGGGTTTTTTGCCCCCCAAGAATGTCTGTGGTGATCAGCCAAGTGTAGTCAACGTGGCAAGGGGAAATTTGACACAGAATGGATTTATGTCAGTCTTCCATGCTCTCATGTCTCCTGCTGGTCCTTCTGGAGCCCAGGAGGGGGTCTGCAGCCAGCAGGTAGTTCTGTGCCTCTCAAACTGGGGTACACAGGGTACACCGCCCCTCAAGTCTTTGATGGGAGAAACATGGTAGATCTTCTCCAAGTGTTGAACTCACAGATATTGTAGGGGAAGGTGTGTCCTTTTAAAAATTTACAACAAGTATGTGGAGAGGGCGAGAGATCAAAGGGCGAAGTTCACAGGAGTTTTAAAAATAATACCCATACTTTCAAAAAAAGAGCTTGCTGTCAGGCCCAGAGGGGTTATGAGTGTTTAGACTTCTGCCATTAAGGGTATTCGCACATTTTGGTAGGAAGGTTTGAGAAGCACTGAGCTCCCCTGAGCCATCCTGTTATGGATGAGAAAACCCAGGCTCAGAGTCGGGCCTGGGGGTCTGCTCGATGGCACAGATATCCTGACATATTGATACCACAGACACCATGGGTCACGGGTGGGTCTGAACGTCCCAGTGCACTTCAGATCCAAGGCTAGGGACCAGAGCACACCCTCCTGCCAAGAAATACATAGTTCCACCTCATCCGTTCTAACAGTGGCTTTCCTTTTCTCAGAATCTCTAAGTGACCCACAGAAAGAGGCCCTGTCCTCCCGCAGGGCAGACAGGAAGGAACCCGTGAAAGGAAGTGGCAGCACCAGACAGAGTGTCCTCACTGAACCGAGGCTCGGTAAACTCGATTCAGCAGCAAAGCAAGTGAAGTGCTCGTAAAGGAGAGTTTCAGCAATTTGGGGGGCAGTCAGATAAGGTGGAATTGAGGAGAAGCCAATTCACGGCATCGGGAAGATGTTCGACTTTGACTGTGGCAGCTAGGGAAGCCGAGAGGGGATGGTTTCCGGCCGCAGGTCTCACCAGAAACAAAATTTGAAGCTCCCAACTGATGATTTGGTCGTGGCAGGTGTTATGTGTGCAGGACAGATCCAGCAGACAGGCTGTGACAAAAATAAATACAGACACTTGCGAAAATGAAATCCAGGACTTGAAAGAGACGCGTGTCCCAGCTCAAGGATGTGGGTAACTTATAAACCTCTGTCTTTAAACAGGGCAGTTACCGGAATAGCGGTCTCTTGTAACGGGTCTTCCGTGTTTACAACCTCACAAGGTGAGTTTTCCTGCCTGAACAGTGGTTTACCTGGAACCACGAAGAATGCAGGTTTCTTGGTACTGAGTCAAGGATTGCACTTGGGTGTGCTGTCTCCACAGCAAGTGACTTTTGAGCAGTTTGTGGCATTTTGCAGAAAATGTCACTGCAGTTTGCCAGAAACAATCATGAGATTGCATTGCTGGCAAGATTTCCAGAAATTTCAGGGACAGGGTGGGCACAAAGAGCTCACTCCCAGCTCCTTGCTAGATGGGAGGCCCCAGAACAGCCGGGCGGCTGCAGAGTGTAGCCGGGGCGTCCCAGGGCACTGTGCATGGGAGCATGGACAAGTGCACCTTTGCTGTTAGGTGTTTCATTTGTGTCACGGGCTATGCATTTCAGGGCATTTGTTATGGAATTTCACTGGAAATACAAGGCACACATTGTTAATGTTCCACTTTATCACATTCTTAGTCATCCTGCTTGGGTTTTAAGACAGTTCACTCTGACAGTAGCCGGCTGTTTTGGAGGGGACTTTTCCTTTAGCCTTATTGGAGAAAATTATGTGTTTCATCGATTAAGTCTGGAAATGGTGCCGTCCAACCAAACCCTCCCGGAGAAGTCAGGCTTACCGCTCTCAGAGTCGCTCAAGATGGTTCATTATCTGTAGCACGTCCTTCCTCGCTCTCTCTGGGACAATCTCAGGATGCATACAACAGGATTTTGCACAAAGCACAGATAATGGTTCTGCTGTCGGCCAAAGGAAGTGACATGCAGGACGCACGCCGGGCCCCATTGGGGTCAGCAGGTGCCCTGACAGAGGGAAGCGCTCCGCCTTCTCCCGGGATCCTGTCCCCCCGTGTGTGCCAGCACCATCACACGAGACCAAATGCTGTATCGTGAAAGCATTTTCTCACTAAAGCTTTATCAGCAAGCAGAGCCTGTGTTCGTAGCTGGATTTGTCTGCCAGGGTTTAAGTTCCTCAGCCTCCTGTACTTGTATGACCTTGTCAACCATGAGTGGGGACATTGGGGAGCGTCGAGGCTTGAAACCCTGGATGCTCATTAAGCATGATATCCCTTCTTTGTAAATTTACCAAGTGAAGGGGAAAGAGGGTTTTTTTGTTTTGTTTTGTTTTGTTTTAAGTGAGAAGCCTTTGTTTTTTTCTCTTTGTTTCTTCTGTTAATAACATACAGTACCAATCTATGCATATCCTGATAGTCACCCCCAAGGGACCTTCCTTGCTCATACACACGTGGTCTGTATTTGGCTGTGTGGGCACTCGGGGGGCTCATCAGCTGTGAGCCAGGCTCTGGCAGGCTCCCCTTTAGCATGGGCACAGAGTCATCTGTTTTGAGAACAGCATCCTCACATCCTGGGCCGACTTACGGCTTCCTGTAGGATCCCCCAAATTCATAAGCTGCAGTAGACTTTGTGGTGATGACTCAGACATGCCTGCTAGAAAAGGCATTCTTCAGAGTTAGCAGCATGGTCAGGAAGAGGCTCAGAGTTGAGTGTCACCCAGAGGATAAAGTTCAGGTAATGCTGTGTTCACTCGCTGGATTTTGTTTCCAAGCTGAATGCTAGAGAGTGTTTCAGCTTGATGAAGTCTCAAGACCTGTGTGTGTTGGTATTGCAAAAATGAGGTCGAAATGTTAAATTTTACTATACCGAAGAAATTATTTCAAGCTCATTTTGACCTTTTCTTTGTCATGTTTTGAGTTTACAAATTAGGAAATGTGTTTCTTGCT
The DNA here is from genome assembly GCF_030435805.1 of Mustela lutreola. Lineage (NCBI taxonomy): Eukaryota > Metazoa > Chordata > Mammalia > Carnivora > Mustelidae > Mustela > Mustela lutreola. Next base: position 74,645,461 of record NC_081292.1, read on the forward strand.
TCAAATATGGGATGTTCAGAGTTCATTGTCATTTTTGCAAGTCTTGGTTCCCAAGAGATTGCCTTTGTACACTTTTTCAGGCTTCTGTTAGGCAAGGACATTTTAATCCCTGCTTGATTATTCTTTAGGAAGTCAGTGGTTGCTTCATAAATGCTAACTCAGTTCAGGGGTAGCATACCATAACTGGGCAATTGGTTAAAAAAAGAAAAAAATTTTTTTTAATATATATATATCCATGATTTTTGTTGTCTTTAAAATTGCTATTTTACTCCCCTTTAACTTTTTTAAGATTTTCTTTATTTATTTGCGAGAGAGAGCATGAGCTGGGGGAGGAAGAGAGGGAGACAGAGAAGCAGGCTCCCCACTGTGCAGGGAGCCCAAAGTGGGACTCAGTCCCAGGACCCTGAGATCATGACCTGAGCCAAAGGTAGACGCTTAATTGACTGAGCCACCCAGGCGCTCCTTCTCTTTCACTTTGAGCTTCTGTCAGTTGACTAGGCCTGTTCCGGGTTTGGTCATGCTGAAATGTGAGCAGTGTGCTGGGCCTGGACTGGGTATGCGTTGGTTTCCTTGTCATGAGGTGACAGGTCACCAGATGGGGCCCCAGATCCTCTGGCCTCACCCCCTGCCCCACTCCTGCTGTCTCCACTGTTGTTTATCCTCTGTAAGGGTCAGGAAATCTTTCTCATATGTCTGCCTTCTCATCATTAAACCAGATTCCACCCTGAAGATGTTCTCCAAGGAATCCAAAATGCTACAAAGAAGTATATCGTTTTCAAATATGGTGAGTTCAATTTTAAACCAGTGATATGATGGAAATTCATGTAGCACTTTGTTTTATACACACGTGATGGCATTTCGTTTCTCCCCAAGCAGTTGGGTTTTTCCTGTGTGATGTCTATAAGGTACCTCAGTGACATTACTTCTAAATTCAATTTAAAAATTTTTCAGGGTGCTTCTTTTTCAGAATACAGTGAGTTTGCTTGTAGCCTAGAAAACTAGAAGTGCCAACCAGTAGAATTCCCCTTAATAATTCTTTTCCTTTTCTGGAACTGTCAAACTAAACATGTCTGTGTTTTTTAAATAATGTATGCATTTCTGAGTGAATAGGACCCTGAATTCTAGAAAACCAATTCTTCTGAGAAAACACATTTTATTGTTAATGTAAAACATCCAAATGGTTTTGAAAGTCCCTAAAGAATTTTGGAAGTTCTCCCTACCTGTGGAAGCCTGTAATCCGGAGAGGCTCCTTGAGAATAGCATGCAGCCTACCCTCCCCTCACGATTTACCCGCGTGAGGAATTCGTCCAGCCCAGGGCTCTGGGGGCCCTCCAGAGCCCCTGAACGCCCACAGGCTAGATCCACGTACCCTGGACACACTTACTTGTTTACACTTGGGAAGGAACCTAGCATCTAGAATTAGCCAGTTGAAAAAAAAACACTTCCCAAATAACGAGGAAAACCAGAATAAACAGTATTTAAGCATTAATTTTGAGGGGAGCTTACAGATAGTTTTAACATGTTAGGGATTTACTAATTATTGTATATAATTAATGTCAAACCATTTGTATTTCAGGCTTTATCATCTTGTTTACTTTTGCCAGGAGATGCCACTGTCATTAGTTCTTCGTGGGATAATAATGTGTATGTATCTGAGTGTGCTCCTGGTGTCATTCCACACATGGAATAGCTGTCTTTGTGGACAGAAGGCAGGAAAGGACAAGTCTTCCATTGGTGGGACACTGCATTTGTTTAGAAAAGGAGCAGATATTAGATAAGGCTAGTACTGGTGGCTTTGACTGTGATTGTATGAATCTAGTAATTTCTCCCACTGGACTCTGTTTTTCTGTTTTAACCTGAGGTGAAAACACAAATGAGCCAGACCTGGACATTTCTAGTTTCAAAGTCAGATATTGAGTATTTTGGTGTAATAACATTAGAATAGTATTTTGTAATTCTAGTGAGTCTTAGTGTAGAATTAAACGACGTAATACTCCTTGAATATGTGTTTAAGAGTCTCCAAATTAAGCTGGAAAGCTTTTTAACACTCTCCTTTTCTTTTCTGTTAGCTATTTTTACTCTATAGCATTTGCAAGACGCCAGGACACGTTAATGGGACATGACGATGCCGTTAGTAAGATCTGTTGGCATGACAACCGACTGTATTCAGCATCGTGGGACTCTACCGTAAAGGTCTGTATAGATTTTATAACTTAAAATGTTTGGATACTGCAAGTGTTATAAACCGTTATACACCTGTTGTTAGTGTGCTTCCTCACTTCACTCCTTTTCACAGAGCGTCAGTGATCTGTAAAGATACTGAATGTTATCGCCTCTGTTTTCCCAACATGTGTACTTCTCAATAGGAAGTTTTCCCAATTACTGTACTGTGCGCTCAACTGGGGGTTGGAATGGTGCAGAATTCACAAAACAGAGTTATAGAGAAATAAAGGTGACTTGTGAACAACACAGGTTTGAACTGCACAGTCTGCTTGGACATGGAGTTTTGCTGATAAATACATACAATACTGTGAATTTATGATTTTCTTAACTTTTTTTTCTCTAACTTACTTTACTATAAGACTACAGTATACAGTACATGTAACACAAAATACATTGGTCAAATGTTTATGTTATTGTAAGACTCCCAGTCACCAGTGACATTTGGGGGGAGTCAAAGTTACATGTACATTTTCAACTGCATGGAGTAGGGGTAGGAGCTCTTCCCCCCCCCCCCATATTGTTCAAGGGCCAACTGTATACAGTAACAGCCGCTCTTATCTCACAGTCGGAACTAGCAATTAATCTGTCAATCAGAAAATGTCAAGTTTAAGTGAGGACTCCTGAAAAGGGAATGCATTTTATTTCAAGTCAAAATATATAAATGCACATTCATTCATTATTCTGTTGATATGGGGCCATCCTTGCCCTCTTCTTTGGGACCTTACACAACTGTCTTGCAAAGACCACACCAGTACTCATCATCCTCAGCTTCCAATTTGCATTTTATAAAATGAAAGAAAAAACCTAAAACTGTTAGAATTTCTTCAAGAGTTTTTCAGGATTTCCCCCATTCCTATCAATTTTCTTGCCTACACCAAATTTTATTAAGTTTTTTAAAATTTTTTAATTTTTTTTTTTTATTTTAGTAAGTTTTTTGGTGACTTGCTTTTTTGGGTCTTCTCAAACCCTCAGTAGACACTACAACACTTTTACACTCATGTTTCCTCAGTTTGCACAAAAACCACAGAATACAACAGCAAGTACAGAGGGCAGAAACAGACACACAGGTGCAGTGGACACTCAGTGAGTGCTGTAATGGGAATAAAAACACAAGCACTGCAGGAAAGGAACTGGAAGCATTTCACAGCCTTATTTTGTTGACAAGTACGTTAACTGGCAATTGGTTGGTCAAGAGTGCTTTTCTTGAATGTGTTAGACATGCTTTCGTTCTAAATGTTTGCATATACCTTCTGCAATATATTCCACCTTAGGTGTGGTCTGGTGTTCCTGCAGAAATGACATGCACCAGGAGACAGCAGTTTGACATGCTGGCCGAGCTGGAGCACGACGTCAGCGTGAGTACCAGCCACAGCACTTCTCAAAAGCTGGGCCTGAGTCCCAGGGAGGGTGGGTGGCGGCAGTTGGTTTTACCCATGTTTTGTTTTTGTTTTTTCATTTTCATTTTATTTTGCTTACTGGAGGAGAGCATGGGCTCTCCGTTCTTTTGACTTGACTCTTTGGGTTCCCAAGTCTGCTTTTTTTTTTCCCCTCCAATTTGCCATTTCCCTGAGAATTAACTACCGTCCCATCCGATTTCCAAAATGCTAATTTCTGAGCATGACACTGAATATTTGGATACCCTCAAACTATCTGGGGTATAGATTTTCGTGTTTTCTGACACAGACAGTAGACAGGGCCTTCTGTCCAGCATGATGGCCTCTGACAGTCTTGGAGGGCACACACAGGGACACATGAGCCAGGAGACCACACTCGTGCCGGCTGCACTGGGTCGGGACCCCTGCTGCATCTCCCGCTCGAGCTGACAGTACTGCCTTTTCTCTGAGGTACAAATTGATGCCTGACTTGCATGGTCGGCAGATGAGCTGAGGTTGAGAGATATTTATGTAGTCTGTAGCTCCAGGTGGACATGCAAATACAACCGTGAGATCCCCTGCTTTTCCCAAATCCCTCACATAAGCATGGGTCTGCTGTGCTTCAGACCGCCTGGCATCATGGTACAGTTTATAACTCATGGAGGCATCATCCCGAAACTTGTCAATTTTAGACTATGTTAAAACAGCAAATGGGGCGCCTGGGTGGCTGTGTCAGTGAAGCATCTGACTCCTGATTCAGGTCCTGGCTCAGGTCATGATCTCCTAGTTTGTGGGCTCAAGCCCCGTGCCCAGCTCCACAGTCAGTGGGGAGTTTACCTGAAAATTCTCTCCCTCTGCCACTCCCCCCATGCACTCTTGCACATGCTCTAAAAATTAAAAAATATTAAAATCCAGCATTGCAGTTACCCTACTAATATTTCCTTTTATTCACTAGCATATGAAGAATTTCATTTTTAAATAATGTTGAAACACATCTGCAGTAGTCACATCAGTACACCGTACAGTGGAGTTGAACATTTATTGTGTCCCCATAGCGGAGTCAGCCTAGGAAAACCACTAATGACTGTGATTCTAAATGGAATACTTTGTGTTTTCTTCCTTAGGTAGATACAATTAGTCTAAATGCTGCAAGCACATTGTTGGTGTCAGGCACCAAAGAAGGCACAGTGAATATTTGGGACCTCACTACAGCCACCTTATTGCATCAGATCCCGTGCCATTCAGGGACTGTATGTGATACTGCTTTTAGCCCAGGTAGTATGATACTTTTTACTATGGATGGTAACTGGGGGAGTCAGAATTATTACTTTAAAATAGAGAAGAATGTAAAAAGGAAAGCAGTCTGCCAATAAAAGTGTCACCTGTATCTGATGCTGTTTCAGGCACAGTAACATCTACTCATGCCATTTGCACCCACAGAAAACCTGTAGTGGACATTGTTCTTATTTCATCAGCTCCCCAGACAAATTAAATTTATGCAAATGAACTCACACCAAAGGGTCATCAGCCCAGTGTCTTAGGAGCATTTCAAGAAGAGAGTAGTCATTGGTTAAGTACAAGTAGCTCAAGGAGTCCAAAAGTGAACGTTATGTCAGAGATAAAATGTCAGAATCTTCAACATACTTCTGAAGCCGTTTTACCTCGTGTTACAGACAGTCGCCATGTCCTCAGCACAGGAAAAGATGGCTGTCTAAACGTCATAGATGTGCAGACAGGAATGCTCATCTCTTCTCTGACTTCGGACGAGACCCAGAGGTACATTTCCTGAGTTACTAGTAGGGGAAGACATGTACAAACAAGTTCATGATCCTGTCATGTGGGCTTGCTTTGGCAGGGTAATAGAGCCCCTCCTTCATGAGGACTGATCAGATAATCATTTCTAAATCATGCTTGCAGATGCTTTATCTGGGATGGAAATTCTGTTTTATCTGGAAGTCAGTCTGGTGAACTGCTTGTTTGGGACCTGCTCGGAGGAAAAATCAGTGAGAGAATACAGGGCCATGCGGGTAAGGGCTTATACAGCGGACTTCACCCTTCTTCCTAAAACGCTAAACTCAAACTGCTTTTCCCATCAGGAAGCATACTCTTCCCAGGCAGAAAACACACAATTTCCCTCCACACTGTCAGTGTTCCCCTCCAGCACCTTGGTTGGCCAGGTGGAGTCCTTTGGGACTGAGATTTCTGTTGACAAGATGTTAGATTCCAAAAAGGAAGTTTTTATATTAACTTCCACGTGGAGAATTAAAAACCACAGTAAAAGCTGGAATCGTTGTTTTAAAAATGCAGGCACGGAGTTTTAATGAAACCCCAAACAACACAAAAATTACAATGAGAACGATTTTCCCTCCACTACTAACCCCACCCCAACCCCGCTGTTCTCCCTGAACGATGTGTGTCCTGGAGTTGTGCCCTCTTATTGAGAGGGTAAGTTATAGGCATATGAACTATTCTGCCCGTTTGGTTTTTTTCCCACATAGTATCTTGTAGAGATTCACTGCATTTGCTTACATTTGCATGGTTGCCTCCTGATCATCTGGAAGATTTTATGGTTTTTAATTCTAATAACTACAGTTATATGTATCTATTTACTTTTCACTGTGACCAGTAACTGCCCCCCCTCCCCTGTTCAGTCCCTTGCCTCTGTCACTAAGTTATGTGGTTATTTCCTAACATTATAAAGTCATCTGTTTAGGTCATCCTCAACTTACTGGCTTTAAGCAACATTTATTTGACTCCTTCCTGCAGAAATGGAATTAGCCAACTTCCACCAGCTTCTGCCTTCTCCTTTCATCCGTGTCCTAACCACTGCAGTAGGAGTCTGTTTGCATCCGTTATTTTAGCTTTATGTTTAAGTGGTTTTATTGCTCACAAGCTCCCTATACCAAGCAGTTATTTTTAATTTACGTACCAATTACAGGATGAGAGAAGACAACATAGTACTTGAGAGAACATTTTGGGGGGCCCCTGGGTCAACTTACCACCTAACCACAAGGTCTCTTTCTCTTAGGTGCTGTGACATGTATATGGATGAATGAACAGTGTAGCAGTATCATCACGGGAGGGGAAGACAGACAAATTATGTTCTGGAAATTGCAGTATTAAGTGCCTTTTCCTCTCTTGAATGTTAAGTTGAACTCTATTTAATGTATTTTTAAACCAGACTTTTAAATGAACTGGTGAATGTGCAATGATAGTAATTAGAAGTTTTACCACATGAGACATTTGTGGTTTTAAACTTCCTAAATCATGGCGACTTCACTGAAAGCCATTAGTTGCCATCCTCTTAGGCAGACAAAGATATGACAGTGTTAGGAAAACATTACATTTGAAAGGTGGATGGTCATCCTAGTATGCTGATGGTCAGAAGGCAGGTTTGGGTGGCAAAGAGAAGTAGCTAAGAGATACTAAACTAAGATGGGAAACTTTCAGGAAACTGAGCAATTTTGAATTTTCCAAGAAAACGTTCAGTATTCTCTACTACTTCTGAGTCACTCTATTTTGTCTTCCTAATCTAAGAATTGCTGCCCACTGGGTTTTTGGGTATGTTTTCTTGGAGTGGTTACTTTGTATAACCTACTGTCCTCAGATTCTAAGAACCTGGGGAATGATTAGCAATTAAGTTTACTGTGTATAGGAACGGTTTATTTCATTATAGCTATTAAATGCTCATCTTTTCTACATTAAAGATATTTTTCTGTAATGAAAGCAGTTTTCATTTTCTTATTTAAATGATTACCAAGACTAGTAGTACCTTTTAAGAACTTCAAGTATGGTTCCTTCTAGAAAACCATAAAATGTCGTGAATGTCATTCATTCTTACATTTTTGGAACCATCCTGACTCACATCTAGGAAATTAGGTAGGTAAACAGGGAAACCCTGTTTGGTGTGCTTTTCCAAATTTCAACAAGGTAAGCTGTAAAGCCACACTACTGACCTCCTTTTATATTATGACAATGCTTTTAAAGGCTGTAGGAGTTTTATTTTGTAGGCTGTATGATATGGGGGGAAAATGACCCAGAGTAATAGTTTTCAAAGTCAGTTTTAAGTGTCATTGGACATGACTTGGTCTCAGGTATTGCAAAGAACACCCATGGCCTCTGTTGAGTTCCTGATGCTCAGCCGTAAGTGTGCAGGCTGGCCAACCGCGGTTCCCAGGTGGAAGCACTCTTCTTGACACACCTGCTCTCTCGGCACAGACAGCTTTTCTCAGGGCCTCTGGATGCTCACTGCTGCAGGAGACGATTCCCACAGGCCCAAGTTGTGAACTTCATGCACCCATTCTCTAAGTCATGCAAAAGTTTGGTGAAGGGCACTGATGCTTTCAAATGATGCAACAGACTAAAAGTCCACTTTATTTATACATATTTAATTAAGATGAAATAGGCATAAACCATAAAGAAAAAAAATCAGGATAAAGTGTCACTTCCATTTTGTAGGGAGGGGTCAGGAAATGGAACAGATTACCTGGGAAACATCCTAAGACCACCCCAAAGTAGTGAGGTCACAGAATATTAAAGACAAAATTAAGTATTATTCCACTTAATCTACAAATGAATAAAGGGAGTCAAAACTTTATCCTATTTGGTATAAGAATTTTTACATTTAATATATAGTGAATCATTTCTCAGAAAGTAATACCGGTAAGTTTTAGAAGAAAGAAATTTCCATTACACAACTGACTAGAAAATCTCAAATGCAACTAAGCAGCTATGCTATAGCTCAGTATGTACCATTACATTGTTCTGGGCTAGTGTACATTTCAGTTTAACACAGAACTGCATTTTGGGTTTTAGAAAGGCAGCAATAGTTATATTTTGGCTTTTATTCTAGATGCTTAACACAGTTAAGGCGACAGTTGAAGCGTATTAAGTAAAGGTAGTTCTAATTAAATGATGATCAACACAATCTCTAGCAACCTACATACACTGTATAATGCTTACATGGAATGAAACCAGTGTACTTAATTGGTATTTTACACGCACACACACTCACACAGAACTAAAAAAACATCAAAAGCAGTCATTCTACATGTACTATGGTTACACATTAAAAATGCAATTATACCATAGAACTAAAGTAATATGAACAGCACTACTTGATATGTAAGATAAAGGTGACTGGTTCTAACACAGAGCTAAGCCTGTATCAGTCATTCTAATCATAATGGCTTGTAAAAGCATTGGGTTTCCAGTAGAGAAACTACTCTATGAAAATCAGTTAAAATCTGTCCAAAGTTTCACATCAGTAAAACCAGGATAAGGCTACAATGATCTTGAAGTGTGAACAAGATATCCAATCAGAACAGTAAGATTCCCAGCCATAATGTAAGATAGAAAGGTCTTCATGCAGCATATGCTCTCTGGCTCCTAGAAAGCTTCATGTGCATAATATAAAGTTAAGTTGCCCAAGAAGTAAACTGGAGTTCAGTGAAGTTTCCATTGTGCCATGACTTTTAAACCTCAGGAATGGTATGATCCATCAGGCTTTTCATAATGCTTGGTGCCATCCTATGAGAGAGTAACTTTATTAAACAGTGTGGTTTGGGTTTCTTTTTTCAAAAAGGCTATGCTAATCCAAAAAAATGCCCACTCAAATTCAGCACTTGCTAGCATCAAGTGGGACTGTGGGGAAAGGGAAGGGTTTTTGTTTTTGTTTTACATGAGTTCAGACCTAGGAGTGTCAGGGGAAATCTAGTCTCAGGGGAAATCCATCTGTTTGCAAATATAGCCAGGGTGAAACACTATCTGCACCTTCGCTAGAAAAGTTAGATAAGATACAAGTAAGTCCTCATATATTAAAGCTGATGACTAAAAACAAGGAAAATGACAACAATGTTATGAACTGGGAGGGACATGGTAAGGGGGAACCTGTCACTGTTTTAAGAGAACTTGAGAGCAAGCAGTCTTGACTGTAACACTTCCCTTTTCTTTCTACCCAGAAACTGAAAAATTTTATTAAGATATTGTGTTTTTAATCTTTGAAATCTTATTTCCACAGGCAAGATAGATTCTGAAAGAAGGAGCTAAGTTGGCTTGGCAAAAACAGCTATGATAGAAGCCAGGATTTTAAAAGTTCTAGGGAAGGTAACAACACTTGATGCCTCTCTTCTGTTCCCCACTCAGAGGTGTACAAACCTCTTGTCCTGAGGCCCATCCTAGCACCCACATCCCTGCATGCCTCTACCTACCTCCGCAGATGCTCTCAGAACAAAAGCATTACTCCTAACATCCCACAGACAAGAATTCTCCAACATGAACCACCAGAATAGATTTCTACTGAGCAGAGAAGCAGTAGGCAGAGTGCAACTGCAGTCCATTTTACTGAAAGCTAAAAGGAAAGCCTGCCCACTTTTACTCATATACCTCTTTCCAACTAGAAAATTTCAACATTTCAGAAGTGTATGGTGTATTTTATTCAGTACTTGCAAAGTTGTGAGAGATCGTCCTTACCTACCAATTCCTCTGATTTAAATAAGTAACTTCAGATTTCTAGGTAAATACCATGTCATCCCTTAAGTAAAAGAACCAAAGATTTGAGACTTAATATAAGCAATGTACCTTAACTCGGAAAACCGTAAGAATCTAATTGAAGTACTGTATACTTACCGTTTAATAATATGTTCAAAGATAAAAGCAGGCATGATTGTAATAGTAACTACAGTCTCAGATGTTGACAGTATGTCTGCAATTTGAGAATCCTGTTGGAAACATGTAATAAAAATTATTAAGGCTTTATTTCAAAATATGAAAGTATGTTATTCTTGGTAAATATGTATGTCTTCTAACATCTTGCTAAGATCTCTAAAGTCTGACCCTTGCATCTCAAATGCAACTAAGCAGCTATGCTATAGCTCAGTATGTACCATTACAGTGTTCTGGGCTAGTTTCCAGTTTCTTTTACCAAGTTTAATTCTATAGAATCACAATTTTATAGATGGAAACAAAATTGCTATGTAAACTGAGTAAATATTTTAGCTTAAAGAATCATCTTTTCATTACTATGATGAAATAATTTTTCTAACAATACTACCCCTCAGTTAAATGGTGCAGTGTTAACCAAGTTTATGACATGAACACATCTTAATGAAAACCTTTATACCTTAAAATAGGAATCTATAGAGGAAAAAAACAAGGTACGAATACAAACAGAAACTACTACTCATTTTCTACCATTCCTGGGTTGAAAAAGCTGAGCAATCATTCATTCAGAATGTCACCAAAATCTTCAATGCCTACATCTCTACAAAATTCTAGTTCAAGGGACTTCTAAGTTCATAGAGTCAAGCCCTTTGCTATAGGAATGTTAATTCCAAACAGCCTTAAGTAATTCCTTTGGCCTGAGAGCACAGCCAGAGCCCCAGGTTCCCATCACCCATCTCCCCACTGAGTTTCTATTTTGGGGGTCAAGATGAAAATACCATTGAAACAAACAAATGGAAAAGACAGTTGCTAAAATAAAACTTCAGCACAAGACACGAGTTCTATTCCTTACCTTCAGCCCAATGACATTCTGCCCATTGACTTCACAGATGTTATGTTCTGTGAGAAGACCATTTCTGGCTGCAGAACTATCTTTCACTATGGATGTTATCTTTCCATTTTTAAAGATAAAGCCAACATGTCCAGTACTATCCTTATGCATGGTAACTGTCCGTTCAAAGGGCCTGTAAACATAATGGATTAAATTAAAAATGTCCTTCTTCCTATTGGTCCAAGTTACTCTTTTAAAGTTTCCTTAGATATAAGGTAAATTCGGTACTCATCTACAAAATGTTTACTAAAAATACCTACCATGTGTGAGAAACTGGAAACAAGGTTATATAAAACCTAAGTTTAACTAAGAAGACTAAAAATCCAAAAGCTAACTGTAACTTAACACTTATTACGGTGCAAGAAAATAAAGGCCCTTACTTCATGCACCTAAATGTTTAGGTTATAAACTAACTGCTAAATAAAATATTCTATCTTCCCACTTTGACAAGTAGAGAGACTATAGTCATCCAAAAAAGCCAGATTTGGTTTTTAGAACTCCTACACCACTTGGGAGTTGTGCAGGAACCCTGGCACTGTCTGTGTCCATCCTATGCCGGATGTTTAAGCAGCAAACTGGGAAGCAAGGCCAGAGATACCATCCTGCTAACTTTTCTAAGATTCGTTTTTTATGATCTAGAGAGACAGAAAGTAACGTCTTAGAGGATGAATTTTGTAAGCCCTGAAATAAGATCTATACAAAACCAGAATGCAAAAAAAACACCACACACACACACAAAAAAAAAACCCACAAAAACTATGGGGTGCCTGGGTGGCTCAGTGGCTTAAAGCCTCTGCCTTTGGCTCAGATCATGATCCTGGGGTCCTGGGACCAAGCCCCACATCAGGCTCTCTGCTCTGTAGGGAGCCTGCTTCCTCTTCCTCTCTCCCTCTCTCCCTGCCTCTCTGCCTACTTGTGATCTTTAAAAAGAAAAGTATGTAAGAAGAATCTGCAACACACAAATTGACAGATTATAAGGCTGATCAGTAAGGTGATAATCTTCTGCATCAAAGTATTATATCCACAGAATTTTAAAAGCCCAAGAAAATGGAAAACGAGTCTTGACTCTCCATTTGAACTGTCTCGTCAACTTACCTGTCACGAACAGTCATAGTAATCTTCTCTCCAAAAGCCTGTTTGAGTACCTTGTGTGCTTTATCAGAGCTCCAGCCTGCACAGTTTTCCCCATTGATCTGGAGTACTTGGTCCCCAAATCTCAGACCAACCAATGAGGCTGGAGAATTTGCCTGGACCAGCTGAACAAACATGCCCTAGAGAATAATAAAATAACTTTGGTCACTTACCACTGTTATGATATTGTTTAAAAATGCTGGAAAGTTAGGAATCTACTCTAGTAAAGAGAGAGAGAAACTACATGAATATATGTTGTTACTCTCAAAAAGGAAACTGAAAATTTTATCAAGACAGTGACCCCAAGAATTAAGGCAAATATGTAATATCTCACTAGTAATTCCAACCTCAAATCATGACCCACCACCCACCTGACCAACCTTAATCATCCCCTTTGTCTTGGAATAAAAAGTCTAAGGAAAATAAAGTAGGGTTGCCATAATAAATATAAGCTTCTATAAGTCTGGGAGAATACAAAAGAGGTACTACCACATGGTTTTTGTTTAGAGGGAAAGTGAGTCTAACGGTTAGAAATTTCGTGATTTCTTTTAGTTTAAAAAATGATAATTTAGTGAAAGGTCATAAATCTCCTTACAACTGAAGGACTCCTTAACCCATTTGCTAAATTAGATAAATAAGACTAGAGTTTATTTAACAGCCTAAAAAGGTGGGTACATTCAATACCACTTGTACTTAGAAGGAATCCACTATGAAATATAGAAAACTCAAGTTCAGTCGACGAAGAACTAAATCCATGTGGATATTTATCCTTCTATAAACTCCCAATCTCAGATGTTGAAGAAAATGTAAAAGTATAAAGAGTAAAGTTGGTAAAATATGAAAGCATCTACAAAGGTGGACCCTTTCTATCCTCCTAGGTTGGGTCAGACATGTCCTATGTCTTACAGTTTACTTCAGGGAAGTACTGAAAACCAGAGGCACCATGTAAAATGGTCAGAGCAACTGAGTCTTGGCCAAATGGAGAAATCCACTGCAGGGGTAACTGCATTGGAGCTAGGGGCCTATGAAGAGTGTCTTGTCTTTTAAGACAAAGGATGGAGCAAAGGAGAAATCCTGGCAGATGGGCAGCATATATTACTCACTGAAAAGGAAGGGAGAGCGGTAAAGTCAGGACCACTGATGCCCTCAGCTCTCTGGGTAGGCAATCTGGGTTGGGGCTTCCTGCTAAGATCAGCCTCAGCCATTTACCAGTATGGGATACTCACTGTCATTTTCTGTGTGAAAAAGCTGGACACACTGAGCTAACAAGACTTAAGATTAATAAGGAATCCAAGAGGTAATACCTAAAACCACAAATCGGAATAAAGACTCAGCACATCCCGAACAATCCTAAATGCCTCCTAGGAGAATAACCCTATTTAATTTCTTCAGTATGGTGAGGTGAAGAGGGAGAGTAATTACAAAGGTAAAGGAAAAGCTGCCCTAATTAGAAAATCACTTTTACTCCAAAAAATGACCCATTAAATCAAAATGAAGGATGGAAATAATAAACCTGCAAACCCACTTCACAAGTTAAATGATCATTATTTAATTTAAAAATACACACCATTAATGGACACCAATTCTCACTGGTCAGTCTCTTAACATCATATACGATGCCCTTTTGAATACCATAATTTTACTTGTAGAAACTACGTTATAATACATAAAGCCCAGTGAACTTTATTCCAGAAGACTCAAAAAAAAAATTCATTAAAGGTAATGAAGTACCAACCTGCCTCTTCACAATAAGGCATCTCCAAGTAGAAAATTTTAAGTTAGCAGATTTAAAATGATCTTGATTATAAATTCAGTATTGTAATTCATGAACATTCTCACTGTAAATTATTCTAACAGTGATCACTTAATATCCAAGCTATTTGGACAAACTGAAATAGAATGAAAAACACTTACATTATCTATTGATTTAAGCCTGAGCCCAATTTTTCCATCTTGATCCTTACACAAAATGACTTCACGAATCCCTTGCTTAATTTCTGCTCTACGAATTCCAACATCATTACCAGTTACAGGAGCCACCATATAGTTCATACTAGAAGGTCTTGCCACCAACTGCTAATAAAAACACACACAATGTGTCAATACTTAGAAACATTTTAATTAACTCAAATATACTCAGTTGTGGTTTCCCAAAAAGTAATCTGCATACTGTTACCCTCAGATAAAGTCTGATTTACCCAAAAAGGACCTAGTTTTTATTCATTCTTTCTTTTTTTAAAGATTTTATTTATTCATTTGAGAGAGAGAGAGCGCGCATAAGCAGGGAGGGAAGAGAGGCAGAAGCAGGGGGAAAGCAGCAGGTGCTCAACCATCTAAGCCACCCAGACGCCCCTTATTTACTAATTCTTAAGGAAATTTATCACCTCCAATAGATTCAATGACTTACCTTCTGAATTCACTAGTATTTGCTTCCTGTATACTTTGGCTTATCTCCACTCAAATGTATTATCCTTGAGCTTAAAGGCCTTATCAAACTTCTGAAACTCACACAACATTTTCCAGAGGGTCTGATCTTTATTAGCCATCTACTGACTTTCAGCATTTCTTTAAAAGGAGGAACCTTCTTACCTCACAGTGCCACTGTGAGAATTAAAACTGCATGTTTACATGAGTGCTGACACACATAAGACAGGATAACACATTTCTCGTTCTCTGTAATGAACATGTATGGATTAACCAATTATATGCACAAACCAGACTGACCAAGAACAGCTATACGAGGGAAGCATGGCAGGTACCATGCTGCCAATTTTCTCAAGTTTTCTTAATCAAAACTGCTTTTTTAAGTGAACCTCTTTTCTCAACCAAAAAGATAGTGAGGGAAGAGCTAATCAAAGACTTCTTCACTGGAATCTGTCAAAAAAACCTCTGACCTACCTAAGAACTGTGATGCTCAAAGCAGCAATAATAGGGGAAAGAGGAACCTCAACTACATAATCACTAGAGGCGGCAAATTTTTGTTCAGAATTCATTATGATAGCATATTCTAAAGCTGATAGTCTAACAGGAATAATGTACACACACAATTACACTAGAAATCAGAACGCAATGCCAGGAAGTATTACTTGTGAGATTACAAAGTTCAAAATAGAAATGACTACAGCTATAAGAAACAGAGGAAAAACAGGTAATGGGATAGAAACAGAAAAACTTTATTTAGCAAATGAATTATTTAGTTTAGGTGGAATACAGAACAAAGTGTTGAGGGGGCTTTGGAGTGGGTTTTACTTTTGGAAAATATTTTTTCCAGCAGTATTTTTAAGTACCTGACTTTCTAGGTGTTCTTCCTTATGACCAGCACCACATTACCACTGTCCCCTTTCCCCATGCAACTATTTCCGGCAAAGGCTACTAAAATAACCTAGATCATCTTCCTGATTCTCCACAGAGCAAGCACAGAAATCTATTACAAAAAAAAAAAAAAAAAAAAGAAAGAAAGAAATGAAGAAATCATTATGATCAGACCACTCTATCCCAATTCCTTACACCATGGTTTACAAGGCCAGAGAGCACCTGGTCCCCACTACCACTCCAATGCCATCTACTGCCATGTCCTGCCTTGTTTCCTCTGCTAGTCACACACATCTAGTCTCAAGTCCACTAAGTTCATTTCTGCCTGAAAGCCTTCAGGTTCTGTCTATACTGTACAGAATGTTTTCCCACCGGACATTCACATGCCTTATTCCCTCGTTTCACTCAGTTCTCTATTCATATGTCAACCCCTCAGGGAGAACATATATGCTCCCTATGTCAAAATATAGCCCTAGCATTTTATTCACTTACTCTTCTTCCACTTGGTTCATGTCATAAGCACTGGTTTATTATTTGTCTACAATATGACTTTCACTAGTGTGTGTCCTGGGGAAGGGGGCACTGCTGTGGTTCACTACAGTATCTACCACACCTGGCACAGTGCCGGGAATGTGTCGGTTCTTAAGCTACTGATTGTCATCTCTACTCATTCACGGTGCCGCGGGAGACAACACACTGAAAGGGGTTTTACCTTAAAGGATAAAAATATATGCTTTGAATAAGCAATGAAATACATGATGCAGTTTCTTCCAAGGCCCAAATAAAAGGTATCAACCAAGGTGTGGCCATGGGAATGGTTCCTCTCACTGTTATATGTAAACACACACAAAACTTTTGCATTCTGTCCCGACAGGTGTGTGAAGGTCTTATTTAAGAGGGAGGAAGGACTCCACTGGGGAACACGCTTCCCCTGAATTAGAAGATCATCAACTGAATGTTTTAGATTTTATATGCCACTGAATAGGCAAGAGGAGATTACTGAAAAGGCTAGTGTGATTAATTCTAGTTACCAAGAAGATAATGGATTCTAGACTATATTTGGAATCCTGGAGGTTCTCTGAGGTGCCCTTTAGGTCTTCCATGTTCAACAGTAAAATTAATTAAAAACAGTAACAGACTTCTGCTTATAGTCGTAATAGAGCCAGGCTTACCCTCCTGCTATAAAAAACTAAAAATTTGGAAAAATAGAAGGCAAAAATTTTTGAACATTGGGTATTGGGCAAGGTAGGGCAGTAATCCCTGACAGAAAAGAAATGTGAGGTGAGCCCTTTTCATCACCTGGCCTTCTACCCAGACCACTATCTGGACTAGAACACTGAAGTACAAATCTCAAGCAAAGCATTGTGCTCTTCTAAGCTGAGGAGACAAAAATCAGAAAGGCTGAAGCAGCATGTAAAACAGCAAGAATTTTCAGGGATGAGTCCCATAAAAAAGAGAGCTAAGCTATACAGAGAAAAAGCTCCAGAAATCTATGTACAGGTCTCCTGGAACCCTCTGCTAAATACTAATCTCTGTATCTGTGAGGTAAAGCTCCAGAGGCCAGGCAAAGTACATGCAGGAAGCTATAAGCTGAACCTTCCTGCAGATCACACAGGGTTGGGAGATATCCAAGGTTCTATGAGCAAAAGCGGTGTGCTCACTGAACACCCAGGGCCTTCAGCAGAGAACCCAAGGGGACACCCATCTTGAGTAATGGGGGTACGATAACCCTACAATAAAGGCAGCTTCAGACCTACCCTAACGACGTGTAAAATCAAGCCTCGGAAGGACCAAACTGATGTACATGTAACTTAACTCCTTGCCAGAACAAGTGCTGACACTCTTTAAAGACATAATCCAGCACCTAAAAATGTAAAATTCAGTGTCCCATTCTGATTTAAAAAGAATTGGTGGCATGTGAACAAACAGGAAAATGTAATCTACAATAAAGAGAAAAATCTGTTATTCAGAAATAACAGATCAGAAAATTAGCAAACTGGGATTTTAAAACAGTTACTATAAATTTGTGCAGTATGCTCAAGGACTTAAAGCCAGATGAAACATCTAGAGAAGAAAAATACAGTAGGTGAAATGAAAAATTCACTACATGGAAACAGTTAATAGAATCAGTAACAAAAACTAGAGAAAAAGCAAGATGCTTAAGAAGGAGATAATGACACTTCAAAATGGTTTAGGTCACCCCACGAGGTATTAAGAAAAGACCAGCTCAAGGTGGTCTTGAGGGCAAATGGGATAAAGAATGTATAATAACACTGGGAGGGTATGTACTATGGTGAGTGCTGTGAAGTATGTAAACCTGGCCATTCACAGACCTGTACCCCTGGGGATAAAAAAACATTATATGTTTAGGAAAAAAAAATGTATAATAGACAAAGGGAATCATAATACTAACTACAGCCTCATGAACAGTTACCAAAATAAGAATCCCAGTAGCCATAACTTCCTTCTTTGATTGTACCTGTAAATTTTCTGTAAATAACATTTTTTTGTTCCTCCATACCTCCTTTGCTGTAAATACATGAATTTTTCATAGCAGTGAACTTTATACTTTGTCTTTACATCAAAAATATTCAGCTGGGAATGTGAATACTAAGGGGTAATTAATATTGCACAGTAACTGATACCACAGGCCACTGCCCAGAAACGGCTATGGTAACTGGCACTGCCACATCTTGGCATAAGGGTAGGACTACTCCATTATAGCAGAGGTAATTGGCTTAGTTTTGTATACCCCTGGGTTAAAAATTACTTCTGTATTTCTAAAATATAAGCAAACAAAAGAAACAAAAACAAGAATACGCAACAGAAACCATGTGTGACCAGCAAAGCTTAAAATGGTTATCATAGGGTCCCCCTTAACAGAAAGTGGGCAGAAACCTAAATTTTACCAAGAATTGCTCTGCCTGGGCCTCACCCTTAACCCTGATGGAAGCAGTTGATTCCATTCTCCAGCTTTTACTACCACACTTCCAGAACCAGCCTTGCTTGCAACCTCTCAGAGGTACCAGTACTGACAGGTGTCTACTCCTCTACGGTGTGATGAAGCCCAGCTCCAAGGGGCCCTTCCCCCAAGCTTTTAGGTTCTAAAAACTCTAAATTCTTCCCTATGTCACTCCAGTCCTAGAAGAAGAAGCAACTTTCTGCAATTACATCTGTCTTCCATGCCTGCGTTTTTTAATTCTTCAACCTTTTTGCCTAATTTCTTAAAATTATTTCTGTTGACATACCTACTGTCTACCAAATGGGCCCTGACTAATAAAAGCAAGTTTTCAATAACATTTGGTAAGTAATACTAGGTACTGTATTAAGCACTGGGGTTATGGCAATGAGATAGCTATTGACCCTGACCTTCATGTTTTCATTATATTTATAATAAGTACTATAAAATGTCATGGCCTTCCAACAAGGAGGCTGTTAAGGGATACATCATATTTTAAAGCCTAGAATTTGGGGGTCTTTTATAGGAAGCTTTAGACTTTGGAATGTTAAAAGATTATGAGCAAAAAAAAAGATATGACAGACCTATACTTCAGAAAGATTAACTTAGCAGTAGCTTAGTACTGTTTGCCATTATGAAGTTACTAGAGAAAATTTAAGAGATGACTGTGATAATCTAGGTTGTAAGTACAGAAATTCAGAAGAGGGTTACAGTAGGACTGGAATGGATAAAGTGAATACAAGAAACATGGGGAGGACAGAATCACTAGGTCTTAGTAACTGACTAAATGCAGAAGACTAAGGAGAATGGAATAGTCATAATAAATCTTTAATTCCTAATAAATTAGAAGAGTGGCAAAAGGTTTAAAGAATGTAAATCATTAAGAAGTGATATCCAGAAGGCAGTCTAAAATTAGAAAGAGAGAGCAATGCTAAAGTTATAAATCTGTGAGTTGGTCATGAAGAGGAGAGCTTTTGTCTATGTCTAAAATATGATTTTATACAATTCAAAATTAAGTACAGTATACGTACCCCCTGAACTGGTGCTCCAGGGACCACGGCCATATTTGCACGGATTTCTTCTTCATTTAAACTCAGGCCCATGTACTGGGAGAGCTCCGGATACAATTTAGGATAGAGATCTAATATGAATGAATTAAAAATTAGAATATTTAAAATGAACACTGTTGTTATTATGGGCTTCTACTTGTGTTAAAAAATTACATGTATTTTATAAAAGCTAGAATGAATCTAAATAAGCAATTTGGAAAATCGTCTCCTTATCTCTGTAATGGTAATTAGAAACATGAAATACAGAAAGTTTAAATAGTCAAGATGGAAATAATTCTTCCAAATAAATTATCTTGCCTTTCTTTTTTCCTAAAATAAACCTATTTTGATTAAGAATTTCATAAGCATGCCACTGATTCTCTACCTCAGATCAGACTAAAATGTTTATTGTCAAGTCAGCAACTTTACAACTCATTTAATAAATGCTGCTATGAAATGATTCCTCTGATCTACAATAAAAAAAAATTGAAGGCTTGTAAAAGTGTATTTATATTTAGTATCTTACCATTTTAAGAAAAGTTAACCACACTCCAATGAAATCTTAGAAACAGTATATTTAAATATTAACGGTACTTAACTTAGTAGCGCAATTATGTAGTATTTCCAAATGTTCTTTTTTACATGATTTGTCACTTAAAATGAATTTTCTAAAAGAATGTTACCAATAGTTATATCTGGCTATAAAACCCTATTTAATACTTTTTTTATCTTAAGTCATATTATTTAGGGGCTCTGTCCTAATTCCCTATAAACTTAGAAGGAAAAGGAACCAGAAGTATATGGAGACCTAATAAAGATTCCCGAATTTGGGAAGCTCCCCCAAAGGAGGTGGTTGGAAACGTTAAAACCCACCCTCACCCCCAATGATGGAGGACAGTTCAGAAGTTCAAGAGTAGTAGCATGGGGCACAGTTCACATACATAGTTTCTTCATAAATCAATCAGTCATAAGTTAGGGATTTAGGAGGGTTGGTATTTAACTGAATTTACTTAATTCTGATTAAGTTATAAAACCTATCTTCATATTCATAGTTCACTTTCTTGATTAAAGGGTTTTTTTTAAGTAAACATTTTTTTCTATTTATTACTAGAACTTTTAACCACATTATTTTATGCTGCAGGTTAAAAAAACCTTGGATTCCCTATTTCAGTAAAAGAAGACTTAAATATTTTCAGTTCAAGAATGAACCCAAAGTATAAACCTACTTCCATCTTGAGAGATGGGAGCAGAAGCTTCAGACAAAATTGCTGGGTTGCCAGGGTTTGCAGAAAAGGCAGTCTGAGCCTGAAAAAGAAAAGAAGAAAATTCTAACAATGCTATATATATACTTACTTAAAAGTCTTATATGATTTGTAAGTTAAGTTTAGTACTTATTTTTTTTTAAAGATTTTATTTATTTATCTGATAGCCAGAGATCACAAGTGGACAGAGAGGCAAACAGGGAGAGAGAGGGGGAAGCAGGCTCCCCACTGAGCAGAGAGCCCAATGTAGGGCTACAGCCTAGCACCCTGAGATCATGACCTGAGCTGAAGGCAGAGGCCCAATTCACTGAGCCACCCAGGTGCCCCAAGTTTATTACTTCTAAAAAGAAACTTAAACACTGAAGTCTTATTCAGTAACACTTGATTCTGAGGCATCAGGGTGGCTCAGTCAGTTGAGCAAATGACTCCTGATTTCAGCTGAGGTCCTATCTCAGGGTCTGAGATCCAGTCCTGTATCTGTTCCTGCTCAGGGCAGAGTCTGCCTGAAGTTTTCTTTCTCCCTCTCTCTCTGCTCCTTCCCCCCAACTGCTTGAACTTGCTCTTTCTCTAAAATAAATAAGTAAAAAAAATTTTTTTTAATTTAAACAATAGTTTAATTTTAAACACTTCAACATGTTTTTCAAAGAAAATCTGCAAATCTAAAGTACATTTCATATTCTAAATATTTTAACACTATGGACATAAACTTTGACTAAGTCCCATATAGCCAGTATTTCATAGTGCTGTTACAAATTAATAAATCAGTATTTTCAAAATGCATTGTGAAATATGACTGCACATTTTACATTTTTCATTTTTTATTAACTAGTCTAATAATATTTTATTTGCATAAGAAAAAAGCTCTACTATATTCATACAAGTCACATAAAACACATAAAAAACACCTAAAATTTAAGTACCTGCTAAGCTGCTAATATTTTGCCATTGTAGCATATCCTACTGAAATAATACTCATCTTCATTTTAGCAACTAAAAGAAGGGAATACACTATCCTAAGTAAAAGAAATTACTAAGTAGGAAAAATACCTTATCACTGACATAAAAGAATGATAAAAATAATGTAATTTGTAACTTTTGAACAAATTTCTCAAAATCATCTTGTAATGTATATTTATCAAAATGCTACTCATGAGGCGCCTGGGTAGCTCAGTGGGTAAAGCCTCTGCCTTCGGCCCAGGTCGTGGTCTCAGGGTCCTGGGATCGAGCCCCTCATAGGGCTCTCAGCTCAGCAAGGAGCCTGCTTTTCCCTCTCTCTGTCTGCCTCTCTACTTGGTGTGATCTCTCTCTATCAAATAAATAAATAAAATCTTTAAAAAAAATAAAAATGCTACTCATGTTCAAGTATGCCAGGAACTCCCCTCAGGCTGCCTTCATAGCCTATGTCATAGTAAGTATTCCAGGACAAAATCCTTTTTCCTATACGGATATGTCTGACTTTCTAAAATAGCCATTATCATTTAGAGACAAGATTGGTTGTATGGCCAATCTCTATTATCACTTTTTACTTAATTGGAAATATGTGGATCACATAATGAAGTTTATACTTACACCTTAGCCTAGCCCTGAAATTAATGACAAAAGTAGTCCCAAAGATGCTTGGAGTGATGTATGCTTAATTTAAGTAAGCAGGCCTATAAATGCCTTGGATTCTACTTCCCTCATTGGATTTTAAATGTTCTGATATGCTTGGTATTACATCATACTGAAGTATTTATTGTTTTACAATTTGTCACACTCTAAATTGAAATAAAATGCAATGAAAATCTCTGTAATTTTTTAAATAATAGTTTACAAACTCAAAGTACACTGAATTTTCAAAGTTCTTTCACCAAATATCAGCTAAAAGGAGCTAGGAGGCAGTAGATTACTTCTTGGATAATCTCTAAGGAAAAAAAAATTTTTTTTTTTCACTCCAAGGAAATAAATATAAAGCCATGAAAAGGAATGGAGGAAACTTCTATGTATATTATTAAGTGAAAGAAACCAATCTGAAAAGCCTGAATATAGTATGATTCCAAATGTATGACATTTTGGAAAAGGCAAACTAGAGAGAGAGTAAAAAGATCAGTTGGTTGCCAGAGATGAGTAAAGAGGGAGGGAAAAATAGACAAGAAATTTTAGGGCACTATTATATAATAGACTTCTATATGATACTACATTCTATACAGTATTACAATGGTGTCTATATGTCATTACACATTTGTCAAAACAACACCAAGTATATAACACCAAGAGTGAACCCTAATGTCAACTATCGACTTTGAGTGGTAATAACATGTTAATGTATGTTAATCCGAAGTAACAAATGCACCACTCAGGTGAGACTACTAAGAGTGGAGGAGGATGTACTGTGTGTATATGTTGGGGGAGGGGCAATTAGGATGCAAAGTCTGTGCCTTCCATTCAATTTTGCTATGAACCTAAAACTGCTTTAAAAAATAGAATGTAGGGCGCCTGGTGGCTCAGTCATTAAGCATCTGCCTTGGGCTCAAGTCATGATCCTAGAGTCCTGCGAACGAGCCCCATCAGGCTCCCTGCTCAGCGGGGAGCCTGCTTCTTCCCCTCCCACTCCCCTTGCTTGTGTTCCCTCCCTTGCTGTCAAATAAATAAATAAAATCTTAAAAAATAAAAAAAACAGAATGTAGTGAGGCACCTGGATAACGCAGTGGGTTAAGTAAGTGCCTGATTTGCTTTCATCTCAGGTTGTACATGACCTCAGGGTTATGAAATCAAGCCCCGAGTCCTGCTCTGCACTCAGTGTATATAGTCTGCTTAAGATTCTCTCTTCTTCTATTTCTGCCTCTCCCCTGCTCACTCTCCTCTCTAGAATAAAAAAATAATAAAATGTATTAATTTTTTAAACTGTTCCTTTTTACATTTGTTATTATTTTCTATTCTTTCACTCATTGCTTTTATTCTTATACAACAATACTGAAGTAAGAATACTATATATAGAAAGCTCTCTAAGAGTCATATTTATTATGCAATCTGTAGTAAAAGTAAAACAGAAAAGATGGTACATCAAGGAATTAAAGACTTTATGTCATTAAATGTAGCATATTATTTCAGACCTACGTGGAATCTCAAAGTACTTAAAAAAAAAAGTAATGAGGTCCCCCAAGAAGCACACAGTTACTGCCAGAGCATGTGTGTGGAGCCACGCTCACGGTCTTAGGAAACTAGTAAAGACTGAGTCTCTGTTACATCACTGTTTCTTTTTAAGATTTTATTATTTATTTGACAGAGAGAGAGAGAGAGAGAGAGCGTGAGCACACAAGCAGGGGGAGTGGCAGACAAAGGAAGAGGAAGAAGCAGGCTCCTCAGGGAGCCAGGAGCCCAATGCAGGGCTCAATCTCAGGAATCATAACCTGAGCTGAAGGCAGATGCTTAACCGACTGAGCCAACCAGGTGCCACTACATCACTGTTTCTTAAAAGTTTATTTTATACAGGTGTAACTACCACAGATTTCTGTTAAGGATTCATAATGGATAGAGATTCAGGGATTTTATGATGCTAAAAGCAACAGCCTAATGCCTTTGTAAAATAGTTTACAAAATATGAGAACTGCCAGTTCACTGCTACAACTTTGCTGTGGTGTAACTGGGGCTCAATCCCAGGACCCTGAGATCACAACCTGAGCTGAAGGCAGATGCTTAATAGTTCAATTCTATAAAAACTAACAAAAAAGAATGAAAACAGATTAGTCATTCATTCACATGTCTGCAAATCCTTATTATTTATTGCTCTGAGGTCATAATGATGGCTTGTTATTCATGAAGGCAACATATTGTAGTTAAAAGCTTTTTAAAAACAAAGTATGTGTGTTCAGATGAACACCCCATGAGAAAAATACTGACAAAATACTGAAGAAAGAATAGAGCATTTAAGGTAACTGAACAAACCTCTTAACACTGAAGCATCAAAGCCTTTACGAGAGGAACAGATTTCAGAGATTTTACAAACCACATTTTAATATCCTCAGTGGATTTATGAGGTAGAATATGTGTTCACCATGATCTCCCCCCATATTTACCCAATCACTGCTATATGTAACAATTCCACTATTATTGCTGGGGGTTTTCACCCTAGAAAAGCCAACATTTTGCCTAAAAGACACGTTTATACTTGACATTGCTTAAGACTTATCACCAGTTTGTAATAAATTTTTATGCTCATTAAGTAATTATTAAGAAGTAAATCTTACTTAGAGTACACTAGGGCCAAGGCCCCAAGTAAAAGGATTCTTAGTGTAAGCAGCTTTGAAGTACTACAAATTATCCCCAAATGAACAGAATTAAAACTTACAAAACATCCAGACTTGACCCCTATTCCCAAACTTTCTTAAGCAGAAGCACCTATTTTCAAAGCTAAAACTTACTCGAAGGACTACAAAAAATTGTAATATCTAACATTTAAACATTAAGAGGATGAATACACGAACTGTCTGCTACTTATACCTAAGAGGAAATAAATTACTTCACTTTCATTGGTGCTTTTATACTTCAAAGAGCATTTTTGTAATTATTAACTTTAAAGTAAAGGCAAAGAATTATTTTTAAAGATAGGTCCTATCTGAAAGAACAATGTATACTAATTTTAAACAAAACTATCACCATCTAGAGAATTGAAGTGTATTTTACCAACTCAAATATATGGTATTTAATTTAAATTTTAGTCTTAAAATCAATCTTTGTTGAAAGAGTTTTAAAGAAATAATATCCCATGTCCATTAATTCAGTGACAAAAAAATCTGTAGCTTTTCTGTAATTTTAGTCTGCAATCAATAAACTGAAAAATGTATAAATGTAAAAATGGATACATCTGCTATTTAAGTTCTTTGCTTCACTTCATCTATAAGCACAATGAGGACCCTGTATATATTGAAGAAAAGTACATAAACAACTTGAACATACCTGAATAACTTTGTCTACCTTCAGGTCTTCAAGAGATGGGTACAGAGACATTTTTGCAGGATTTTTCTAAAGGAAAAAAAAAAAAATCCTGTAATTCTAATTTTATTGGAAAAAAAAGATTTTTTTTTTAAAGATTTTATTTGTCAGAGAGCACATGCACACAAGCAGGGAGAGCCCCAGGCAGAGGGAGAAGCAGGCAGGCTCCCTGCTGAGCAAGGAGCTAGATGTGGAAATGAATCCCAGGACCTTGGGATCATGACCTGAGCCCAAGACAGACGCTTAACCAACTGAGCCACCAAGGCATCCCTGAAATTTAAATAATATGTGTAAAACAGCAAAACATACAAACATCTATAAATTTTTAACACAATAAGAAACACTTAAATTGCAAAACACAGAAAAATATGAACATCTAGCCTATACTAAAAACTGATTACTGGTTACCAAACTACATCCCCCTTTCCTTACTACTACTATCAAACTATATTCACTGAAGATCTTAAATTTTCCTTTCAGGAAAAGTCCCTTAATTTCAAAAGTTTAAAAAATCAAATAGAACAGTTATGTGACTTGCCTAGCTTACACAAGTGCTTGGTAAATGAGAAAGCATTATATCCGAACAAAAACCTATAAGGGCTCCTAGACCATATCTATGAAATAAATACACACACACACACACACACAGATATATTCTTATATATGTATTTAGAAAAAACAATATACACCAATCACTAACAGTAATTTTATCTTTAGGACACATTAACGATACAGATAATAAAGGACTGAGGAATAAGATGGAAATTATTACATTTTAAACAGTGTTCAGTGTTTTTTAATGACCACTGGCTTTTATGTAATAATGTAAGAATTTAAAACAAAGTTCTCTAAAAGTATCACAAGAATATGTATCTGAAAATTTTGAGGTGAGTATCTGGTACTTTCTTTAAACCCAACAAAATAATATATACCAAATTGGCATAGCACAGGAGTATCAGAGGTTCTTGAGCTGGCTATCAATTTACTACCTATCATCTCCAAATCCACGCATTCCTGGGGGCTCTGCAAATGGAAGTGGGCCCTTTATATAATGCTCTGTCTGGCCAGCTAGCAGGAGGCTGAAGTTCGTCAGTGTAGGGAGCTGGAGATACACTGGAGGAGATAAGGTTTTTCATTCCAGTTTCCAGTATACCACTCCAGCCAGCCTCCTGAAGAACCTGCTTCCCTAGCACCTTGCTCCTGGCAGGAAGCAGCTGCTTAAGCAGCCAACTCCTTCAGTCCACAAAACCAACACCAACCCCAGCACTATTCAGCAGCTTCTCAGCATGGTGCCACCTACAAGGCATCTCCCCATGTGTAGCTTTCCCTAACACTCCCCTCATGTGCAGCAAGTTCCAAGGTGCAGCACCTTCCTGTAACTTCCACAAACACTCCACAGGGAGATTTCTAGTAAGTGTGGTTTTGAGAAATCAACTTCACTATCCACTGAGCAACAGCTGCACTCTCCAACAAGGCCTGGGCTGTCAGGCATGGGAAGAGGGCAGCCTCTTCTTGGGGCACTCTAACTCACCCCTGAGGTTAACAGATACTTATTAAATCTGCTCTTCCTGTATTCATTAAAGTTCTCTTTACCTACTTTACTTTTTACAATTCTTGTTCCTTTAATCATGTTATAGTTAATAATACTATACATTAAATCTTTTCACTGTTTAAATTACTATGTGATTTCTGTCTCTTCATTTAATGCTGAATAACAATACTTTTTTAAAAGTTTATGTACATTGGGGCATCTGGGCGGCACAGTAAGTTAAGCATCCAACTCTTGGTTTTGGCTCAGATCATGATCTCAGGGGACATCAAGCCCCACATCAGCTCAGAGCTCAGTGCAGGATGCTTGAGATTCTCTCTGCCTCTCCCTCTGCCCTACCCCATCCCCCACTCATGAGCCTGCTCACTCTTTAATAAATAAATCTTTAAGAACTCTTAAGAAATCTTAAGAAAAAAATCTTGGGCGCCTGGGTGGCTCAGTGGGTTAAGCCACTGCCTTCGGCTCAGGTCATAATCTCAGGGTCCTGGGATCGAGTCCCACATCAGGCTCTCTGCTCAGCAGGGAGCCTGCTTCCTCCTCTCTCTCTCTCTCTCTGCCTGCCTCTCTTGTGATCTCTGTCAAATAAATAAATAAAATCTTAAAAAAAAAAATCTTAAGGAAAAATGTATATACGTTGCACATCATAAAATTCACTTTTTTAAAGTACACAATTCTACCATTTTAATAGATCTGCAGTTGTGCAGCCATCCCTACCATCTAGTATTAGAACATTTCCATTACCCTTCCCCCCAAAACTCCATGCCTATCCATTCTCCCCTCCCTCCAGCTCCAGACAACTAAAAATCTACTTCCTGCTTCGTGATTTACCTATTCTGGATATTTAATTAAGAATCACAGAATATGAGGAGTTTTGTATCTGTTTCTTTTTCATTTAATGTTAACACCTTCAAAGTTCATCCCATACTATAGCATGTACCAGTACTCCATTCCTTTTTATGACTGACAAACATTCCACACTATGGACATGCTACATTCTGGGTATCCATTCATCAGTCAGTAACATTTTAGGTTTTCACACTTTTTGACTATTAAGGATAATGCTACTAATGATGCTAATGAACATTTACATCCAAGCGTTTATGTAAACACATATATGTTTAATTCTCTTGGTATTCAGCTAAGAGCAGAGTTGCTGGGTCACATGGTAACTGTTTCACTTTTGAGGAGCTGCAAACTGGGTTCCAAAGTAACTGTTCCACTTTACATTCCCACCAGCAGCATGTAAGGGAGAGTTCCAATTTCTCAATATCTTTGCCAATACCTGCTATTATCTTTTTTATTACAGCCACCTTCCCGTGAAGCAGCATCCCACTGCAGTTTTGATTTGTATTTCTCTAATAGCCAATGATGTTCAGTACCTTTTCATCTGCTTATTGGCCATCTGTAGATCTTTGGAAAAATGTCAATTCAAATTCATTGTCTAAGTTACTAATTTTTCTTTTCTTTCTTTCTTTTTTTTTTTTTGCTTAATTTTCCTGGGCTAGACCCTTGAATAAAAATGCCAAATAAAAATGGCCCAATACAGGGGTGCTTGGGTGTCTCAGTCAGTTAAGTGTCTGCTCAGGTCATGATCACAGGTCATGATCACAGGGTCCTGGGATTGTCCCCACATCAGGCCTGAATCTACTTCTCTCCCTGCCTACCCTACTCATGCTCTCACCCTGCCTTTCTCTCTCAAAGAAATAAAGTAAACCTTAAAAAAAAAAAAAAAAAAAAAAAAAAAGGCCTGATACAGTTTTAAGGAGAATATAGGGCTTGTATTTGTGAATAAAATGCAAATTCATGAGAAAGCACAATAAGAAATTGTTTGATTCTATTAATCCAGGGAAACAAAAGGCACTACCTTTTCTGTGTCTCAAAAAAATCATTAAGCTTCCTTCTTAAACATGTTTTATTTATGTTTCCAATCATTTTATTGACATCATAAAATCATTTAAAATTCACTGGAATAAATGCTGACTTTTAATCTAGTACTATCACTATTTTTGGTTTCTACTTCTAGTTCTGCCACTGGCCACCTATAAGATCCCCTTTTCCTTATGAAAAATAAACTGGCTGAGTGGTAAATTTCAAAACTCAGAAAGCAGTTTTCTCAAACATTTCCCTCACAGAAGCTTTCCCTTAAACAAATAATTAACCAAAACTGTCTGAACAACTCTTAGCTCACTCATTCCCCAGAAGTTACTTCATTCTCACAAATACTCAAACTTAATCCCAGGAAAGAAATAAGCTTTTCAGACATTCTTTAAATAATAAATATAACCCCACCTTATGATAAGGATTCAGTTTCAGATTTGCTCTAAGTATGTGACCTTAATTAACTCAACATTCTTCTAAAATATAAAGGATTTCTCAATGATTTTACTTCACAAACTATTTTTATGGCCTCATTTCACATCATTTCTTTCTAAGCATTACAACATTCTAGCCCCAAACTACTTGCTATTTCCCACCTGGTTGAGTTCTTCTTTGCCCTATATCTGCAAAAACTTGCTTTCTCTTCCTGGAATGTACTTCGAAGACTTCTCTCAAAATCTCAGTCAAGAGCCACTTTTGTAAGGATACCTCTAATGACATCAGTCTAGGGGCGCCTGGGTGGCTCAGTGGTTTAAGCCTCTGCCTTCAGCTCGGGTCATGATCTCAGGGTCCTGGGATCAAGCCCCACATCGGGCTCTCTGCTCAGCGGGGAACCTGCATCCCCCTCTCTCTCTGCCTGCCTCTCTGCCTACTTGTGATCTCTCTCTATCAAATAAATAAATAAAAATCTTTAAAAAAAAAAATGACATCAGTCTAACATTGTTTCTCTCACTTCAGAAGTTTCACTCTGCCTTTTATTATATAGTGAGTTTCTCTGTTCTTGAGATCAAGGCCTTAATTTCTTATTTATCTACATGATTCCTTATTCTAAAAGAAGTCAAACGTTTGTTAAATTTTGACCAATATTATCAAAATAGCAGTAAACAAGATATATTCAAACACTCATGGAAAAGTTCAAATTTTTAAAATCTTTCATGTCTATGTCTTTGAACACAAGTTTGTGTGTTCAAAGCTTTCAGGGAGAATAATAAATTTCTTGTATTGTTTTTCTGAAGGGGTCCATTAATTTATATGAGTTAATCTTTGATCTAATGTCAAAAATAATTAGCCCTTTTTGAAGAACTACCAAACTACCTTTGAAAAATCCTTTCAAGTATTATTGGAATTTCAGAATGACCATTAATGAGACTTAAGGGGATTGTGAAAATAATTCTATTACATCAGTATGTGAATTCCTCATTTTACTTTCACTTAAAACTCCTCTCACATGCTATTGTTGTACTGACTACAGATTCTGTTTCTAGGCCTCTCCTTCAGCTGACTAAGAATCATTAACAAGATATAGATCCTACTGACCCTGAGATTAGTAGGCAAAACGTCTTGCCATCTACTCTACCAGAGTTTAGCACAACATTCCCAATAGCTTTGTTTCACTGGTTTAATTCCTGGAAAGAACTGGTGTCTCCACTTACTCCTAGCCCAGGTCTGGCCCCCTCTAAACTCTTTGCAACCTCACAGACTCTTTTTAATTCTCTCCATGCATAATGAAAGGTCTCTGCACCCAATGCATCCCTAGGCCTTAGAAAATAACCCCCAAGTTAGTTTCTACTAAGGTTTCTCAGGGCTTGGAATATTTACAGGGTTTCTTTAGAACATCTAAAAATAAAAAATACCTGACTATTCTGCCTCAGTATCAACTTTCCCATTTGACTCTCCACCTCCTCAAGGTAATGTAAGAGCAGCTTCTTTGGAGTTTTTAGGTATGTACAGACTAAAGGTCTCTGTAACTCAAATACTGTATGTAATATTTTGGAACATCTAGTTAATTTGCTTTCCAGCTGCAACACTCTGGTTAATGAGGTAGGAAACATACTAATAAATTTTTCCAGATAATATCACCTAGAACGGCAATACATATAATTTTCTGAGTTGTTGATCTCACTCCCTCAATCAAACCAACTGCTACAACTGGTCTCCAATTTTTTTTAAATGATGAGTGATTAAGTTAAAATGGTATTTATTTAATCCAAGCTGTTAAAAAAAATCATAGGACGATGAAAATTCGGGACTGTAGAATCCGTGATCTTAAACTGTAGTTAAAACACTCCTGATACTCTAGCTCTTGTAGCTGCTGCCCAGAAGACAATCCTTGTTTGCCTGGCTCTGGTGGCCAGCTTGGCTTAAATTCATCAATCCCGTAAGAAGCTAACAAACAGAACAGCTGTTAATAGGCTATCTTCCCCAAGGCATAAGCCAGACACAGCAGACTGAAATAAATTCCACCCCCTCCCAAGTCTTTCTATGAAGGAAGTTGATTAGCTTATCTTCCTTTATAGCTGTGGACTGAAGCCTTCTAATTAAACACACATCTAAGGGCTCACTACAATTGTCTCCAGAAACGAGGAGACCCGTGGGTGCCATCTAGGCACTCTCCCTTCGCCCCTTATCAGGTCACTGGTGTCTCCAAGAAAGAAGCTGAAGTACAGGCTGCCCGTAAGGCACATCCCCAGATAAACAGGTTTTAGTAGCCAGGAAGCCTGTATTCACAGGTTCAACAGGACTATAACAACAACAATAACTACAAAAGTGAACTGGCTATCACCCTAGGGCACAAAACAGAATGAGCAGACAGAAATCTTCCCCTGAAAGGGGTATTTTGCATACTTAAAAAGTTGCTGCCTGAAGGTCTAGCTTCCAATCAGTCTGAATCTAGGACCTGAGATTCTCCCTTTTGGAACTTGGATAGATCTCAGCATACCATCAACTACTGGGAGCAACTAAGAATAAAGTAGGCTGCTTGGACAATTAAAAAAGTTTTGAGATACAACCAAGAACTGAGTTAAATGATGAGATCCATCTCTCCTATGGTCTGTGTCACTCAAGAGTAAGAAAGATGGTTTTTTAATCTAAATCATTGTAATCAACAGAAAGTCAAGGAAAATGGAGAAACAAAGGAATATTCCAAGAGAACAAGATATAACTCCAGTAAAAGACCTTAATGAAATGAAGATAAACAATACACCTGACAACTCAAAATAACAGAGATAGAGAAGCTCACCTAGCTCAGGAGAACAATGGGTGAAAAAAGTGAAAATTTCAAAAGATTATATATGAAAGTACCAAGTAGAAGTCACAGAGCTAAAAAATACAATAACATAACTGAAAATACAACAGAAGGATTCAACAACAGGTTAAATTAAGTAGAACATAGAATTCATGAACTCAAAAACTGAGTAGTACAACTAATCCAATCAGAGCAGCAGCAACAACAACAACAACAAAGGATCGGTGAGGGAATAAAGATAGCTTAAGAGACTAACAGGACATCAACAAAACCAACATTCCCATTATAAGGGTCTCTGAAGAAGGCAGAAAGGGGCAGAAGAACACTTACTTGAAAAAATTAATGGCTAAAACTTCCCCAACCTGAGAAAGGAAACATAATACAGATCGAGGAAATCCAAAAAGTTCCAAATAATATGAACCCAAAGAAACCCACATCAAAACACATTATAATGTCAAACGTTTAAAAAAATAGAGAATCTTAAAAGCAGGAGAAAAAAAAAACAGGTTATGTACAAAAGAACCGCCATAAGACACTAAGCACACTTTTCAGCTGAAACTCTGCAGGCCAGAAGACGTGCAATAATATAAAGAAAAAAACTGCCACCAAGAATACCCTACTCAGTAAAACTCTCCTTAAGAACTGAAGGAGTGGATACCTGGGTGGCTCAGTTGGTTAAGCAACTGCCTTCAGCTCAGGTCATGATCCTGGAGTCCCATGATTGAGTCCGCCCGCAGTGGGGAGTCTGCTTCTCTCTCTGACCCTCTCCCCTCTCATGCACTCTCTCTCTCATTCTCTCTTAAATAAATAAAATCTTAAAAAAAAAAAAATTGAAGTAGAGATAAGTTTTCCAGACAAGCAAAAGCTAATGGGATTCATCACCACTAGATGTGTCTTATAAGGAACCAAAGGGTGCTAATTACAGGAAAACATAAGAAAGTATGAATCTCACTAGCAAAAATAAATATATTGTAAAATTCAGAATTATCTAGCGCCATAAAGATGCAATCACTTACAAACCTAGTATGAATGCTAGAAAAATAAAGGTAAAAATAACTGTAAGTATAATAATAATTTGCTAAGGAATATACAAAAGAAAAATAAGTGTAACATCAAAAATAAAATGTAGAGATGAGGATGCTCATTCTTGCCACTTTTACTCACTACAGTATTGGAAGTCCTAGCCAGAGCAATTAGGTAAGGAAAAAAAGGCATCAAAACTGGAAAGGAAGAAGTTGAAACTGTCTGTATTGTGGGTGATATATTACGTTTGGAAAGCCTAAAGACTCCATCAAAAAACTGAGCTAATATACAAGTTCAGTAGAATTATAGGATTAAAAAAAAAATCAATATACAAAAATCACCTGTTTCTACACACTAATAAGCTAAAAGAGAAATTTTTAGAGAAATGCATCCAAAAAATAAGATATTTAGAAATAAATTTAATCAAAGAGATGAAAGACCTGCAAACTGAAACCATAAAACAAGGATGAAAAAAACTGAAGATAATACAAAATAAAAAGATATTCTATGCTCATGGACTGGAGGACTTAATATTGTTAAAAAGTACATATTTCCCCAAGCAATCTACAGATTTAATACAATCTCTACAAAAATTCCAATAGCATTTTCAAAGGACTAAAATTTAAAAAATCCTAAAATTTTATCTTGAAAGAACAGGCTAGAAGCGGCACACTTCCAGATTTCAAATTACCTTATAAAGCTATAGTAATTAAAAGGGTGAGCTATTGGCATTAAAACAGACAAACAGATCAATGGAACAAAAAAGCCCAAAATAAAGCCACACGTGTGTGGCCAATTAACTTATGACAAAGAAACCAGGAATATACAATGAAGAAAGTGCTGGAAAAATTGGACAAACACATGCAAACAATTAAACTGGACCAGTATGTTATACCATAAACAAAAATCAACTCAAAATGGATTAAGGACTTGAACTTGGACCTAAAAACCCCTAGGAAAAAAAAATATAGATGACAAGCTCCTTGACACTGGTCTTGGTGATGATGTTTTCTGGATTTAACACCAAAAGTAAATGCAGCAAGAGAAAAATAAACATTGGGGACTATGTCAAACTAAAAAACCTCTGCAGAGCAAAGAAAACAGTCAATAGACTAAACTTACAAAACAAGAGAAAATATTTCCAAGTCATATATTTGATAAGGAGTTAATATCCACAATAACTCAAGACCAAAAAAAAAAAAAAAATTCAAAATTGGACAGAGGAGCCAAATAGACATTTTTCCAAACACCTACAGATGGCAAACGTGTATATGAAAAGATGCTGAACTCAACATCATTAATCATTAGGGAAATGTAAATCAAAATGAGAATGAGGTACACCACCTATTAGAATGGCTATTATCAAAATGACAAGAAATAATTGTTAGTGAAGAAATGGAGAAAAAGGAACTCTTGTACACCACTGGTGGGAATGTAAATTGGCGCAGCCACTGTGGAAAACAGCACAGAGGTTCCTCAAAAATTAAACAGAACCACGATATGATCCAGCAATTCCACTCTGAGGTATTTATCTGAAGGAAAAAAACACCAACTTAAAGAGACCTGCATCTCCATGTTCCAGGCAGCACCATTTAAAATAGCCAAGATGGAAGCAAGCTGTGTCCACAAATGAATGAATAGGTTAAAAAAAAAAAAAAAGTAGTATATATACACAATGGAATATTTTTCAGCCAAAACAAAAGAAAAATCTTGCCATTTATCTATGGTTGAATGGATAAAGAAAATGTGAACTACACAAACACACACAATGGAGTTTTAAGCCATTAAAAAAAAGGGTGGGTATTCTGCTATTTGTAACAACATGGGCAGACTTAAAGATATTATGCTATGTGAAATAAGTCAAAACAGTAACCATAAGACCTCATTTATATGTGAAATCTAAACAACAAAAATACTCATTGACATGGAGAATAGATTAGTGATTCCCAGAGATGGGAGGGAGGTGGGAAAGGAAAAAGATGGGCAAAATGGGGGAAGGGAGTCAAAAGGCACAAAACTTCCACTTATAAAATAAGTAAGTCTTGAAGATGTAATATACAGGATGATGACTGGAGTTAATAATGCTGTCCTGTATATGTGAAAGTTGCTGAGAGTAAATCTTAAAAGTTTTCACCACAAGGAAAAAAACTGTGGTAACAGATGTTAACTAGACTTACTGTGATCATTTCACATTATATACAAATATAGAATCACTATGTTGTATGCCTAAAACTAATATAATGGTTATAGCTTTATTACACCTGAATTTTTACTAATTTAAAAAATTTTAAAAATATCCTGGGTGGAGAAAAAAAAAAAAGCCAAGTCTTAGTCTCAGCTCTGTCACAACTATGTTTCTTTCTATCAACTTCACTGATGAAACAGTAAATCAACAAAGTACCTATTCTGTAAGCCAAAAACTTAGAACACATTCTTCTTTAAATAACTGTCACTAGTGCTATGTTCCTGGAACTCTTCAATAGCAAAGGGCTTAAACGTTCTAAGTCCCATAAATTACTTTCACAGGAAAGCAGCATATCAAATTATTCCCTTATTTAAACATAGAAGCAGCCTAATTAGCTTCAGTACAGTACAAAACATTTTTAATTAGCACAAGAAACAACAAATGAACATCAGGAAAGTAACCTAAAACCCCCTTAATCCAAAAGGGACACATTCCAAGACTTAGCAGATATCTGAATTAGGGATAGTCCTGAAGCTATATATACCAGGCTTTTTCCTACACATATATAACTATGATAAAGTTTAAATTACAACTAGGCACAGTAAGAAATTAGTAGCAATAAAACATGCTACAAAAGTTATATGAATGTGCTCGAATGTGCTCTCTCTCTCTCTCTCTCTGAAGATATTACTGTACTGTACCTGCCCTTCCTGTGATGATGTTAGATGATATAATGATGAGATGAAGTAAGATGAATGACATAGGCATTGTGACCTCATGTTAGGCTACTACTGACCTGATGATAGATCAGAAGTGAGGATGATCCTCATTCAGACAGCTGGTGACCATGCAGATACGGGGTGATACTATATTACTATATAATAGCAAATTAAAAATCATCTTAAGGCCCTAAAACAGCATTTCTTCAAATTTCAAATCCATAAGGATAAACCAGAAATGCTAATAAAGATTCTACATTCCTAGCCCCAAAACTGAAACAGTTAAGTCTAGACTAGGGTTCAGAAATCTGCCCCCAACCCTTTGTATTCCATCAGGGTCCCCTGGATTCAATTTTAATTTCTGAGTTCCTTTTCTCAGAAGTTCTATTTAGTGACTTTTAGTCTTTCTTGGAGATCTTACAAAGAAAGAAAAGAAAGAAAAATCTTTAAATGTAGTAAAATCATTCCCTTTTAAATATCATAAAGGTTCAACTGAACTTTTTTATAAATCTAAAATGTACTATGGGATTTTAGTGAAGTTGTATTCCTCTATGTTGAAATACCCTTCTATTTCAACAATCCATAAATTATTACATCAGAATTCATCAGTTATTGCCAACTATTCTAAAAAAACTAAAAATAACAAAAAAATAAGATCACCTAGAATGATGCAATACAGAAATAATCACATTCTTTCATCCTAAGTTTGTATTGCCCAAAGTACTGCATCCTCTTTCAAGAACATATAAACTCTGAAGACACTACATCTGAAGCTTGTTCTCTACAGAAGTGTTCCTTGAACACTTGGAATTTTTCATTTCCACCCATGATGGCAGAGAAAAGGAAAATGGAGGAAAACATTTATTGGACAAATCAGAAGACATGTAGCTACACCCTAGACTCTTACAATAATGACAGAATCAATTATATAAGCAAATCACAGGCCATGAATTTTCAGACCATGATGATATACTAACTGAAATTTTTCCAAATTAAAAAATAAGTAAACAATATACTTGCAATTAATAAAAGACATAAAACTTTTCACTCAGTCATTCAAAAGGAAGAATTTTATGATACAGTATTTTGAAACAAGTCCCTTGATCCTGTTTTACTAATATATTACCATCTTTTATTCTTTTATATTTGTAGACCAAAATTTACTTGATATGGCTTTTAAGTGACCAAATGAAAGTTGGCCTTTAAACAAATATGGCTGGAAAAAACCAGTAATATAGTGAAATTTTTAAAACTCATCACATTGATTATTCTAATTGTTATTTACAGTATAAAGTATAAATGAAAATACTCCAAATACAGAACAAAGATGGTCACCCTCTCACTAAAATCATGAGCCATTAAAATTTGCAAAAGTGCTGCATTTTGACAATACAAGTACAAAAATTACCATATGGTGAGTAGAACTAGAGATGTATTTGAGATCTAGAATCAATATTGTATTTTGATAACCAAGTTCATGAAGGAGAACCATAAATAATGATTAGCTGTAACAGAGACGTATTTGAAACCTGGGAACAGTATCAGATGGACATGTGCTAATTTCCTGCAGGACAACTGATGAACAATTAGCTGTACTCAAAAAGATGCTACCCATTTCAGCCAATATATACTTTCAAATCCAAGAAAATTTAGAATAAAAACATGGGTTTCTTGGCATGCCAGAGTGGCTCAGTCTGTTAAACATCCAACTCTTAATTTCAGCTCAGGTCATGACCTCAGGGTCATGATATCAATCCCCTCATCAGGTTCAACGCTCAGCTCAGCATCTACTTGAGATATTCATTCTCCCTCTCCCTCTGCCCCCACCACCTGCTCATGCTCTCCAATAAAAACAGAAAAACAACAAAAATTCATGGGTTTCTTGTGTTCCACAGTTATTAAAACTGTATTTCTTATAAAACCATGCTTCAACTATCCCTTTACCCTCACTTCTGCAAATTTTTCTGAAGATAAACTAAAATATAAATAAGGAAATGTCCACGGGGCTCAGATGGTAAATGGTGACGACCAAGTCTGAAAGTACACAGAGGATTAATTAAGCATTCTAAACGGTTCATAAATGATATCAATAAACTCACTTTGATAAAGTCCTAACAGCCATCTTCCATGATGGTATACAAACCTGGCTAATCATCAGATCAGAATTATCTGGGCACTACTTAAAAACAGCTTCCTAGGCTCACACAGATTTTACCGAAGGACTTAAGAAATCTTCTTTTAATAATTATCCAGGGAGATTCTCAAAAGCCATCGTGAAATGCGGCCATATAAATCTACCATTAAGTTGAATACTTTCTTCTTACCCTTAAGGTTCCATTTCTGACCTACTGGACTGGCAAAAATCCAAAGTTTGACAAGACTCTACCAGTAAGGTTTTCAGAAACACTCATACATTACCCATCGAAGTGTACAATTTCCATACAGAGTAAGTTTGCAGTATCTATCAAAATTACAGTATATAGTATATATAGTATATATAGTATATAACACAGATACCCTCCAACCCTGCAATCCAGGTCTTCAGTCCATAAATATATTTGCACATAAAAAGTGACATATATAAAAGCTTATTCACTGAAGCATCAACTACAATAGCAAAAGACTTCAAACAAAGGAGGAAGTTCTACATACAATATTGAAAGGGATTTAACATATCATTACATGGAAATACAAAGCATGCTTTAGATCAATATATTGATCTAACATTTGTGTTACAAGGAAGAAGGAGCTTAAAGATCTAGAAAAGGAAGTACAAACTAAACCTAAAGCTAGCAGAAGGAAATCATAAAGATTAGAATAGAGAAATGAACTAGAAAATGGGGGAGGGGATCAATGAATCCAAAAGTTGTTTCTTTGGAAAAAAAAAAAAAATCAACAAAATTGAGCTAGACCAAGACACAAAGAAGTGAAAACTCAAAATACTAAAGCTAGAAAATGGAAATATTCACACATTCTACAGAAATAAACTGAAAGTACTCTGAATATTTTACACCAAAACATTGGATAACTTAGATGAAATGGACAAATTCCAAGAAACATAAAACCTACCAAAACTAAATCACAAATAAATTAAGAATCTGAACACAGTGAGAAGACTGAATCAGTAGTCAAAAATCTCCCAACAAATAAAAACCATAAACATTAAGCTTCATTGGTGAATTCTATTAAACATTAAAAAAAAAATACCAATCCTTCTCAAAATTTGAGATAAAGTTGAAGGGAACACTTCCTAACTTATTCTATGCCAACAGCATTAACCTGATATCAAAGACAGACAGTCACTGCAAGAAAGAAAACTACAAACCAACATCCCTTATGAACACTGCAAAAATCCTCAAAATATTAGCAAATGGAATTCAAAAGCACACTGAAGTATTATACACATTTTAACAAATGGAATTTATTCCTGGAATATAAGGATGGTTCAACACACAAAAAATTAATCAACGTAACAGACCGCATCAACAAAACAAAGGGTAATAGAAAAACATATGATCATCTCAACTGATGCAGAAAAAATATTTCATAAAATTCAGTCGTCTTTTATGATTAAAAAAAAAGAAATTCAACAAAATAGGAACAGAAGAAAATTACATCTACATAATTTAGAGCCACATATGAAAAACACATCAAACATCATACTCAGTGGTAAGTGACTGACTATTTTTCCTCTAAGATCAGGAACAAGGTAAGGAAACCCACTTTCACCATTTCTATTCAACATAGTACTAGAAGTTCTAGCCAGAACTACTAGGCAAAAATAAGAAATAACAAGCATCCAAACTGAAAATTAAGTAAAATGATCTGTGCAGATTATTTAATTTATATATCTAAGGTTTAGAAAACTGTAAAGACTCCACAAAAAAAGCTGTTAGAACTAATAAATTCAGCAACACTGCAGGGTACAGTCAATGCACAAAATCAGTTGATTTCTATATATGAAAAATAATCTGAAAATTGTTATGGTCTTACAATAGCATAAAAATACTTAAGAATTAATTAATACATTTGTTAATTGAATCAAGGAGATAAAAGGCTTGTATAATGCAAACTACAGGAGTACCTGTGTGTCTCAATCAGTTAAGCATCCAATCTTGATTTTGGCTCAGGTCAGGATCTCAGTATCACAAGACTGAGCCCCAAGTCAGGCTCTGCACTCAGCAGGAAGTCTGCATGAGATTCTCTCCCTCTCCCTCTAACCCTCATCCTGCTTGGGCTCGCACTTGCTCTCTAAATAAATCTTTAAAAAAAAAAAAAAAAAGAGAAAGAAAGCTACAAAACACTGCTGAAAGAAATCAAAGAGGATATAAATAAAGTGAAGCACACCCCACATTCATGGACTGGTAGACTTAAAATGTTAAAATGTCGGTATTATCCAAAGTGATCTCAAGATTCAATGGAATCCTTATGAAAATAACAATGACTTTTTTTCAGGAACAGAAAAACTCATCCTAAAATCCATATGAAATCTCCAAGAACTCAAATATCCAAAATAATCTTGAAAAAAACAAAAGTGGAAGGCTCATACTTTCTCATTTCAAAACTTATTATAAAACTAATCAAAACAGTAGGATATTAGCATACTGCCATATAGATCAATGGAAAAGAACAGAAAGCCTAGAAATAAACCCTCACATACATGGTTAAATGATTTTTGACAAGAGTGACAAGACCATTCAATGAGTAAAAGCCTTTTCAACAAATGGCGCTAAGCAAATTGGACATCCATGTGCAAAAGCGTGAAGGTGGACCTTTACCTAACACTACAAAAATTAACTCAAAATGGTAAAGGACCTAAACTTAAGACCCAAAACAATAAAAACTCTTAAAAGAAAACATAGGACAGAAGATTCATGACTTTGGATTTACCAGTGATTTCTCTGGACATGATACCAAAGGTAAAGGTAACAAAAGAAAATCTAGGCACAATGGATTTCATGAAAATTTTAAATTTTTGTACATGAAAAGACAGCATCAACAAAGCAAAAAAGCAACCCACAGAATGGGAGAAAATATTTACAAATCATATATCCAATAAGGGATTAATCCCTTAATATCTAGAGTATTTAGAGAACTACTAAAACTCAACAAGAAAAAAAAATAATGGCAAAAACAAAACTAAATAGAAATTTCTCCAAAAAAGATACAAGAATGGCCATGAACACATGAAAACAGGCTCAAAATCATGAATCATTACAAAAATACAAATCAAAACTAGGAGATACCACCTCACACCCCTTAGAATGGCTACTATCAAAAAAACAAAAACCAAGTACTAAAGGAAAATTAGTCAGATATATGCAAAAGAATGAAACCGGACCACTTTCTCACACCATACACAAAAAATAAATTCAAAATGAATTAAAGACCTAAATGTGAAACCTGAAACCATAAAAATTCCAGAACAGAGCACAGGCAGTAATGACTCTAACATGGGCTATAGCAACATTTTTCTAGATAAGTCTCCCGAAACAAGAAAACTAAAAGCAAAATTAACTTTTGGGACTCCATCAAAATAAAGTTTCTGCAAAGCAAAAGAAACTATCATCAAAACTAAAAGGCAACCTACTGGATGGGAAAAGAGATTGGCAAATGACATAATAATGGGTTAGTATACAAAATTCATAAAGAACTTAACTCAAAGCCCAAAGAACAAATAATCCAATTTTAAAATGGGCAAAAACAGACATTTCTGCAAAAAACACATCCAGATGGTCAACAGACACATGAAAAAATGTTCAGCATCACTCTTCATCATAAAAATGCAAACCAAAACCACAATGAGATATCACTTCACAACTATCAGAATGGCTAAAATAAAAAACAGGAAAAAAAACAAGTGTTGGTCATGATGTGAGAAAAAGGAGCCCTCTGCACTGTTGGTCGGAAAGCGAATGGTACAGCTACTTTGGAAAACAATACGGAAGTTCCACAAAAAATTTAAAATAGAACTACCCTATAATCTGGTAACTGCACTACTGGGTATTTACCCCCAAATACAAAAAAATGAATTCAAAGAGATACATGCACCCCTGTGTTTACTGCAGCATTATTTACAATGGCCAAACTATGGAAGCAACTGTGTCCATCAATAGATTAATGAAGATATGGGATATACACACACAGGAATATCCAGCCATAAAAAGGAATGACCTCTTGCCATTTACAACAACATGGATAAAGCTAGGGAGCAGACTAAGCAAAATAAGTTAGAGAAAGACAAATACTACATGATTTCACTCATATGAGGAATGTGGGATTTAAGAAACAAATGAGCAAAGGTGAGAAAAAGAGGCAAACCAAAAAACAGACTCTTTACTATAAAGAACTGATGGTAACCAGAAGGGAAGTGGCAGGGGTATCAGTGAAATTCGTGGTGGGGATTAAGGAATATATTTATCCTAATGAGCAATGGATGATATTCGGTATTGTTTATTCACTATAATGTACACCCGAAACTAATATTACACTGTATGTTGACTATATTGGAATTTTTTTAAAAAGTATCAATTAGCAGGAACGTGAATAAATGGGAAACCTTGTGCACTGTTTATGGGAATATAAAATGGTACAGCCACTAGAGAAAAGAGAATGGTGGTTCCACCAAGAAAAAAAAAATCCAAAAAAAAAAAAAAAAATTAATTATATGATCCATCATTCCACTTCTGGGTATACATCCAAAAGAATTAAAATCTATGTCTAAAGAGGTATGTGTACACCCATGTTCACAGCAGCGATATCCACAAAAGCTACAACATGGAAGTAATCCAAGTGTCATCTATACATGAATGGACAAGCAAAATGTGGTATATACATACAATGGAACATTATTCAGCTTTAAACTGGAAGGAATTTCTGCAACATGCTGGGTGAATCTTGCAGACATTATGTTAAGTGAAATAGACCAAATACTGTATGATCCCACTTATATGAGATACTTAGTCAAAATCATAAATGTATAATGGTGATTACCAAGGGCTGGGGGAAGGAGAGAACGGGGAGTTATTGTTTAATGGGTATAGAGTTTCCACTTTACAAAATGAAGGTTTTTAAGGACGGATGGTGGTAATGGTTGTACAACATCGTCAATGTATTTAAACCTCTGAACTGCATACTTAAAAATGGTTGATTTAATAAATTTTGTTATGTGTATTTTACCACAATAAAAAAGAAAAGAGGAAAGGAGAGAATATATGTTTGCATAGGTATCAAATATCCCTGGATGGATACC
The DNA here is from genome assembly GCF_030435805.1 of Mustela lutreola. Classification (NCBI taxonomy): domain Eukaryota; kingdom Metazoa; phylum Chordata; class Mammalia; order Carnivora; family Mustelidae; genus Mustela; species Mustela lutreola. The sequence goes on from NC_081292.1 coordinate 74,689,143, forward strand.
TAAAAAACAAAACAGTTGACTCCTATAAGGAGGAACTGTGGTTGGCTGGAGGACGTTTAAAAGGAAGGAGACTACACTGCACACCTTTTTTATTGCTTACATTCCAAGCCATGTTACTGTTTACTGCCTCAAAAATCAAATAAATGTACAAATTATGTTGGCAGCACTTGGAAAAGAAACTAATAAATCCTAATATAACTATTACTAGATGCAGGACATATTTTAAAGTTGTTTAGTGGAAATTTTTTTTTAGGAAATCTTGGCATTTACTACCTTAAAAAAAGTACCTAAATCTGGCAAAAACAGGAAAAAAAAAATAGTTGACTCATGTTTAATTTAAGGAATGGTTTTATTGAAGAGTACATTCAACTGCCAACTATTTGTAAATTCATCCTCTTCTGGTAAAGATTTTTATATCCTTATAATGCTCAAAATAACTAAATCTTAATGCTGTCAAAGTTAAATCTGGATAATGGACTATTTCCCGAACATTTTAAGGGACATTCCACTTAATTATTTTCATTCTATAGCACAAATCACCTGATCTGTAATATTTCTGTACCATTTAAAGGAAAAAATTTACAGAACTGAAGTGGAACAAAAAACATGAAAAAACTTTTTTTTTCTTTTACCATTTCCCTCAACCTCAAATAGAAAAGGTAAAGAACGGAAAATCTGTATTTTAATCACATACACTGAAGGTAAAGCTAACAGCCTGCAGCTGTTTTCAATTTAATTTTCCTTTTTAATCAATTGTTCTTTTTCTTTCAAACACGTAGATGTTAAGAGTCTGGTAAACCAAGTACTTCTCAAGAAATATACTTACATAAAGAAAAATATAATCACAATATATGTGCTGCCAAAGCGAGCACAAGAAAAAAAAAATCACAATACGTATGCAGATAATATATACAGACCAGATAACCTAGAAATTCCTTTCAAAACCTGGCACACTGGAAGGCTCCATAATTAAATAATTCCACTTCGGTGAAAAGGAAAACTTTCCACATCCAGATGCCTTCACTTTCCCATTATTACAAGGAAATCCTGAAATGAAAACTCTGAGTCATTCCATCTCAAGGGATACTTCCTTCTGCACACACCCTGCTGGAACGTTTCTTCATCGTTTCTTCTCCAACTTCTCCAAGAACAGGCGCGCAGCGAACGACCTCTCCCAACCCCCTTCCAGAAAGGCAAGGCTTGGCCCACTCAACAGACCCCTCCTTCCCCCCTCCAAATCCAGGGCGGGCCGACTAAGCCACCCAGGAAGGTGACTGGGTCCAGTCCAAGGCACGCAGAGCACCGTGACGAGCCACGGCCAGCCGCTCTTCCCCCACCGGTCCCCAGCGATCCCAGCCAAGAGGAACAAAAACGCTCGAGACGGACCCGAACGAGGAGTCCGAGCTGAGGCGGCAGCTGCCGGCGTCGCCGCGGGCCGGGCCGCAGCGCTGCCCCTAACCCCGCCACACCCCCGCCGTCCCCCTCACCGCCCCCTCACCCTGCGCCCCAGTCCCGGGCGGGACCACGAAACGCAAGGGTCGCTGGCAGAGCGAGCGGCTCGCGCAACTTTCGCCCCGGGCTCCGGAGGGCGCAAGGACGGGCGCGGAGACCACTGAGGAGAGGACTTCGCCGCCGCTTCCCGAAAACCGCGGAGACCCAGACGCTCTCCGCTAGGTGACCCGGGGATCCCTCGCCTCCGCCCCTAGTCCCCGCACCCGGGACGCGGCCGGAACAGCCCTCTCCCCCACACCGCTGCTCACCTAGGCCACAAGGACCCGCTCGCCGCCGTTGCCGCCCCGCCGCCTCCGGTAACTGGCACAGACTTCCGAGACCCGAAGGGAGAAGAGAAGCGCGCGCCCGAGGACCGCCCGCGAGGCGCGTCACGGTGCCGCCCCCGCCTTCCGCCCGCGCAGGCGCGCGGCTCCAGGTCAGCTGACCCAGTCCCTATGGTAACAGGCTGGGGGTACTGGGGGACGGGGGGGGGGGGGGAGGGCGTGGGCTGCTCCTGCTAGTGCTAGGGTCGGGGAGGGTAAAGTTGCCCACCCGCTGCCCGAGGTTGTGCTCCCCACCTTCTCCACCCTCCCCAGGGGTGGTATGGGAGGACCGGTGCCACCTGCCCTCTGCCGTGTTCCTGTGTGCTCAGGGTCGTTTGGTTCACATCACCTACAATACAAAGAGAATCCAGAGAACCTATCCTTTGGAGATTTCCTTCACAGCCTTGGACTTCCACCACTTTACTCCTACTTATCTGGACCCTCTCACTTTACCTCTCCACTCACAGGCTCAGAAACTCTAAACCTTCTCAACTCCTCGCCTCGTTACAACTTTAAGCTTCGGCTTTTATTACTCTTTGTCCAACTGAGCTAAATAAAGTTCACTGGTTGTTCAAGGTTATGTATGGTGCTGCGCAAAAGCAATATCCCATAACCTCTGTATTCTGTCCCAATGATCTATTTTTCTAGTCTTTTGATAATACCACACTGTTTCAAATACTGTAGTTTTATAGTAAGGTTTAACATTGGGCACTGTCAGGCCTGTGACTTTGTTTACCTTCTTCAGTATTGGTTGGCTCTCCTGGGACTTTTGTCTTTCCATAAAGACTTTAGGATTAGCTTGAATGTATTCAATGGATCTTTGACAAACATGCTAGCAAAAAAAAAAAAGTCTAAACATAGACTCTATACCTTTTGCAAAACTTAATTTGAGATGGATCAATTGGGTGCCTGGGTGGTTCAGTCAGCCAAGTGTTTGCCTTCAGCTCAGGTCATGAACCCAGAGTCCTTGGATTGAGCCCCACATTGGGCCCTCTGCTCTGTGGGGAGTCTCCTTCTTCCTCATCCTCTGCCCCTCCTTCCTGCTTGTGTTCTCTCTCTCTGAAATAAATAAATACCATTAAAAAAAAAAAAAAAGAAATGGATCATTGACCTAAATTTAAAATGCAAAACTAAACTTCTGAAAGATAACATTGGAGAAAATCTAGGTGGCCTTGGGTTTAGTCATAGTTTTTATTTTTTTTTTATTTTTTTTTTTATTTATTTGACAGAGATCACAAGTAGGCAGAGAGAGAGAGGAGGAAGCAGGCTCCCTGCTGAGCAGAGAGCCCGATGCGGGGCTCGATCCCAGGATCCTGAGATCATGACCTGAGCCGAAGGCAGCGGCTTAACCCACTGAGCCACCCAGGCACCCCAGTCATAGTTTTTAGATACAACAAAAACACAATCCATGAAAGAAAAAATTTATAAGTTAGACTTCACTAAAATTTACAACCTCTACTCTGTGAAAGACACTGTTTAGAAAAGGAAAAGACAAGCCACAAACTAGGAGAAAATATTTGCAAAATACATACTTGATAAAGGGCTTGTATTCAAAATATTCAAAGAACTCCAAAACCTCAACAATAGGAAAACAACCCAATTTAAAACTGGGCAAAAGAGGGCGCCTGGGTGGCTCAGTGGGTTAAGCCTCTGCCTTCAGCTCAGGTCATGATCTCAGCATCCTGGAATGGAGTCCCACATCGGGCTCTCTGCTCAGCAGGGAGCCTGCTTCCTTCCCCCTCTCTCTCTGCCTGCCTCTCTGCCTACTTGTGATCTCTCTCTCTCTGTGTCAAATAAATAAATAAAATCTTTAAAAAAAAAAAAAACTGGGCAAAAGATCTGAAAAGACACCTCACTAAATAAGATACACAAATGACAAGTAAGTATATGAAAGGAGACTGAACAGCATAGAACATTAGAGAAATACAAATTAAAACAACAATGAAATGCCACTACACACCTGGGAAAAAGGCTAAAATCCAAAATACTGACAACACCAAATGCCAGTGAGGATATGGAGCCACCAGAAAGCTTATTCATTGCCAGTAGGAATGTAAATGGTACAGCCATCTTACAAGGTAATTTGGAAGTTCTTACACAGATCAACATAGTCTTGCCATAGGAACCAGTTATCACGCTCATGGATATTTACTCGAATGAGTGGAAAACTTATGTCCACGCAAAACTCTGCACATAGCGGGGGTCCCTGGGTGACACAGTTGTTTAAGCTTCCAACTTGGTTTCTGCTCAGGTGGTAATCTCTGGATTGTGAAATCAAGCCCCGAGGCGGGCCCCACACTGCATGGAGTCTGCTTGGTATTCTTTCTCCCCCTCTCTCTGCCTCTCCTCCTGCTCATGCTCTTTCTCAAATAAATAGATAAATCTTTAAAAATAAACAAAAAGACTCTGTATGTGAATATTTATAGCTGCTTTATTCATAATTGCCCCAAATTGGAAGCAAACATATCATTCAATACATAAATGGATAAACAGTGGTACACCCATTCTATGGAATAATATTTAGCAATAAAAAGAAACTAGCTATCAAGTTATGGAAGGACATGGAGGAAACTTAAATGCACATTGCTATATGAAAGCAGTCTAAAAAAGCTACATATTATACGATTCTAACTATATGACATTATGGAAAAAGTAAAACGATAGAGGCAGTAAGAGATAGTTGCCAGACGTTCAGGGAATAAAGAGAAGGATAAGCAGGTGAAACACAGGGTGGTGAAGATATTTTGCATGATATCATAATGGTAGTCAGTGACATTAGCATTTGTCAAAGCCATAACAGTATGTGGTGTGCGTACAGATAGTCTTTGTCCCCAGTTCCTGGATCAGAACTTCAGAAACCCTTTGGTGGGGAGGGTATGTGTTGTGGTGGGCACTGTGTATTGTGTGAGACTGATGAATCACAGACTTGTACCCCTGAAACAAATAATACATTATGTGTTAATAATTTAAAAGAGAGAAAGAGAGAGAGAAAGAAAGAAAGAAACACTTTGAGTTTCAGGAGTGATAGATGTTTCCTTGTTATGCTAATAAGATGGCTAATAGCTGGAGGGGGAAGGAGCTCTAGATAGCTTCATGATGGAGGCTGGTTGTCAGGAAGACCAATCATTTGATCAGAGATGGGGTGCCTCGGTAGTTCAATTGGTTAGGTGTCTGCTTTAGGCCCAGGTCATGAGCCCGGGGTCCTAAGATCGAGTCCCACACTGGGCTTCCCGATCAGCCAGGAGCTGACTGCTCCCCCTTCTTGTGCACTCTTTCTCTCTTGTCTGTCAAATAAAATCTTTAAAAAAAAATTGATTAGAGAGTTGGTACTTTCAGCCTCGGTTCTTCCCCACTTTCAAGCAGGAGAGGGCACTGGAGACTGAGTTCATGCACAGGCTCTCCTGACTGAGAATCAGAATGGATTGGACTTCTCAACAGAAATGCCTGAAACTGGTGAACAATGGAGCTATGCCTTCAAAGTTATAAGAGAAAGTGATTTCTAACGGGGAGGTCTACGTCTGAGGTAGATGAGATCATTCAAATTGGATACATGAAGACATTTTTATAAATACTGCAAAGAACCATAAAGTTTCTCTCTCATGCTCTTCCAGAAAGTAAATGACAACCTAAATGTGCATTTGCTGCACAAAAATAAGAATCCAACAAGGAAAAGAAAAAAGGGATGGGGAAATTTCCACAACACAGAGGCTTCAGTCTCAGAAAGGTGAAGATCGTTGAAGGACGTTGTTGTTGTTAAATGACAGCTAGGCAAGAGGCCCAGAAAGGAGCAATCCCACTTACAACTGGATAATAGAGGGCTCTAGTGGGACTGTCTCCAAGAAAAGTAGCATATTTGAACATAGCAAGTGATTCCTATTTCTCGGAAAGGGAAGGTGAATTAATAAGGAATTCGAGTACAAAGCAGTGGGAAAAAAATGAGGCAAATTGACCAAGGAAAGAAATGTAGTCATATCACTTTACATGACTCATCTTTGAATAATATTTATCTAGGCATAGTAAGATCAACATACTATTTATTAGCTTAGACCCAAACCATGATTACAGGTTAGCCACAGATGCTAGCTAATGTTATTTTCCAGAACATGTCACTTTCTTTGGACTTTGAATGGTCTGACACAAAAACAGACCCACAAATATGAATATACTCTAACAATTACCATGGGAGAATATGCCTAACCAAAGATATTACTACATATTAAAATCTCTTTATATTCCATGCTATGCCTAAAGTACAGTATTCTTATTTTTTAAAAATGCCTCTTAGGTCTCTTCTTGGTTTATAATGTTGTTTATAGTGAGGAGTAAAGATAAGAATGATTAAGATACATTTTTATTCCATTTTTAGAACAGACAACTTTGTTTTTTTAAGGCTCTGGAGACACTAATAATGCATAGTACTACCATAATTAATGTTGTTGCTATTTCTAAAGATTTAATTTTACCATAAAGACCAAAAACAGCCGATCACTTGCCTGTCACTTGCTCTACCGAATTACGCAATTTCCTCTTCCTTTTTGAAATCCCAGCCACATGACAAACCAGACTGCCCTAAACTCTTTGTAATGCTTGCTTCCATTCCGGAACACATTTCCTTCCTCAGGGTTTTACATCAACAAAATTACAAACAATGTTTTATTGAACAGTAAAACCACCACTTAAAACACACCTCAGCTGACCTTCCTGGAACAAATTTGTTTGTGTACATTCTAGAAAATCTCACTTAAAAGAGAATATTTTCCTGAAAATCAAATGTGTAAATTATATTTTGTTGATTCAGTCACTGTTTAAATGCACAAGGGGTGCTCCCTATTTCAAAAGAACATTGAAAGTAAAGACACTTGTGGAAAAGTGAGTAATTATTTCTTAGTAAACTGTACTTTAAAAGTTTGGATTTAGTGTAACTGGTTATTTTATAATAGAACATTCATGTGTAAATCTGAATAGCCTCTATTGTTAAATTACCATTTTCCCAAGTATCCACAATTTTACAAAGTTACTTTTCTTTAGGTTTTTAATTTTAATTCCAGTTAGTTAATATACAGTGTTATATCGATTTCTGGTGAACAGTACAGTGATTCAGCACTCCTGTATATCACCGTGTTCATCTCCACAAGTGCACTCCTTTATCCCCATCTCCTAATTCACTCATCTCCCCAACCATCAGTTTGTTCTGTATAATAAACATCTGTTTCTTGATTTGTCTCTCTCTCTCATTTTTTCCCTTTGCTCATTTGCTTTCTTTTGTTTCTTAAATTCCGCATTTGTGGGAAAACCTGTTATTTGTCTTTCTCTGACCAACTTACTTTACTAAGCATTATACTCTAGTTCCATCCACGTCTTTGCAAATGGCAAGATTTAATTCTTTTTTATGGCTGAATAATATTCCATTGTATATATGTACCACTTCTTCTTTATCCATTCATCAATCAGTGGACACTTGGACTGCTTCCATATCTTAACTATCGTATATAATGCTGCTATAAACGTAGGGGTGCGTGTATCTTTTTGAATTAGTGCTCTTGTGTTCTTTTACAAAGCTGTTTTTAAAGTTCCTTCATCAGAGATTATTTCGCCATAGTGAAGTGATCATCAGTACTAAAAATTCTATCACATTCATGATACACACCTTTCACAGATAAAAAAATATGGTTGGATGACATACCAATAAGTTAAACGTAACTTATAAATATACTGAAGTTGACTTAAAATTAACTTAAATTATGGTATTTGACTTCCCTTTCAAAAATATCTGTTGCATTCTGCTTCACTAAAATATTTAAATTTTACCACATTAAGAGAGTCCTTCCCTCTACAAAATAGAAATATTTTAGGGGGTTGCTGAAAATTTTCAAGCAAAACAAAAGTGAAATATGACTTAAAAAGGAAGAGTTTCAGTTGTCATTTGGGTCACTTGCATTGTTTCAAGGTTCTATTTTCTATATTCTTTCACTGACCATGATGAATAAGTGTTACAAGGAGTAAAATTTAAATATATTTTAATGTACTTGATACCTAATTCTTATATAGAAAATATAAAGAACAGATCGATACTATAGAAGAATTTATGAGAGCACATTTGAAATAGCCATGTTGGTAAAAGCACAAAGCTCTTTTCCTACATCAGTGTCCAAAACAATCATTAAGGAACACTATAGGATTTTGAGTCTACTTCTATTCGAGTTAATTTTTAATAATATCTGGAATATTTAAGATCATCTGGGTTCTATTAAGAACGCAAAATCATTGAAGTCACTAAGTGCATCCACATTCCACAGGAGATGGGCCACACTGACATTTGGGTTAGCCTGAGCTCCATCATTTATTAGTTGAGTGTTCTTCTATCACTCAGGAAAGTACTCATTCAGCATATTAAAAATTGTATTTGCTTTTAACTATGGAATTCTATCAGTGATTCCTCCCTATATTGTGAAAGCGCACACCCTTTAAAGGATGCCAGATGCTTTGTTCCAAGTTTGACATGACCAAAATGTCCAAATGTTCACAATCAACCATATTAGTTGCATTTACATGGCCAGGAAAATGCATAATTTCTGAACTATATTCACAAGGAAAATTTCTATAGTTTCAAACATTTAGTCTCTTGTGTGTGGATAATGAGGCAATTGTATTAATTTGACTTTTGGATGGCACCCTTATTTCTCAGCTCTTGTCATAGAACTTACCATGTAATTTTACATGTAATCAGAAGTGATCTTGTCTTCGCTTTTCTTCCCAGTTGTTTCTTCTGTGTATTCATTACTTCATCTTATAGAAACTTCCTGAGGGCTGGAGCAATGCTTGAAATGGTCTTTGATGCTTGGGGAATAGAAGTTTTCCTATAATTCTAGAATTACTATAGTTTTCTCTTCCTAGGATCCATATTGGTTTTCAGATTTTAACAACTCAGAGCTTAAGATTTCTGTAATAATTGGTGTCAATAGGATTTCAGCTGCCAGGCCAAAGAGTAAATTGAGACATTTTCTTGGCCTCCTTACGTAGGCATGTCCAGAAGTACCCCTGAACAATTTGTCACCTGGTTGCATTATTTACATTCTTACCACTCCAGCTGTTAAATTTTTAACATAAGTCTGCATTCCCTGTCACCAAAAATGCCTTCAACAAGGTTACACAGTGAAGTAACAAAAGTCTACAAGATAAGGAGCAGATTGCCTAGACAATTAAAGGCAACTTGGGGCACATGGGTGGCTCAGTCAGTTCATGGTCTGACTCAATGTCCACTTAGGTTGTGATCTCAGGGTTGTGGGATGGAGCCCCAAGGCCAGTTCCACACTGAGCATGGAGTCTGCTTAAGATTCTCTCTCTCCTTACCGCTCTGTGCCTCCACATCTCCACCCTTGCATGTGCTTGTGTGCATGCATTCTCCCTCTCTCTCTCTAAAAAATAAAATAAATACACAAATAAATAAATAATAACAATGAAACAAGGTCAGAAAGAGTATTTCATTATCTCACCTACACATATATTTTCAATTATTTTATTTTGTTCATTCATGATAAGTAGACCCTTTAATCCCCAACACCTATTTCACCTATCTTCCCCCCCACCTCCCCTCTGGTAACCATTAGTCTGTTCTCTGTAGTTGAGAGTCTGTTTCTTGGTTTCTCTTTCTCTTTTTTTTTTCCCCTTTGTTTTTGTTTTTTTTTTTTTCTTTCTTAAATTCCACATGAGCAAAATCATATGTTATTTGTCTTTTTCAGTTGACTTATTTTATTAGCATTATGTTCTCTAGCTCTATCCATGTCATTGCAAATGACAAGATTATATTTTTAGTGTTTATAAATATTATATAGATAGATAGATAGATAGATATAAATCTATATCTATCTATCTATCTATCTATCTATATAAATCTATCTCACATCTTCTTCATCCATTCCTCAATTGATGGACACTTGGGCTGCTTCCATAGTTTGGCTATTGTAAATAATGCTGCAATAAACATAGGGGTTGCATGTATCTCTTTGAACTCATGTTTTTGTATTTTGGGGGTAAATGCTTAGTAGGGCAGTTACTGGGTCATAGGGTAGTTCTATTTTTAATTTTTTGAGGAATTTCCATACTGTTCTCCAGAGTGGTTGCAACAGTTTGCATTCCCACCAACAGTGCATTAGAGTTCCTATCTCTTCACATCCTCACTACACTTGTTTCTTGTATTTTTGATTTAAGTCATTCTGATAGGTTGAAATGGTATCTTGCTGTGGTTTTCATTTTCTTTGCCCTAATGATGAGTGATGTTGAACATCTTTCTATGTGTCTGTGGGCCATCTGGAAGTTTTTGGAGAAATGTCTGACCATGTCTTCTGCCCATTTTTAAATTGGATTGCTTGTTTTTTGGATTTAAGTTGTAAATGTTCTTTATATATTTGGATACTAATCCTTTATTGAATAAGTTATTTGCAAATATCTTCTTCCATTCAGTAGGTTGCCTTTTAGTTTTGTTGACTGTTTCTTTTGCTGTGCAGAAACTTTTTATTTTGATGTGGTCCCAATAGTTTACTCTTGCTTTCATTTCCCTTGCCTCAGAAGCATACCTAGAAAAATGTTGCTATGGCCAATGTCAGAGCCACTACTGCTTGTGCTATCTTCTAGGATTTTTATGGTTTCAGGTCTCATGTATAAGTTTTTAATCCACTTTGAATTTATTTTTGTGTCTGGTGTAAGAAAGTGGTCCAGTTTCATTCTTTTCCATGTGGCTGTCCAGTTTTCCCAATATCATATATTGAAGATATATTTTTCCCCTTTGTATACTCATTCCTTCTTTGTAGAAGATTAACTGACAATATAATCGTGGGTTTATTTCTGGGTTTTCCTTTCTCTTCTATTGGCCTCTGTGTCTATTTTTATGCCAGTGCCATATTATTTTAATATATATTTTTGTATTTGTACTATACCCCTTGGTATTATAACTTGAAGACTGAAATTATAATGCCTCTAGTTCTGTTTTTATTTTTCAAGATTGCTTTGGCTATTTAGGGTCTTTTGTGGTTCCATATAAATTTTAGGATTTTTTTAGTTCTGTGAAAAATGCTGGTGGTGTTTTGATAGAGATTGCATTAAATATGTAGATTGCTTTGGGTAGTATAGCTATTTTAACAATATTTGTTCTTCCAATCCACAAGCATGAAATGTCTTTCCATTTCATTGCAGCATCTTGAATTTCTTTCAAGATGTGTTTTATAGTTTTCAGAATACAAGTCATTTATATCTTGGTTAAGTTTATATCTAGATGTGGCATTGTTTTGGTATAATTATAAATAGGATTGTTTTCTTACTTTCACTTTCTTCTGGTTTATTATTCCTATATATTACTAATATATAGGAATGCCACAGATTTCTGTACAATGACTGACACTTTACTGAATTCATTTATTAATTCTAATAGTTTTTTGGTGGAGTCTTTAGAGTTTTATGTATATAGTATCATGTCATCTGCAAATAATGAGAATTTTACTTCCTCCTTATCAATTTGCATGCCTTTTCTTTATGTTATGTAATTTCTATGGCTAGAACTTCAATACTTTGTTGAATAAAAGTGGTGGGAGTTCCAAGACTAAAACGATCTATTTTTATAGGAGGCCTTCAATTTTCCACTTTTCTTTCCTGTGTTCCATATAAATAGGTATCAAAAGTCAGTTTCAACCCTTCAGCCAACTTATTCTCCAAAGAGATTTCTGTTCCAAGAATATTGTCTGTATTCCATTTCTGGGTGAAAGTAAGCCCATAGTTATATACTTTATATTTGGTCTCTATGTTGCCTGACACTTTCCCTGTATTAGCATAAGCATGACCAGAAGTAGAAAATTCCACTCCACTATAAGACTTGGTTCTCAGATCTATTTTGACCATTCTGATTCCATATCCTTTATTGAAGACATCCTTGGTGGCCTTTCCTAGGTCATAGTAAGTTGGTGTATTACACATATCTTCAACCAGAGGGTCTGTCTCTGCTCTACCAGGGCAATGCTGAAGGTCTTCCTAAGTAATGTTGATATAGATTTTTCTAGACCAACCATCTATGGCTGGGCTCTGTTAGCCTTTGAAGGTTAGCTTACTGGCTATCAGGTGAGTTTTGACATAGACAATGCAAACTATCACAGAATAATTTTGCCCTGTGTTACAAGGCTGCAGACTTCCAGCTGCACACTCATGTGAATCATGACGCTGAATCTGGAGGGTCTACCTAGAAGAAGGTTAATGAGAAGATTGAAAGGTCAATAAAAATTGCTTGGACAGTCAGCAATAACAATACCCATTTTGACATTGCTGCTAAATTCAAGCCGGGCTGTAGAACTTCTCTGCTAGAGTAAATAATGCCAGCTTGATTGGACCAGATTATACTCAGACCCTTTGACCAGGCATCAGACTGACCCTATCAGCTTTAATCAAAGGAAAGAATTTCAGTGCAGGAGGTCACAAGTTTGGGTTGGGATTTGAACTAGAAGCTTAATGTGGTTTTGAGTAAGCATCTTATTCGTCCCTGGTAGTGAAGGGAACCCACGATGTTTTGGCCTTAAAATTCTTATGTGAAATTTCTAAAGTGTGAAATTTTTATTCTTCTAAAGAATTGTAATCCTCCGGGCGCCTGGGTGGCTCAGTGGGTTAAGCCGCTGCCTTCGGCTCAGGTCATGATCTCAGGGTCCTGGGATCGAGTCCCGCATCGGGCTGTCTGCTCAGCAGGGAGCCTGCTTCGCTTCCCCTCTGCCTGCCTCTCTGCCTACTTGTGATCTCTCTCTCTCTGTCAAATAAATAAATAAATATAAAAATAAATCTTAAAAAAAAAAAAAAAGAATTGTAATCCTCCTCACACTGAATTCTATAGATCGCAGGTCCATCCTGAGTGAGGTACTTGAAGGCATGCCTAGAAGTCATCATGTTTGTGCCACATTTCATCTGAGTTCCACAGGGTTACTTGAAACATGTGCCTTAAGCGATAATGTAGTGTCATGTTACAAAGGAAAAGACCTGATCCGTCAGCAGGTCCACAGAACTTTCTCACGACCTTTCAATACATTGGTCTCTGTGCTGTAGTAGAATCTTTGGTTTTGCATCAGAGTGGAATAAGATAAACCAATGACATTTGGAACATTAAAAAAAAAAAAGTGTTGAGAGTGGACATCCTTGTCTTGTTCCTGACCTTAGGGGAAATCTCTCAGTTTTTCACCATTGAGTATGATGTTGGCTATAGGGTTTTCATATAAGGCCTTTATTATATTGAGGTATGTTCCCTCTAGACCTACTTTGCAGAGGGTTTTTAATCATGAATATATATTGCACTTTATCAAATGCTTTTCCTACATCTACTGAACTGATCATACAGTTTTTATCCTTTTTCTTGTTGACATGCTATATCATGTCAATCGATCTATAAGTATTGAACAACCTTGCATCCCTTGATTGTGGTATATGATTTTTTAAATGTATTGTTGGATCCAGCTTGCTAATATTTTGTGCAGAATTGTTACACCTGTATTCATGAGATATATTGACTTATAGTTCTCTCTTTTTGTGTTATCTTTACCTGGTTTTGGTATCTGGGTGACACTGGCCTCATAAAATGAATTTGCGAGTTTTCCTTCCTCTTATATTTTTTGGAACAGTTTGAGAAGAATAGGTATTCACCTGCATGTATTTTAAAAGGTTGTTTCCCTATGAAGGCCCACCCTTTTCGAGGGAGGCCTACATCACAATAAGCCTAATATCTGTCAAAGAGGTATATAAGATAACCAAGGAATTTTTCAGGAGCGAGATCTGGGCTGGGCCTAGGAAACTGGGACAAGTAGGTGTATATACTGTTGCTATTTGAAGCCAAAGGTCTGGATAAGGATACTCAGAAAGAGAAAGTGGATATCAGAACTTTATATCTCTGGAGAAGTGCAGGGATGACGCTTCCTGACCAGGGTTTTGAGAGGTAGAGAAGCCCTCTGAGCTATGCCACAGGCACAAAAGTATGAAGTATTCCATGTGCTTAGGACAAGTAAATTTCCTATTAAAAGTACAGGGTTATTACCGGAACTCTGGAAATGCAACAGGATGACATCCATTTTTTTATTCTTCGGTCCTGATGGCCAGTGCAGGATGTGTGGTCCACACTGTATAGTGGGAGCTGCAGGTACAGTCCTATATCTTGTTTTTCAAACCAAGTTAGAACTGTCTATGGTTTTACAGCTAATTCTTCCCAGTGCCCTCAGTAGAGCTGCAAGACACCTTTAAGTGTTAGCTTTCCATATGCCCAAGCATATCCTCTCATTTGCATTTTCCAGGAACCCCATCTGAGCAATTTGTCTTCTGTCAGTTCCGGGGAGGTTTTCTGGGGACCTTTCATCACTATTGCCCGAGACCTTTTCCCACTGCTCTCCTGTCCCAAGCCCCTGACTCCTGCATCCCACCACTCATGCTCTCATTCTGGAAAAGTATATCTCCTCTGAGAATAGGAGTAAAATGTTTAAGTCTTGATATTTTTCAAGACTTTTTTCCTAGATGATTCTAGAAGATGAAATTATAGAAGTTAGCAGGTCAGAAAGCCAACTGTGGCCATAAAATTGGCACTGAGATGTGAAAGAGGAATGTTGTATCAGTTATACTTTGTTCTAGAGCTATTTGTACTGTTTTCCTAGCACAGCTAGTTTTTTTGTTAATAAAATCATGTAGAAAGCTTTGCGTTCTACAAAAGCATGTGCTTAAAAAAGGGCATATGGGATAAGTAAGGTTAGAGGCAGAACACACTAACTTTATAACAGGAGTGCTAACAAAAACCATAAACATGTATTTGTTTAAAAAACATTTTATTCAACTATTTAGAGAAAGAGAGAGTCTGTGCATGTAAACATGGGGAGTGGCAGAGAGAGAGAGAATCTCAAGCCAACTCTGTGCTGAGCACAGAGCCCTGTGCTGGACTTGATCTCAAAACCCTGAGACCATGACCTGAGCTGAAACCAAGAGTCAGATGCTCAACAAGCTGAGCCACCTAGGTGCTCCAGGATTTTTTTGTTTTGTTTTCTTTTGTTTTGTTTTTAATGGCGTAGTTTGTCTCCACTAGCAGCTTGCCCTGTGTAGACTTTAAATTGGGGGACTTACACTTTCTTCCTTGAAATATAGAAGCATTTGCTTCAAGAGAGCAGATTTATCAAAATTAAAAATCTGATTCAGGAGGATCCATCATTAAAAAAAATACAGAAGGAAGGCTCCTGGGTGGCTAACTCTGTTAAGCATCTGGCTTCTGCGGGGGTCATGATCTCAGGGTCCTGGGATCAAGCCCCACTTCAGGTTCCCTGCTCAGCAGGGAGTCTGCTTCTTACTCTCCTTCTGCCTCTGCACCCCACCCATGTTCTCTTGCTCTCTCTCTAATAAATAGATAAATAGTCTTTAAAAAAATTTTTTTAATATATTTTTTTATTTGACAGAGATCACAAGTAGGCAGAGAGGCAGGTAGAGAGAGAGGAGGAAGCAGGCTTCCCTCGGAGAAGAGATCCCAATGTGGGGCTCAATCCCAGGACCCTGGCATCATGACCTGAGCTGAAGGCAGAGGCTTTAACCCACTGAGCCACCCAGACACCCCCCAAAATTTCAAAATACAGAAGGAAATATTGCAAGTTTCTTACCTGTCTTCATAGCTCCAGGCAAATAGTTTAATGTAGGGAAATGTGCAGCAGCTATTGAAACCACTAACCCCACCCTTGCTTTCACTAAAGGAAGTTACCACTGCAGGATTTCTTTCTTAAGGCATTCATATACTGTCGCTGAAGCTTGCTCTTTAATTGTGGAGGGAGTTTGCTCCTGATTTCTTGGAAATCACATGCTGAGTAAAACTGTTTATGAACCAAAATGACTTGAGCATTATTACATTGACATCATTTCCCTACTTACCGATTGTCCGTGAGCTCATTTGTGTCGCCAAAAACACGTGTGATGGCAGAATAGATCGGACGTTTTGTTCTTTGAAAGACTTAAGGGAATACACCACCCGTAGAATCTTAACACTGTTTTGTTTTGTTTTGTCTCTTCCCTATTTCCTCAATCTTCTCTCCATGTTTCTTTTCTTCTGTTCTCTACAAACTAGCAAAAACAGGCTTGCTTTAGTTGGGATTATGTTTGGTTGCATACAGAAAGCTAAAATAAAGTGTCTTAAACCATATGGACATTTGTTTTTTCCTACATAAAAATAATCCAGAGGAAAATGATGCCAAATTCCTGCTCTGCTCTAGCTGTCACATTTACATTCCAAACACAGGAAAGAGGAAGAGCAGATGGGCCAAAGGGCCAAAGGGCATCTGTCCCTCTCCTTTTGTGGAGCCTTCTTAGAAACCTCGGAGAATACTTACATTATATCTCACTGGCCACATCTAATTGCAACAGTCTAAGAAATATCTTACAGCCAAGCCTACTTCCTAGGGTTCTGTTACTAAAGAAGAGAGAAGGGATATTATAGGGCAATAAGCATTCTTTGCCACAGTATTACTTCAAAATAATTATATGTATGGAGTGTTTTCAATATGCCAGACACTGTGACACTTGATTTCTATCATTAAAGATACACGACAGTATGATGGGCAGAGTTAGTCATAAGTCTGAGAACAAGGATCCAAGTGCAATCAGGGGAGGAGGGTGCCTTACCAGAGTACACACCTCAAACTTACTTAAACTTATATTTGTTTAACCTTTCTCTTTGTAATTGTCACTTGCTTCACAGTCAGCCCCGGACAGAAAAACCAGCTTGAAGCACATTTCTCTGATGTGGGGAGGGGCAAGAAGAGGTTAAGGAATTCAGAAACTTTTTGGAGGAAAGGAAGCTGTATTCTTTTCTTTTCTTTCTTTTTTTTTTTTTTTTTTAAGATTTATTTATTTTTGAGAGGACAGAGAGTGGGGCTGCAGTGGGGAGAGGCAGAGGAGAGGGAGAGAAGTCCTCAAGCAGACTCCCTTCTGAGTGCAGAGCCCTACATAAGGCCAGATCCCAGACCCACAAGATCATGACCTGAGCCGAAATCAAGAGTTGGACGCTTAACTGACTGAACCACCCAAGCACCCCAAGGAAGCTCTACTCTAGTTCTTGCTCCCTCAGATTTGAAGTTATTGGCATCTCCCAGAATCAGCTAAGCTAGGTATGGGGAATGGGGCCACTGAAATAGAGTTACTGTAAAGGTGAGAGTGAGCCAGCTCTGACATTGAAGCAGAGAGAGAAGTGAAGGGATGGCCCATCTGGGTCTTGGGAGGCTGGATCGGGGAACCAGACCTGATCCAGCATCCAGAGGTCACCTGGAGCTTATCAAACACATTCACATCTGTCAGAGCATATTCCTTCTAGATGTTAGCATTGGGGTGCAGAAATATCAGGACCTAATCTGGAGATTTCCTTCCCCTGTGGACTGACAGCCAGGAGCTCCTGGTGGAGCAGTGAGAGCAGAGAACCTAGCCAGTAGGTTCATGCTTTCTACCCAGCTCTCAGGAGGATTCATCTGGGCAGAGGCCTTTCTTTTGCTTGCTTTTCCCTCTCTGCATCCCTGAACAAGATTTCATCTTTCACCAGTCCCAGTGACATTCCTGAGCTCTTTTGCCATTATGGTACCCAACACAGTCTTATAGCATAATTCCACTAAAGTGCAAACTTCCACGGGTTCCCATTTGTGAGGTAACTGGCCCCTGTCCCTGATTTTGACTCCAGGGCAGGGAAGAAGAAACAGGTTTCTCTGGAGAGCTTTGGCTGGTTTGGCTGGGGCCACCCTACATTGAAGATAGCATGGGGAGAATAGGAAGCCCACACCTCCCCCACTCCAAAATCGCTGTTGTTAGGGAAAGATGCTACCTGTATTAGTTTCCTATTGCTGCTACATAAAAAAGTATAACAAACTTAGTGCCTAAAGACAGCACAAACATCTTACCTCACAGTTCTGAAGTCAGAAGTCAAAAATGGGTTTTATGGGCTCAACTCAAGGTTTTGGCAGAGTTGTGTCCCTTCTGGAGGGTCACATGTAGAATGCATTTCTTTGCTTTTTAGAAGCTGCCTGCATTCCTTGGCTCAAGTCCCGTCTTCCATCTTCAAACTTAGCTTCTTTACCACGTCTGTTTTTCTGACTGTAACCCTTTCTCCTATCTCCTGATTACATTGGGCCCCTCTTGTTAATACTACACAGAATATTCCTCCCAATGTCATGTGATTCTTAGTCACAACTGCAGAGTCCTTTTTGCCATGTAAGTGAACACTTCTGCAAGTTCTGGGCATGAGTACAAAGACATCACAAGAAGGTCATCACTCTGTCTCCTGTAACACCCTTGCACATATGGCTTCTATGAAAAGAGACTTCTTAGCTTTTCTGCTTTGGACACAGCTCACCAGAGCTGTATCTGTCTCAATGGGCAGGCCACCCTGCTGCTGTGAGCACAGAGAGGCAGGCCCTAGTTACATAGATTCTTCCCCTGGGACACTCAGAAACATCTAAGTAATGGATAGAGGTGCTGAGGTGGCTTCTTCCCTCACCGGAAAATAATACTGAAGAAAATTGTAGCACAAAAGACATGCAGAAGAGCTCTGGTTTGAAGGCATGGACATTTCACAGCAACTCCAAGCTCACGTAAGTAAACACAAGAAGTAAGAAAGTTATTAGAATAGATAGCAGAATTATCCATGGGTAGCTGGGTACAGAGCAGGTACACTTACTCTTCTCCCTGTCCTTCTTCCCAAGTGGACAAAGGGTAGTTGTGGTCACCTCACTGGTAGACACAGGTAGAAAGAATACTGAGTGTGGAAACTGGAGCGGATAAGCCAGACATCGCTTCAGGAAAACCTGGAGAGCCCTATTAGATAAGCAAGCTAAGGGCATAGCCACATTCTTCCTGGAAGAATTGTTTGAGGATATATTCTAGTAAATTAAACAGTGACTCTAAAAATGAGGGATCGGAGGGGAGGGATTGGAGGAATAGGGTAACTGGGGGATGGACATGATGGAGGGCAAGTGATGTAATGAGCACTGGGTGTTCTATAAGACTGATGAATCAAGGACCTGTACCTCTGAAACCAATAATACATTATATGTTAATTTTTAAAACAGGAAAAAAAAGCCTCTCTGCGAGGCACCTGGCTGGTTCCTTCTGTAAAGCACATGACTCTTGATCTTCAGGTCATTAATTCAAGCCTCATGTTGGGCCTACAGCTTACTTGAAATAAATAAATAAACAAATTTTAAAAAAAGAATAAAACTGCTATGCAGTTTAAAGTACAAAAATAAAATAAAATAAAAATGAGGTATATATATGTGAGATGTGAAAAATAGTAACACTAGCAAAACATATAAAGTCTAATTATTGGTGTATAATGAATGGAAAAAGAGCCAAAACTTTAAAACAACAAACTGAAAATTATTTCTACATAGGAGATTCTGGGACATTAGAAGGAGAGAAATCAAATCATGTTCCATTTTTATCACGTTTGAGAACATAAAAAGACACTAGACGCTACTAGAAGAATACAAATTAAATACAAATATTAAAATTAGTATAAGAACTATTAATATTGAAATTATTTATGTGTATATATTAGGTATTAGAAAGATATATGATATGTATCTATAGCTATTAATAGATAGATATAGCTATCAGTCTCTATATATGTCACAAGAGAGAATCAAAATTAAGTATAGAGAGAAAAAAAAACTTTAATCCAACAAAGGTAAGAAGGAGAGAGGAAATAAGAAAGAGTGATAATTGGCAAATAAAGAGTAAGATAAAAATATAGGAGAAGGAAAAATAAACATGAAATAGTTTTATCCTATGAAAAGGTAAAAGCTCTCAAAGGTGCCTAGCTGGTTTAGTCCATAGAGCGTGTGACCCTTGATCTCAGGATTGTGAGTTTGAGGCCCATGTTGGGCATGGTGTCTACTTAGAAAAACAAAAAGGCAGAAGCTCTTATATTGTGGGAGATAAAAACAAATTCTGACTCTTTGATATTAAAGAAATCATACATTGAAAAGTGACTAGAAAGAATGGGAAAGATTTATAAGGTAAACATTAATATAAAGAAGACAAATGTAGCAATATAAAAACAAAAATAATTAGGCTGTATGGCAAAAGTCTTTATTGGTAGGAAAACCACGAACCTGTAATGTACCTATCGATATACCTTCAAATACATAGCAAGCAAAACTTAACAAAATGACAAGGAGAAAATGAGAACTCCCCCAACCAGCAGGAAAGTCAACTATAAGTCAGAAACAAAAATATCAAAATGGGAATAGTTAAAACTTAAAAATTTTAATGGAATATTAAAATTCTTATTAATAAAAAGATAAAGAGACCTATACTTAACACATAAAAGTATACACTTCATTGTGAAATCCACATGCAATACTTACCCAAACTGAAGATACATTAAACCACACTGAAAAATTTTAGAGTTCCCAAATCAGAATTCATGTAAGACCACATTCTTAACCATAATGCAGAAAATGTGGAAATGCACAACAAAAAAATAAAAAATAAAAATAAAATATATTCCTTCCATTGGAAATTTTTAATCACTCCTTTAAATTACTTTTGGGCAGGGATGCCTGAGTGGCTCGGTGGGTTAAATGTCTGATTCTTGATTTCAGCTCAAGTAATGATCTTAGGGCTGTGAGATTGAGTTCCACTTTAGGCTCCATGCTGAGTGTGGAATTTGCTTGAGATTCTCTCTCTCTCTCTTCCCCTGTGCCTCTCCCACTGCTCAAGCTCTCCCTGAATGAATGAATGAATGAATGAATGAATGAATAAGTAAAATCTATAAATTATTCTGGAACAAAGAAGAAATAGAAACAAGGGTTCTGAATTAGCTATCTTAGGGTATTATTTTTCCTCTATCAATTAATTGTTAAAAATGAAACACATACCAGTAATGACAGTTACTAATCATTTTAAACAACATTGATAGGCTTGATTTAATCATTTATATGTGCAAACTTATTTATATGTTTTCTTAGTCTTTATAAATTCTTATTTATATAAATTGGGAAATAATTTGAGAGCAATCTACTGAACAAACCAGAATAAGGATTCACAACTTTATTGACTAACAGAAGATTTAGGTAAAAAAGGAGTATTAATGTTGTCCAAACGAACTATCTAGAAACTAAGCCATAAAGTAGAGACCTAATGGTCAAGTAATGTTGACAAAAGGGTGTGCAGTAAATATAATGTAACCTAAGGTCCATCCGTCTTTGAAGTTGATCCTTTAATTTTATTCTCCCTTTTCAGTACATTTTCCCTAATCCTGTTGCTCTTGATGAGAGCAGTTACTCTTCAGAGCTGGCGTTCCTTGCACATATAATATCCAAAATAAGTGACTTTTCCCTCTACTGACAAGTGGCACGACTTACAACTGTCTGATGAACACATATTTAGGGAGGACTGAATACATACCACTGTCCTCTTGTAGAGTGGTCTCTATTCCAAGAACCAACCAAGGACTTCAATGATTAAAAATGCCTAGTAATACCTTTGGGTTTTTAAATCGGGAAGATGCTGAGCTATATGGGAGCAAACCAAACTATAGAGAAGAGATCAAGCTCTTCTGTGTAGTAACTGATAAGAGTAATCAATGTATTGAAACAAACAATAATTGGTGTCTCCACAACAGACTTTAAAGATTTTATTTCTGTATTTTTCTTGAGGGAGGGAGAGAGAGAGAGAGCGTGCACACAGGAGTGGTGGGAGGGACAGAGGAAGAGGATTCCCCGCAGAGCAAAGAAACTGGCAAGGGGCTTGATCCCAGAACCCTGGGATCATGATCCCAGCCAAAGGCAGATGCTCAACCAACTGAGCCACCCAGGTCTCCTACACATCAGGCTTTTAACAATCCCTAGATAACTGCTGGGTGAATGGAATGAGAAAGTATACTAGTATACTAGTATACAAGAATAGACCCAACAATATTCGAGTATAAGTTCAATATTTCTGTCTACAAAGCAAAATCTTCACTAGGTGCTCAAGTGATAAAATCTATACAGAAATTATGACTTTTTGAATCTTATATTTGTGTAACATAAAAGAAATACCATGTGGAGAAATTTCATTGCCTCCAAGTTAAAAGCCCTGTGGACTAGAGAAACATGCAGACTGGCATAAGAAAGCATAGACAACCATGAGCTCTGATCTGGCTGTAGGACTGGATGCAGGGTGGGAGAGGGGCGGGGATCCAGGTAGAGGGCAGGGCCAGTGGGGGTCCCATAGGGACTGTGGGAATTTGGGGGCAGGGTTGCGGCTCACAATGCATGTGTTGGAGCCCTCAATATTTAGCTATCCTTAGGGGTTATCTGACATAACACTTGGGCTCAACCAAAAGACATTCCGAACCAGGTACAGACAACCAGTGACATGATGAAACACATTCAGATAAACTGGGAAGTAATGTTTTATGAGTCATGATATGCTAAATATGTATGTCATACCAGAAGCAGACTTGATAAAAGCAAGATAATTAATAAGAGATTTAAAAAAAGTATGCCTCAGTTCTCAGGTATGACATCACAGACCCATGGTGTGCAAAGATGTAAGTTCTGCCTGGAAGTTTTACATCCACAGAAGTACCAGTTTTCTATTTTTCTTCTAGCCAGATGTCAATCTTTAACTTATGCCAGTGATTCACATCATCCTTCTTTACAGTGCTAATCCTACAGGAGATTTCACTGGCTTGGTTTGGGAAGCCTAGTTGCTGTCACTGCAGCTTCTGAAAAATCTCTGCCTTGGTCTTTAGCCTAAGGGGCTATGGGTGCCTTGTTGTACAGCTCCTTTTTGGGACAATGCAAGGCAGTTCTTACATTGGTTCCAAGAACAATGAATGTGCATTTAATGAAAGCAATTGATGTCATGATCAATACCACTTTGAAGGCCAGAGCCTGTGAGGCTATAGAAAGTATCTCCTTACTAGTTGAAGGAAAACAGAGTACCTCAAGAGGAGAATTGATGTTTGGATTAAGACTTATGAGAGCCAGAAATAACATCATTGGGTCCACTAGCTTAAATTTTGGATTATCTTTATCAGTTCAAAGCCAAAATAAAACAGTGTTATCTAATGCTGTATAATAAGTAAATGCAATATAAAGAAGCCCAAAAGGTATTCATCAAACATGCCTAACAGCAGGGTAAACACATTATCCAATTAGGAACCAGGTTAGAACTCATAATTGGTGATATCTAAGCAGCTGGGTGAAGGCACTCGTGCGTGACAGCCCCACCTCTGTATGTCATTATTTCCTGGTTTGACCTTGCAGCTGAGTCAGACAACTATCTCCACTTTGTCTTGGGTAATGGCCAGATACAAGGATTTATCATGCCCTAAATAGGCACCCATTGATTTCTAATCAGGAAGTATGGAAAGGTATGACACAAGGCAGTGCTCTTTACCTTGCATGAATTAAAGAAATTTCATTTCCCTCTCACCATTTTGATTTTCCATTCTTACTTTGCTTTCCCCTGAACATTTCATCTCCTTTCACTCTTTTTCTTTAAAGAGTTTATTTATTTATTTGAAGAGAGTGCAAGAGTAGGGGCAGAGAGAAGCAGGCTCTCCGCTGAGCAGGAAGCCCGATGCAGACCCTGGATGGTGACATGAGCCTAAGGCAGATGCTTAACAGACTGAGACACCCAGGTGCCCCTCCTTTCACTCTTTTAACAAATGTTGCCTGCCTTCTTTTGTGTCAACACTCTTCCAGATATTGGACTATAGTAGTAATTAAAGCACACAGAAATCATTGCCCAAAATATTAAAAAATTTTTGAAGAAAATATAAAAGATATGTTATCTATATCTATAGATAACGATATACCTTTATGACATTGGGATAGGATAGATTCATTTAATCAAGAGTCAAATAGCACAACATATGTTTTAAAGGCCTGAAAAATTTGGCCACATTAAAATTAAAGTCAAATATATTAAATAGTCTAATAGTTCTATTTCTTTAGCAAACCCTGATATAGATGTTATAGGATTTCTTTTCGTTCAGTGCCCACAGTTCTTGGACACTGCTTTGGAGAATGAAGAGATAGACCAAACAGAGAGGCGGGCAGCAAAGAGAGGTTTGATTGATAATGAAGTGATAGTACAAATCTCCTGAAGAGGGAGGGAACAAGAGAGGGTTGCCACCAGAGTTTCCAAGTCTAGGGATTGTTATGGGCTTGTTGGCATGCTGTTTTAATCTGATTAACTTGTGTCTGTCATCCAATCGGGTTTTTGTCATCTGTCTGTTATGTGGGAAAGAGTGGGGGGGTGTCTCCTTCCAGGGTCGTATAAAATCCTTTTAAGGGTGGTTTCCTTAGAACAGGGCGACTCCTTGTCCCTACCTGCCTTTCTTCCCACTATTCTTCATCACAGATGTACCACAGTTTGTTTATTCATTCACTCATTGAAGTATATCTTGATTGTTTCCAGTTTTTTACAATTATGAATAAAGCTTCTATAAATATTTGTTTGCAGGTTTCTGTGTATACATAAATTTTCAGCTCATTTGGGAAAACACCTGGGAGCATGGCTATTGGATTGTGTGGTAGCTTATCTGTTGTAATCAACTGCCAAATGGTTTTCCAGAATGACTATACCATGTTGCATTCCCACCAGCAATTATTGAGAGTTCCTGTTACTCTACATCACTGTCAGCATTTGGTGTTGTCAGTAGGAGCCAGTTTTTAATAGTGCCATAATGTGTGACAACAATATTTTAAAACTAGAATCTTCTGGTGAACAGATGGGATTTCGTATTTGTCTGTCTTTGTGGTGTTTGGGAACAAGCCTGATCCTTTTGGATTAAGTGGGTCCTTTGGGTTCTTATGTCTTCTTGATGAGAAGAGCTTACAAGAGTGTATTAGATGTCCTAATTTAGACAGGTGGGTACTTAAGCGATTAGTTGGAGACAGAAAAGTACCATTGGCATAATTGTACCTTAAGCAAGGGAAAGCAGTGGCATTTACTTGGAAAGATACTGTATCTAATCTCCGTAAAATCTTCTTTAAGAGTCTAACTAAAACCTGAAGGCTTAGTCAGATGACTGCCAAGTGAAACCATGGTTATCTTTCTTTTGCCTTCTGGCTCTCCACTTCCCACCTTTCTCTACCACTGTGGGACAGAAAGAAGTATAAATGTTTTATGTGACTCCAATTCTTAGCTGCTTATGACTATTTGTACATACAGGTTCATCTGAGACCTTGGTGATTTTGCTTAATATTTTACAAGAATTTTAAACTGGGATTTTAAACTCCTTTTTCCACTTATTCAAAAGAACAACAAGAGAAAATTACCTTTGCAATGTTCTGTACTTTCAGATAAATAACATTTCCAACAAATTGAGTAAATTAATGATGACATTTAAATTTCAAGCTAAGAATAGTCAGATTTGGGTGGTGGGGTAATGGGTATGCAGTGTTTCTTCATGGTTCTTGACATTTCTGCATATAAGCTGTGTCTCTCCATGTACACTTGCCTAGGGATTCAGTAGGCAAGCAATAATAATAATAAAACAGTATGTTCCTGGTTCACATTTCACCCTGTGAATTATGGGTTTTCCTGTTCCATTCTGCAACACCGTGAACCTCAGCTCTACACACATACCTCAGATTCCTCCCATGTCTACCAGTTCCATGTTCTAGGCACTGAATGGAACCATTGGAAGAACCATTGATTATGTACCTGGAAATGAAAATAGAACATGTCCCAGGCAACGATTTACAAAAGTCCCAAGGGATGGGAGCACTGTTGTCATTTGCCTTTAGCTCTTGTCCTGCTCCTATTTGGTCTTGCAAATATTTGTTTTTCATTTTGTCCCCTATGGAGGAGTTTAAATTAGTCTGGTTCTCTGCCTGGGACCAAAAAGTCCGAAGATCTGTAGTCCCAAATTCTTAGGAGAGCTGATGATTTAAGTTCCAGTCTGGGTCCTAAGGCAAGAAAAGACTGATGATGTTCCAGCTTGAAGACCTCAGACAAACTGACTGAGTTCTCTGTGGCTCAGTCTTCTGTTCTATTCTGGCATTCAGTGGATTAGATGAGGCCTGCCCACACTGGGGAAGGCCATCTGCTTTCTCAATCTGTTGATTCAAATGTTATTCTTATCCAGAAGCACTCTCACTGACATACCCAGAATAATATTTAATCTAACATCTGCCCACTATCCCTTCTCCAGCCTCCCTCCACAGCCCAGTCAAATTAACACAGAAAATTAACCATCACAACATCCATACAATGGAATATCATTCAGAAATATAGAGGCAGGAGCTATCAGGTCATGCAAAGACACAGAGGAATCTTAAACGTATATTGTAAGTGAAAGAAGCCAATCTTAAAAGGCTACAAGCTATATTATTCCAACTCGATGACATTCTGGAAAAGGCAAAGATGTAGAGACAATAAAAAGGTCATGGTTGGGGGACGCCTAGGTGGCTCAGTTGGTTGGACGACTGCCTTTTGCTCAGGTCATGATCCTGGAGTCCCGGGATCGAGTCCTGCATCGGACTCTCAGCTCCACGGGGAGTCTGCTTCTCTCTCTGACCTTCTCCTCATTCATGCTCTCTCTCACTGTCTCTCTCTCAAGTAAATAAATAAAATCTTTAAAAAAAAAAAAAAAGTCATGGTTGGAAGAGATTTGGTAAGGAGGAAGTAAAGAATGAATTGGTGGAGCCATGAAATTATTCTATATGATGTTGTAATGGTGACTATATGACATTATGCATCCATCAAAACTCATAGAACTATACACACAAGGGGTGAATCCCAATGTAAACCACGGACTTTAGCTAATAATAATGTACCAATATTGGTTTATCAATTTTTTTATAACAAATATACCACATCAATGCAAAATAATAATAGGGGAAACTCAGAGGGCATATAGGTGAACTCTTTGCTTTCTGTGCATTTTTTTGGGTAAACCTGAACCTGTCTTAAAAATTGAAATCTATTGGGACGCCTGGGTGGCTCAGTTGGTTGGGCAGCTGCCTTCGGCTCGGGTCATGATCCCGGCGTCCTGGGATCGAGTCCCACATCGGGCTCCTTGCTCAGCGGGGAGCCTGCTTCTCCCTCTGCCTCTGCCTGCCATTCTGTCTGCCTGTGTTCGCTCTCTCCCCCTCTCTCTCTCTGATAAATGAATAAAATCTTAAAAAAAAAAAAAAATTGAAATCTATTAGTTAAAAAACAAACAAACAAGCAAACAAACTTTGTTCCATAGAGCCAGATGGATCTCCACTATGATGTTGCTACTCATCTGAATCCCTGTGCAGGGTGCAAGGTGTCTTAGACTTAATATTTTATTTCATGGCTTTAAAATTTTTTATATTCACACACTTAGTTATTTTTGCCAAAGCCTGGCTGCCTTATGTGGAGGCCTGGTTTCAGAGGCCCTTTCTGCCTCAGTCAGTATATTCTACCAGAGTCAGCTCTTGACCCAAAATACCCATTTGGATCAGAGTTCCCAGTATGGAGTCTCCCATCTCTCATGGTGAGTTTTTATTTCCCATTAGCTGACATAGATGAATTTAAATCTCATCACAGTAGCTTCTACAAAAATAAGAAAAATCAATCCATCTTCAAGGAATAAAGAATTCAACAGATCTAGACTCAGAGATGATCAAGATGTAGGAATTGACAGGGAATCCAAAAGAATTATGATTAAAATGTTAAAATATCTAATGGAACAAATAGACAATGGGCATTAACAGTTATATTATAAAGATGAAAACTATAAGACAGTCAAATGGAAATGCTAGAAATTAAAAAAAAACCATGAGATCAGAGATCAAGAATTTCTTCAATAAGCTTATTAACAGCTTAGAAACTGCAGAAGAAAGAATCAGTGTAGTTGAAAAATAAGTCAGCTGAAATCATACAACTGAAACACAAAGAGGAAGAAGAAGGAGAAACAGGAAAAGGAGGAGGAGAGGAAGGGAACAACTTTGGGTTAATGAACTAACACACATGTAATTGGAATCCCAGAAGAAAAGAGTGAAAGAGAGGTAAAAGAATATTTGAAGAGACAATGCTTGAAAATTTTCCAAAGTCTGAAAGAATACAAGCCACAATTTGTTAAAGAAAAATCAAATGAACGAACAAACAAACAAAACACATTAAGAACATCATTGTCAAACTGCTAAGAACCAAAGTTAAAGAAATAGTTTTTTTAGTTTCTTTTTTATTTTTATTTTTAAAAAAGATTTTCTTTATTTCTTTGAGAGAGAGTGAGAGAGCATGAGAGGGGAGAAGGTCAGAGGGAGAAGCAGACTCTCCATGGAGCTGGAAGCCTGATGCAGGACTCCATCCCAGGACTCTGGGATCATGACCTGAACTGAAGGCAGATGCTTAACCAACTGAGCCATCCAGGAGCCCTCTATTTTTTTTTTTTTTTAATTAACATATAATGTGTTATTTGTCTCAGAGAAAAGTTAAAGAAATCTTAAAAACAATCAAGGGAGGGGTGTGCCTGGGTGGCTCAGTGGGCTAAGCCTTTGCCATTGGCTCAGGTCACGATCTCAGGGTCCTGGGATCAAGCCCCACATTGGGCTCTCTCCTCAGTGGGGAGCCTGGTTCTTCCTCTCTCTCTCTGCCTGCTGCTCTACCTACTTGTGATCTCTCTCTGTTAAATAAATAAATAAAATTAAAAAAAAAAAAACAATCAGGGGAGGAAAATCATTATATATAAACCCAGTACCATAGCCTGGCAAAACACCCATTTGGTCAGTATGAGTCAACTGGAAGTTGTGACTGGCTACCTGACCCACTGCTGGGTTTCTCTTCTTTGTCCACATGCTTGAAAACAGGAAAACTCAAATGGATTTATCCTAGGATCCCCGGGTTTTGAGCTTCTCCAGGGTCCTGCTGTCACGTTAGACCCCAAGACCTGACCTTTACTGCCCACTTGCTTGTACTCACTAACCTTTGCCCCACACTTTTTCTTAAGCTCTTCTTTCCAGCTTATCTCTAACACCACCCCTCAGGTGATAGCAACTGCCCTGACAAGACCTCCAGCCAGCCCAGACCACTCAGACCAGTTTGAGCTAAATCCCTGACTTGTGCCTCCACAGAGAGGCCCTGGAGTGACCTTTGGAATGACTGACAATTACCTTTACCTCATGATAATACTAAAATCTCCACCCAAGGAGGAGCACCAGGCCTCCTTTGCATAATATAATATATATACAGGCATTCTTCCTTGAAGGCACATGCATGACTTATGCTCACCTCTACATATGTTGACAAGACTTCTCTATCTAAATACGCATCCTAGGGGCCCCTGGGTGGCTCAGTCGGTTAAGCTTCTGATTCTTGGTTTCAGCTCAGGTCATGAACTTGGGATCATGGGATCAATTTCCACATGGGGCTCGTGCTGAGCATGGAAACTGCTTAGGATTCTCTCTCCTGTTCCCTCTGCTCCTCTATCCCTGGCTCTTGCACACGCAGACTTGTATGTGCTCTCTCTCAAAAAAAAATTAATTAGTTAAACAAAAATAAATATTTATCCTAAACCTGAACAAAAGAAATCCATTTACCCTCGCTTGGAGAGTCACACCTTTGGAAGTTATTCCCCGTGATGATCTTACTTGTTGCAAATAACTTTTCCTTTGTGTGACAGCTCACCTGGTATAGTTTCTGTGACTCACCAAAAGACTGAACTCACCTTGTTTCGGTTACATTGCCCCTTTGTGGTCTTATTGTTTTGTTTTGTAAATCCCAGGGCCTTGGCTTTTAACATCAAAATGGAGGCTTCCTCAAGTCCAGGTTTTGTTGGCTTCAAAATGTGGGGTGGGAGACTGGCTCTGTTTCTATGGGCTGGATTTATATAGTACTTTCTAGGATGCTAGTGGTTCCATCAGTGAGTTACAGGTGCTTCCTCAGGTTTCCTTCACTGCAGAGGAAGCGTCTGTGTACATGGTTGTCCACTAGAGAGCGATATGAGCATTAACTTCTTTAAACGTGAAACTGGGCCAGATCTCTAGCATAAATGTATTTGTACACTAGAGAAAAAAAATAATGAACTCTTAAACAACCAATGTTTAAATTATTTTCATATTACTTTCTGGTTTGTGCAATGGTTGCAACATGTTTAATATTTTCTAAAAATGCACATTAGTAGAAAAATCAAGCAAATGTAAGAGAAAAGTATTGCTAGAGACATGCTAGAATGATAAAAGGGTCAAAATCAAGAAATTATAATAATTATGAATCTCTATGCAGCTAACAATAGAGTTGTAAAATACATGAAGCGAAACTGACAGAATTTAAGGGAGAAATAGGCAATTCAGCAGTAATAGAGGCTTCAGTACTTAACTTCCAATAATAAATAGATAAGAGGCCAAAAGGGAATTAGAAGATATGAACATTATAGACAAACTAGAGTCAATAGATGTGTAAAGAACACCCACACAACAGCAGACAAAATCTTAAATACATGTGGAACATTGTCTAGACAGATATACGTCAGACCACAAAATAAGTCTTAATAAATTTAAAAGATTGATATCATGCAACATATATTCTCTAATAATGATGGAATGAAATTAGAATTCAATAACTGAAAGAAATTTGGGGACTTTGCGAATGTGTACAAATTAAATAATATACTTCTAAATAACCAATGGATCAAAGAAAAAAAACACAAAGAAAAGCAGAAAATACTTTGAGATGAATGAAATTAAAAAGCAATATGCCAAGGGGTGCCTGGGTGGCTCAGTGGTTTAAAGCCTCTGCCTTCGGCTCAGGTCATGGGTCCTGGGATCAAGCCCCGCATGGGGCTCTCTGCTTAGCAGGGAGCCTGCTTCCTCCTCTCTCTCCCTGCCTACTTGTGATCTCTGTCTGTCAAATAAATAAATAAAATCTTTTAAAAAATGCCAAAAATTAACGCACTAAAAGTAGTGCTTAGAGACTTTTAACTTTCTATTTTTAAAAAAAGGAAGATCTTGGGGCGCGTGGGTGTCTTAGTGGGTTAAAGCCTCTGCTTTCTGCTCAGGTCATGGTCTCAGGGTCCTGGGATCCAGCCCCACCTCGGGCTGTCTGCTCAGCAGGGAGCCTGCTTCCTCCTCTCTCTCTGCCTGCCTCTCTGCCTACTTGTGATCTCTGTCTGTCAAATAAATAAATAAAATCTTTTTTTAAAAAAGGGAGATCTCAAATTAATAACCTAACCTTCCACCTTAAGAACATAGAAAAGTAAGAGCAATATAAACATAAAGCAAGCAGCAGGAAAAAAATAATAAAAATCAGAGCAGAAATACATCAAATAGAGAATGGAAAAATAATACATACAATCAACAAAACCAAAAGTCAGTTCTTTGAAAAGATTAATGAAATTGACCAAAAAAAGGGAGACTCAAATTTCTAAAATGAAGAATACACAAGGGGTATTACTACCAATATTACAGAAATAAAAAGGAGGAAAGAAAATAAGGGCATGCTAAGTAAGAGCAATTATACACAAACAAATTCGATAACCCAGATGAAATGGATGCATTCCAGAAAAACACAGATTATCAAAAGCAACTCAAGAAGGAATAAAAAAATCTAAATAGATCCACAACAAGAAAAAAGAATAACATTAAAAATTTTTTGAATTCCTACAATGAAAATTCCAAAACCAAACATCTTCACTGGTAAATTCTACCAAACATTTGAAGAAGAAATAATACAAACTTTTCACAAATTCTCCATAAATTAGAAGAGGAGGGGTCATTTTCCCAATACTGGATTCATCCTAGAATCCAGTATTGTCTCATCCTAACATTGGCTAAAGATATTACAGGTAAAATAAACTGCAGACCAGCATTCTTTAAATATATAGACACAAAAGTCCTTAACAAAATACTAGCAAACTGAATACAGCAACATATAAAAAAGATTATATACACCATTAACAAATGTGATTTATCCTAGGAAGGATGGTTCAACATGAAAATTAATCAATGAAATATAAAATATTAATGCAATAAGGACAAAAATGACATGATTGTCTCAATAGATGCAGGAAAAGTATTTAACAAAAGTCTAACACACCTTCATGATAAAATCACTTCAAAAACCCTAGAAATAAGACACTGTCTCAGTACAATAAAAAGTATGTATGGAAAACCACACCTAATGTCATACTTAATGGTGAAAGGCTAAAAGCTTTTCCTCAAAGATAAAGAACAAGACAAAGAC
Source organism: Mustela lutreola (assembly GCF_030435805.1). Classification (NCBI taxonomy): domain Eukaryota; kingdom Metazoa; phylum Chordata; class Mammalia; order Carnivora; family Mustelidae; genus Mustela; species Mustela lutreola. The sequence goes on from NC_081292.1 coordinate 74,721,125, forward strand.
ATCTGCTCTTGCCACTTCTATTCAATGCTGTATAGGAAATTGTATGCAAGGTACTTGGGCAAGAAAAAGAAATAAGAGACAGACATATGTGAAAAGAAAACTACCTCTATTTTTAGAAGACATGATATTCTATATTGAAAATCCTAAAAAAATCCATAAAAATTTTCTTAAAGCTAATAATCTCAGCAAAGTTATAGAATACAAAATCGACATCCTCAAATTACTTTATTTCTATACACTAGCAATGAATAATCTGTAAATGAAATTAAGAAACAACCTCTTGTACAACAGCACCAATAAGAATAAAATAACAAGAATAAATTTAACAACAACAAAAACGTATGAAATTTCTATACTAAACTGTAAAACATCATCAAAAGAAATTAAGGACCTAAGTAAATGGGAAAACATCCTGTGCTCATGGACCAAAAGACTTAATATTGTTAAGATGATAATACTCTCTAAATTGGTCTACAGAGTGAATGCAATCCCTATCAAAATCCCAGTTACACTTTTTTGGGCAGAAATTTATAACCTGATTCTAAAATTCATATGGAAATGTAAGAGATCCAAAATATCCCAAACAAATATGAACAAAGGATTTGAATTCTCCAAGGAAGATTTCTAAAGGCCAATGATCACATAAAACAATGCTCAACATCATTTGTTACTAAGGAAATGCAAATCAAAACCATAATGAGGTATTACTTCACACCCAATAGGATGGCTATACTTAAAAAAGACAGACTAATAGTAAGTGCTGACCAGGATATGGAAAAATTGGAATTCTCAGACATTCCTGTTGGGAATGTAGAATGGTGCAGCCATTTTGGAAACCAGTTTGGTAGTTCAAAAAGTTAAATATGGAGGTACCATATGACCGAGCAAATCCAATCTTAGCTATATACACAGGAAATTTCAAACATAAATTCACACAAAAACTTGAATATGAATGTTCATAGTATTACTATTCATAGCAAGTAAAAAGTGGGGAAAACAGTGGAAAAAGTCTCAGCTCCTGTCTTCTCTACCTCTGTATCGTCAGTACTTAACTAGTGCCTTGCACAAAATAGGTGCTGAGTTACTATGAATGAATGCATGAAATAATATTTTGTAAATGATCTGTTCATCTTTCCCTCGTTACCTAATAGCATCTTCTACATACTGAGTGTTTGAAACATGTTTGATGAATTAATTTTACATCTGAATAGGTAGGTGGCATGCTTACTCTTTCCTAAATGTGTACTCTGGCACGTTCTGATAGCAATGAACTTCTTCTGAGGTTCTGAGCTGTAGGGAAGGAATGCTGAGCTTCAATTCAGAAGAATCTGGGGTTGTCCTGGATTTACCACTTAATAATTACAACAAACATTTTGGAGCTCAGATTGTGCCAAGCTCTGGGCTAAACATTATATGTACATTGCCTTATTTCACTTCGATATCGATATTATGAGTCATGCACTATAACCATCGCTATTTTACAGATAAGAAAGCAAAGTCTTAGAGAGGAAAGCACCTTGTTCAAAGGTATATACTTAGAGGCAGTCAGAATGCAAACCTAGATTTAATTCGAGCTTCCACTCCAATATTTGAACTATTTCAAGCTATGCACCATTAACCACTAAACCCTCACCCCTTCTACTTCCTCATCTTCTTTTTTTTTTTTTTTTTTTTAGTATTTTATTGATTTATTTGACAGAGAGAGAGAGCACAAGCAGAGGGAGAAGTAGGCTCCTGGCTGAGCAAGGGAGCCTGATGAGAGGTTCGACCCTGGGATCATGACCTGAGCTGAAGGCAGACGCTTAATGACTGAACTACCCAGGTGCCCCTCTCATCTTCGTTTTTAATGATTTATTTATTTATTTTAGAGAGAAAGAGAGAGAGCAAGCATGTGAACATGCTTCCTTGGTGAGAAGGGCAGAGTGAGAGGGAGAGAGAGAATCTCAAGCAGATTCTCCATTGAGCACAGAGCCCAACACAGGGTTCAATCTCATGACTCTGAGATCATGATGTGAGCTGAAATTAGGAGGCAGATGCTTAACCAACTGAGCTATCCAGATGTCCCTATCCTCATCTTTATTTTTAATATATTTTTAAAAGATTTTATTTATTTATTTGACAGACAGAGATCACAAGTAGGCAGAGAGGCAGGCAGGGGGTGGGGGAAGCAGGTTCCCTGCCAAGCAGAGAGCCTGATGCGGGGCTCAATCCCAGGACCCTGAGATCATGACCTGAGCTGAAGGCAGAGGATTTAACCCACTGAGCCACCCAGGTGCCCCAATATTTTTATTTGAGAAAGAGAGAGTGAGCACAGGAGAAAGGTGGAAGGGAGAGGCAGAGGAGAATCCAGGGGCCCAGGTGACACTTTTCTCATCTTCAAAATAGTTAAAATACTTGCCATGCCCAACTGAGCTGATTATTCAGGTAGGAAAGTATATGTCAGAAGCTTTTAAAAAGTAAAAACTTTAAAACTAATGTGAAAACATCGTGAATCTCTGAGACAGGACTTAACACCTTTTATTCTCTAGTCTTGTGAAACTGTATTTGTTCAATGGACACATGTGTATGTATTAGGCATTTGCAACCTCAACACCATGTGTTTAAGGTTCAAAACCATATTTGAGAATCAGATACTCTATATCTGCCATAACATAATTGGGATTTTTATTTTCTAAAAAGAGAATAGATGATGCGGGTCAAATGTGAACAGGTATGTTTCCTAAATGCTTATTGTAAAAGCCCCAAATTAATCATAGCAAAATTTCACCATCTCATTCCATTTTTATCTCCCACTGACGCCCTGAATTAGGAAACTGATGTGCATTTTTAGTCCATGGATGGAGTCCAGCAATGCTCTTGAAAAAAATGCAAAGCATTGCATTAATTGAAGCAATCTTGTCTGACTTGTAAATTCTGGAAAACAACTTATTGAACTCAACTGTTTGGCCACATTAGTATCTCATTTTATTTAAAGCAATCGTAGTGATGTGTAAGTTCTATGTAAATGATGTTTACTGCACTTAAATGTGTCATCAGTCTACAGAAGCTGGTAGTTCTAGTTGTTCTTTATTGCTTTCTGCTTGTCTGCTTGTTTTGTATACATCTGTTCATGGTGATGGAGCCTTGGACTCAGGCCCTCCATTCTCTGAGGTTCAGAACAAGGGTTTCCTGCACATCAGTGAGCATGTAGTCTATGCTACTCTCTAAAAGAGGAAATTGACAGGCAATGGGAGGATTAGAGCATTTAGATAAAACTCAATTATCCTGCTGGGCCTTCTGGCAAGGAGAACATCCTTCTTTGTGGATCGGGGTACTTACTCTTTCCCCCACTGCAGTGGAAGCCCCACAGGGTCAGGGTGCATGGCTGTCTCATTTACCACTGTGTCCCCAGTATTGCTGCAGTGCCCAACACAAGGAGTAGGTGCTCAGTGTGAGTGTGGGTGTGTATGGGTGTATATGTGTGTGTGTGTGTGTGAGAGTGAGTGTGTGATTGTGGAGAGAGAGAGAGAAGGGGAGCAAGAGAAAACAAATTTCACATTATGACACGTAGTGGAGAATAAACAAGCGAGAAAAGGACCTTCCACTCAGCTAGCATTTATTTAACACCTGATACTCTCTGAGCACCCTGAGATGTCCTAAAATCCATGCATGAAGATTTATACCCTTGTCTCACCAGGAAATCCTGTACGTACTTCCATGAAGCCTACTAATAGTTTTGACAACTGTAACAAGCATCTATCCACAATCCCACTTATCAGATTAGAAGCATATTAGGAGTGTAATGGATCCCTATGCGGACATGTGACAGCAGTAAGAAGTGACATCCTCAAAAGGAACACATAAACCATATATTACAAGAAAAAAATAGGAACATTGATATTCAAGTCATTGCTTTTCTTCAGCCAGCTGAAGGAAACTGTGTGTGAGTTTCCTGGGCTTTTGTTGTACAGAAGATGAATAGTAAGTGAAGACGTTAAAGGGATAGATCAGGGTAAGGAAAATAGAGATAAATACTAAGCAGGCTGTATTTGAAAGTAGTTTGTAGGGTTCTGACACAAAAACCTAAGGAAGTTTTCCCAGGGTTACAAACGTATTTCTCTTGTACCATTTGAAAATTTTTAATTTTGACGTAATTATGGATTCACAGGAGGTTGCAAGATGATATTTAGAGATCCCACGTCCCCTTTCCTTTAGGTGTTTTGTTTGTTTTCATTTGTTTGTTTGAGAGGTGACTCTAAAGGGTTAAATTGTTCAGATATTAGTTTGGTGCTTTCTCTAACTGTGATATCCGGTATGTAAAATTTAGCCTGCAGAGTCATAGAGAAAAACAGTAATTCAAAAAAAGCACATCATTCTAAATATATATAATGTGTACAAAACCCTAAAAAAACCCGTTTATTGAGAAATCTATGTATTGCCATACAATGATATTAATAATTATCATAAATCACAAAACACAAAAAGATTTGTGGTCTCTGCTTAAGGAGGCAAAAAAACCATGAGATTATTCTATGAATTCTATGGCCCAAATCCAGGAACAAACCAAATGTCTATCGGTAGGGAATCAGTTAACTGATTTAGTCAATGGGAGATTATACACATATTAAAAGTGAAGAGACATATACATACATAAAGAATCTCTCTCACACACACAGGAAATGTCCATAATGTGGCATTTATTTTTTAATGTTATAAAACAAAAAAAAAAGTATCCAATATAACCCATCTCTATGTGTTTATGTGAGACTCACCAACTATATCCATATTGTCAAATCCAAGTTTCTTTGTTATCTTTCTTGACCTCAAAGTAGCATGTGATGCAGTTCATTCTCAACTTCAAGTGCATTCTCCTCTTGCTTCTTATGGCACCACATTTTCTTGGGTTTCTTCTTGGTTCTTCCTTACCTATCTTCTCTTTTCCTGCTCTCTGACTAACCTCAATAATTGGAGTACTTTGTGGCCTGGTGTTGGACTTATTTTCTTCCTTGGTGATCTTACAAGGTCTTTTGGCTTTCAATACCATCCAAAAACTGAAGACTCGAGATTTCTATTTCCAATCTGATTTTTCTTGCCAGCTTCAGACTCTTTTATGTTCCAGGTCAACTTGACAACACACAGCAATCTACAGACTAAAGCTTGTATTTTGACCTGTTGCCTTCCAAAATCTGTCTCTACTAACTCTAAAGCATCACTGTATCTGAATTAGTTCTTGTCTTTATACCTTAACCAAGTTGCCCCTTAGTGCCTCTGCTCTGATCTCTCTTACTTTCATTCTGGTTCTTAGACACACTAAGCTCATGCTTGACTTGGGACCTTTGCATGTGGCGTTCCCTCTCCTTAGAATTCTCTTCCTTCTGATTTTCACTTGATTAATCATTTCTTGTCATTCAGATCTTCAATGTCACCTCCTCAGGGAGCTCTTCCCTGAATACCATATCTAAAGTTGCTCTCATCCCCAGTACTCTCTACACCACATTTTGTTTTATTCATAACACACTCTAATATCTCTCTATTGAAATAGTCTCCATTATAGTAGGAAATCCATCCATTTTGCTAACACCCATAACCAGAATACTTTTGAAGATTTCTTGGCACAGAATAGATGCTCAAGTAATGTATATGAGTACACTGAAATTAAATTCAGAAAGATACATACCATATAGTTAACAGTTATTGCTTCTGAGTGAAGAGTAGTAGTGGAGGTTAATTATAAATTGACTTTCACTTTCTACCAAGATACGTTTCACTTTGTCCTAAATGATTTGAAAGGACATTGTGTTACTTTAACAATTAGAAAAATTAATAAACATTTTCAATTAGCAAAAATGGTTGATAAAATTGTGATGCTTAAAATAAACACTTTAATTGGAAGATCCACTTACATGGGATACTTTCTTAAGAGTGTTAGGTAAGTAGTGTGTTACTATATATAGTAAAATATCTATGATTTTGTAAAAGCTCTGAAACATGAAGCAGCAGAAACTTTTCACCCAGTTCTCTTTCCTTTGAACTTGACCGCCATATCTCTTGTTAATCATTTAAATTGATTTCTTCTTCAAAAGGTAACAAGATCCAGCCACTAGCTTGACAATAACATATGCTTATTTTTCTTCAGATTATTATATTTTACATTGCTATTTGATATGTTCACCTTGAACATTTTATGTTTTGTCCTTTTCATAAGCATGAAACTAAACTTGCAAAATTAGCTGTTGTTACCAGATCTGAATGTTAAGTCAGCATCTGTTTGAGAGACCTTCAACTTATCAAGTATTGCAGGTCTCTGATTGTTTTGGAACCTCTTCTGATACCTGTGGACTTAGTTCAAGGCCAGTTATTTTTTTTTTTTTTCTAATAGGATGAACAAATGGTTAATTGTTTGCTTTGGTCACTCAAATGTAGGATCTTACCTTATATAAGTCTAGCTGGAGTCTCTATTCAGTGACATCTTTACCTTTCTAATCACAGACTCTCCTCCTCAGAAGTTTTGCATTAGATTTGCAAAATGATGACCATATCTTTGATCTGGGGGATTGTTGTAGCAGTGTGCTGTTGTTTATGGCTTATTCTTGGAATGAGGAGAAGGTAAGGAAAGTTTTATCTTTAAGCCGCATTTTAGTTCATTCATTTAAAGTTCTTTTACCTTCATTGTTATATAATAAATCGGGTGTTCTGTACTTATGCTCACTAGCATTTTCTTCCTTTTATTAACCAAAAGAACTTTAAATTTAAAATATGATTTAAAAATTCGAAAAGGCATCTTATTACATCTAACAAAAGATTGAATGACCATGCTTCCCTTCTAGTATTGACATACCCATGGTCATGCAAAAATGTACAAACTTGTTAAACATAGGTGACAGAAATTTTATAAGAAAATTTTATTCTCTGTGTATGTTTCTGGGTGGATATAAAGAAGAAGTCTGGGTTAGTAAGGTTACAAGTGGTAAGTGGGATCTGCATTGGAAAAAGTTTCTTTCTAGCATGAGGATTAAATAGATGCTCTGACTAAATGCATGTTCTCTTCTCAGCTAGTTCTTGTGCACTGTATAGTCTCAGCCTAGGTTTGGACAAGAGCACAGAGCCTGCATTGGTCATTCTATTACCTTCTTATTAATGATAATCAACTATGGTAAATTGGGCAACTACTAAATTTAGATAACATCACTTCTATTTATATGTCATTTATTTATAATTGGTTCAAGAAGACAAGAAATACAAATAGGGTAACATACATAGCCATATTTATTTACCTTCTGATTGGCTCAAAGAGTATCTTGGGGAGGGTTATGTCAGTGTTCTGTTATGTCAATCTCCAAAAGATAAAATTACCCACAGCATATCTTCAGCTATGTAGAATTCTATGTGTTGTCTCTTGTTCACAAGTTGGTGTGTGTGTGTGTGGGTGCGTGTGTGTGAGTATGCATGTGCTTTAAGGTATTTTAATTCAGGCTTAATAATTTCTAGTTTTAGTTAACCTTACTTATCTTTGAGCTCATAAAATGAACATAATTATTTTATGCTAAGTAGTTCTGTCAAGAGGGATATCAGTTTATGATGGAAAATTAATATTCTTTAATAAAAACACTTAAAATAGCATGAAAGACTGTGTGTCAACTATACTTCAATAAAAAAAGAGACATCAAATAGCATGAAAGAGTATTGAATCACAGTTGGTGATCCTGTCAATATTTATCTTACCTAATTTAATTTTAAAATAAACTAATTTCTCAAATAAAATTCTTCTTATCTTTAAGAATCATCACAGAATAATAATATCTTTAAACTATGAAGATTTTGAAAACTTCAATTTTGCCATCTTCTCTGCAATTCAGTATTCTATATCTTTAAAGAAAACAATAAAATAAAACATTTTGAGAGACTCAGGCAAATGATTTTTAGGAAAAATATGAACACTGGAATGTAGCTTCATCTGTACTGAGAGGCAGAATCTTGTTAGTCTTGTTGATCCTTTAACCTCATCACTGGAAAAAGTGACTATCAATACAGTGGACATCCAATAAGTGTTTGTGGAATGCATGGATGGATGGATTTAGCAATCATTTTTACCAACATATCATGTTACTAGGTTAATATAACCCATTATTTTAGTAGAAGAGCAGGGTCCCATCAACAAGAGAACTACCTATAACTGTAGAGTTTTGAAATTTTAAGTCAGTAGTAAAAGTTTAAATCAGGTGTAAATAAAAAAAATTCGTAATTTCCCATTCTCATCATATGTTTGTGTCTTACAGACAAATGGGTGAACCACCTCTGGAGAATGGGCTGATTCCGTACCTCGGATGTGCTCTAAAATTTGGTGCCAATCCTCTTGAGTTCCTGAGAGCAAATCAAAGGAAACATGGTCACGTTTTCACCTGCAGATTGATGGGAAATTATGTTCACTTCATCACAAATCCCTTGTCATACCAGAAGGTGTTGTGCCATGGAAAATACTTGGATTGGAAAAAGTTTCACTTCAGTACTTCTGCAAAGGTAACCAGTTTCCCATTTATACAGCATTCTGCTTGTTTTCTATTTTTTAGTATGTCAGTCTATTTAGCCTTTTGATGTTCTTAGACTTAAAAATAGAGATACTGAAGAGAGTTACCCTTCCATGGAGATTCTTAGAAATACAATGAATCCAATTAGACAGAACCTCTTGGTAATAATCGTTTCAAAAGTCAACATAGGTATAGATTTGTCATTTTTTAATCACCTGGGATGAAATAAAAATGAAATATTTTACTGAGCCAGATGGTGCTGTATCAGTAAGACAGGTACAAACGCCTTAGTGTCAGCCATGTTATCTCCGTGTCAGTTATCTACATAATTCCCAGAGCACATGTGGTGAAAAGTGATCACCGAACAATTGTTTTACCACATTTTTGCCACACAATAGCTTAATTTTGTTAAGCAAGTGACTGGATATTTTGGCATCGCTTAGCAAAAAGTATAGAAGAGAACTGATGATTCAGACAAATACGGATTAATACCAAATTAACGTGCCAGTAGATTCAGTAGCATAAGAAAAATAAAAAATGGGCAACTTGCATGGTTGAGGGACATTTCCCTAAAGAGCTGGAATTTCAACTTGGCCTTCCAGGAAGGGTAGGATTTGGCCATTTATTTGGAAAGTGCTATGAACTTGTATGTGCAAAGGCCAATTTCCCTCCTGTCCTGTTTTTAACAAGTAGAGAATTATGAAAGTATCTAATCTGTTTTTCAGCCATTTTCTAGCACTGCATCTAGTTTAATCTCTTCTTTTCACACATTTCATTTGTCATCAGGCATTTGGGCACAGAAGCATTGACCCAAGTGATGGAAATACCACTGATAATATAAATAAAACTTTCATCAAAACCCTGCAGGGCGATGGCTTGAATTCCCTCACAGAAGCCATGATGGAGAACCTCCAACTTGTCATGAGACGTCCGCTGGTATCTAAATCAAAGATGTCTGCCTGGGTGACGGAAGGGATGTATTCCTTCTGCTACCAAGTGATGTTTGAAGCTGGGTATTTAACTCTCTTTGGCAAAGATCTTACAGGGCAAGATGCACAAAAAGGACTCATTCTGAATAACCTTGACCACTTCAAGGAATTTGACAAAATCTTTCCTGCTCTGGTAGCAGGCCTCCCTATTCATGTGTTCAAGACCGCACATCACGCTAGGGAAAAGCTGGCAGAGGGCTTGAGGCATGAGAACCTCGGAAAGAGAGACCGTATCTCAGAACTGGTCAGGTTTCTGAATGACATGCTTTCCACCTTAGACGACATGGATAAGGCTAAGACACACCTTGCTCTCCTCTGGGCGTCCCAAGCAAACACCATTCCGGCGACTTTCTGGAGCTTATTTCAAATGATTAGGTAACTAGCAATTTATCCATTTATTTCTTTATTTTAATTGAAAGTAGAAAAGCTACTATTTTAACTAAAAAAAAAAAAAAAGTCACGGTATTTTATCATGCTATCGATCAAGAAGGTGACATTTACTTTATAAATGTTTAACAAGTATCAGTTCATCCAGTCCTCACAAAACTATAAGCAACCGTGCCTGGGACACACATCTTGTGAAAGCAGAGACCTTTCCAGGGGGAAAGAATGCACTGCATAGGGTCAGTTCGGGCCACCTGGGCGTGAAATCCCCAGGCTGTCCCTCATGACATGCCTACTTAAATTGATGAATTCTGTCTTCATAATCATAAAAATGTATTTTAAGTGATTCTGGCTCATGGACAGAGAGAGAGCAGTGCCTACGCCTTAGTTGTTTGTGTATTAACAGTTTGTTTCTACCCCATTAATTCTGTCTTAGTGTTTCTTTGACCAACTATGATAGCTACGGATCAATCCTACTGATTATTATTGATGGGCTTTGGCTCGATTTTACCTTTTAAATGTATGCAACAAAAACCTCTGTATGCAGCATTTACTTTACATAACATGATTGTGTTCCAAAGTGTTAATGTTTTGGAAATTTGACATTCAAATGGTTTATTGGATTATTTTGGTTAAATTTCATGGTTAGTCTCACATGGAGACAAAATTACTACTCTGTAGCATTGGGAATGCCAAATTTCCAATGACGGCTGATAGTTTTTATGTCTTTAATATAACAAGTATTTAGGGGAGCCAGCGTCACATCAGGCTCTACCCTGAGCATGGAGCCTGCTCAAGATTCTTCCACTGCCCCTCTCTGCCACTCATGCATTGGTGCGTGTGTGCTCTCTCTTTCTCTCTCTCAAAAAAAAAAAAAAAATTAGAAACAATATCAGATATAAAAACCCAATACTAATCTGTCTCAAATGTTAAATGTCTTCCCAAGTTTTTACTTGAGAGACCTCCATCCAGAATAAATTCATATATTTTCAGTAAGGCTATGACATCAGTGTAGTATTACAAACAGTAGCCCTTTTATGACAGTCACACATACACCTATCAGTGAACATTTCTGAGACTGAATTTACTGCAGTCATGTTATATAAATCCCTCCCCATGGCACTAAGGATCCAGTAAATGTCCGTGCACTAAAACGCACTAAACATTTGTTTTATAAGTTAAAGTGTTAGAACAATATAAGAAAGGAAAATCTGTTGTTCTACATGAAATCATGGTATGGGTTTTAAGAGTAAATTTTTTTTTTTTTTTAAAGATTTTATTTATTTATTTATTTGACAGAGAGAGATTACAGGTAGGTAGAGAGGTTGGCAGAGAGATAGAGAGAGAGAGAGAGAGAAGGAAGCAGGCTCCCTGCCGAGCAGAGAGCCCGATGCGGGACTCGATCCCAGGACCCTGAGATCATGACCTGAGCCGAAGGCAGCGGCTTAACCCACTGAGCCACCCAGGTGCCCCAAGAGTAAATTTTGATATCCACTTGCAAGTAAGCTAATCCTTTATAATTGTTCTCTCACATGCAATTTTCCTTCTCAACTGCTATGTATATGATGAATTTGACCATTTAATCCTTATCAGACTCATTTATTTATAAAATATGGCCAACGTTTTGCTTTTGTGTTGCAAAATCCTTTTTTTCCCCCAAGATCTTTTAAGGCAACAATCCTTGCTAATATCCAAGGACTTAACACAATTTTCAAAGGAGTAAAAAGTAATTGGGAACGTCCTTCTCCCACCTTCTCTGGTATCTTGACCGCCTAGTTAAAAGAAGGGGCAAACTTCTATCCATTTGCTGATCTTTTGGTGATCTTTTGTTTTCTGTACATCTCTTCTTTTCTCCACTTTTGCTAGGAGCCCTGAAGCAATGAAAGCTGCTACTGAAGAAGTGAATAAAACACTAGGAAACGCTGGCCAGAAAATCAGCTTTGACGGCAGTCCTATTTGTTTGAATCAAATGCAACTGAATGACATGCCCGTGTTAGGTATGCTTACTATGTTACAATTCATTTCCTGTGTTCCACAAATAGTAATCGTCAATATCTATTAAGCACTTACCTGTAGGCATTAAGCGAAGTATTTCCTATGCATTGTCCTGTATGATCCTCACCACAATCCTATGACTGGTGACTAGTTTCTATAGAACAGATCAGGAAATTGACACAGAAAGGTTAAGTTCATACATGGGATGGAATGGTGAAACCAGATACAGAGTTAATGTGGGCTTCCTGACCTTACCTTCTCAACTGTTTCTCTGCCCTGCCCTACTCTGTCTTCTTTATTATTATTATCCTTACCACGGATGTTATGATTAATGGGAGCATATTACTCATTTTCATGAAATAAAGGAGGAAAAAGTACCATCAAGACACCATGATTTGCTGTATGGGTTGAGTGGTGAGATAGATGGTTATTTTGCATTTCTTATTTTTGCATCTCTATGTTTTACAGAAATACAAAAGTACTCTGTTTTTATAGTGATATAGAGTTTTCTTTTTGTTTTGCGACTTCTCTCTTGAGGAAAGAGCCTCATGCATGTTGTTAGAAGCAGCAGGTCTTAGTGGAAGGGACCGTGAGGCCAGAAGCATATGTTCTAGGTTGGGTTCTGCCCACCACGGAAGACCCCAGACATGTCACTCATTTTGGGAGGACTTGCTTTTCTCATTTGTAAAAGAAATGGCTAACATGTTATGATTTTACACACGGTCATATGATGATCACCTAAAACACGACCGCTAAAATGTTAGAAGCTGGAAGGTCGGGCGAGACCATCTCATTGTATCTGCTTATTTCAGCTATTTGCAGGGTGGTTCTTTTTGCCCCTTTACATCTTTACCAGACAGTAGGGCAGGGGGCATAATCATGAAAATGGGGTCTTGGAAACACTGAACTGAAGTGGCATTAAACGTCTGGAAAAACATTTCTGTATGAAAATGATATCAGTATATTAAATCTCAGAAGCAATAAACTTTGAATAATTCACATAAGTGATTTACTGATTTCTCCAATTGTATTAGATGTCTAGTGTCATGTAGAAATAAGATTATTTTTCCGTAAAGTTATAAAAGTCTAGTTGTCATTGATGATCAAAAAGATTATATCTTTATGAAATGATTACTATAAACTCAGATTGTCAGGTAAAAATGACTTTCAGACACAAGTGAATCACTGATTACAGCGTAGTGGCAACAGAAAAAAAATAAAATGGGAAAGTTTTATCTGGCCAGCTTCCCCTAGTTTGTTCACAAGTTTGTTCTTGTGTCATACGCTCTTAGCAGTATTTCAGACTCCATATTAGGAGGTCTCTAAATAATTGATTTGTTCTTCCTTTTCTCCTCCTCCTCATTTTGTCCTTTACAAATATTTAGATAGCATCATCAAGGAGTCTCTGAGGCTTTCCAGTGCCTCCCTGAACATCCGGACTGCCAAAGAGGACTTCACTTTGCACCTCCAGGACAGTTCCTATAACATCCGCAAAGATGACATCATAGCTCTTTACCCGCAGTTGATGCATTTCGATCCAGAAATCTACCCAGACCCTTTGGTAAGTGACTGTTCATCAAAACTCAATATCCAGGTGATGTTCACCCAGATGGAAATAAAGAGGAAATTTACCAGGGCACCTGGGTGGCTTAGTCGCTCACACATTGGCCTCAGGTCATGATCTCACGGGTCATGAGATGGAGCCCCACATGTTGGGCTCTGTGCTCGGTTGGGAGTCTGCTTAAGATTAGGTCGCTCCCTCTCCCTCTGCACTTCCCCACCAAAGGTGTACTCTCTCTCTCTAAAATAAATAAATAAATTTTTAAAATAATGAGGACATTTACTATTGCAGAATTGATTTTAACCACTGAAGCCGTAGGCATTGTCTATTTACTTTTGTGCAATATTCATAAATTTTGGAAAAATTGGATGATGGTCTGAACTTTACAATTTCTGATACTTGTCATTGCATCAGCTCTGCTAGATTATGTTTACGATCATGATAACAAAGCTGTTGTCTTTCTTTTCCCTTAATAACTGCCTGCTCCCAAATCCAGGAAATTAGAGGCTAATATATATGTCTCTTCTAGTTTCTAATCTGAACTCTTCCTTCTTGTTTTGCCCTAATGGAGGAAATAGTCCCCCAGGCAGGATGGAAGGTATAATAAAGCCTTTTATGTTCCCCTCAGTTCTTGTTAAGTTCCTATTCCTTATTAATTTCTGAGTAGAAGTGGGGAATTTGCTAAATTGCCATTAGATTGGATTAAATAGGAAAATTATTCTTTGGAGCATCCAGGTCAAGAAACAGATAAATTCCTTTGGAACTAGCTTATAGTTGTGTTCTCTTTGTATTTTTATTGCAGACCTTTAAATACGATCGATATCTTGATGAAAATGGGAAGACAAAGACCACCTTCTATAGTAACGGAGTAAAGTTAAAGTATTACTACATGCCCTTTGGGTCAGGAGCGACAATTTGTCCGGGAAGAATATTTGCTGTCCAGGAAATCAAACAGTTTTTGATTCTGATGCTTTCCTATTTTGAACTGGAGCTTGTGGACAGCCAGGTTAAATGTCCACCTTTGGACCAATCCCGTGCAGGCTTGGGCGTTTTACCACCATTAAATGATATTGAGTTTAAATATAAATTCAAACATTTGTGAACATATGGTTGGAAGCAGAGGACATGAGATGATGTTACCAGCCTGCAGAACACCATCATGGACAGTCGCCTTTGGCAATGGTGGCACTGAGTCAGCGTGGTCCAGCTCCATACTTGGATGCTTGCTTCTGAATCTAAACATTTTGGTGGCAGTTTCCAGATGCTATCTCAGACTGTGCTAGTGAAAAACCCTTGTTTCTAGAAGGACAATGATACGTTTTCATTTGAATAGGTCAGTGAATGTTCATCTAGCCAGGCACTGAAATTATTTTCAGAGGAAAATGTCTTTTTTTTTTTTTTTTTCCACAATGAAGATATTCCAATTGGCAAAAGGTTCTTTTCTTTTTTTTTTTCCTAAGGAAACAGCTTTATTTTTATAAAAACAACCCAATAATTATGAAAAAGGTACAAATTCACGTTTTAGTGAAACCACATGATTTTTTGACTAGCTATAGAATATATTTTTCTTTTCTTTTTTAGAACATAAACCTTATATTGTCCAGCACCTGTGATAGTTTCATGCCTCTCTAAAGATAGCAGGAAGTTTAGAGCATTATTTTTTAAAAAAAGGGTGAGTAGGCATAGCCCGAAGTCCGTAACTATCTAACCATATGGGAATGTGCTCTTAGTACAACCAAATCCACACCTGACATGCTCCCCATCACAGTCAAATGTAGATGTATATTATAAAAGATATATTAAATGATTTTATCATGCTTTTTAATCAAAAGAAAATATTTTTTGGCTTTCCCTGTAGGCAGTATTAGGGCTTTCAAAATGGTGACCTTGGTGTCCTGAAAATACTAAAGGAGGTTTTAATATTTTCTCTTCATGCTTTAATGTATTTTTGCTGGAAACTCTAATGTCTGTGTCAGGTTTCAACTATCTCATCTATATTTTCATTAGATTCCATACTAAACAGATTTTTTCAGAGAAGGCAGTTTTTCTGGTACTACTAAGCATGCATCAATGAAGAGAATGTAGCTCTCCTGTGATAGCTTTTAAAATGAAAACAATGAAAATCACCATTTGAAAGCCTTGGATATAAAACATACAAAGAGTTCATTAAAAAAATAATTGAAGGCTAGATAGTAGTGTTTAACTACTGCTCACAACATTCCTTTGGTAAAATATTTTAAACATTGGACTTACCATTTATGCCACTTTTATTGATACTTTTCTATGTATATATTCTTTTGAGAGAGAGAGAGCACACCCATGCATGGGGTTGTGGGGGAGGGGCAGAAAGGGAGGGAGAGAGAGAATCTCAAGAGCCTCCATACCCAGTAGAGCTGGACCTGCGGCTCGATCTCATGACCCTGAGATCACAATCTGAGCTGAAATCAAGAGTCCGACTGTTGACTGAGCCACTCAGTTGCCTCTTATATATGTATTTATATGTAAATTATATTTCCCTTTTCTTTTGTCTACAAATACTGAGAAAATATTGTAACATTTAGATAATTTTGAAATGATTCACTTTTCAGAAATAAAAGTATGAATGTGTGTAATTTTAAGTTCTTAAATCATCAGAATGTTTAAAACATTCACCTAGTAACAAGCTGCAACAGTTTTGTTCATTAATCATCTTTTAGAAAAAGTAAAATAGTCATTCACTCAAAAATCTCCACCATATTTCATACAAGCCATTGAAGATTTTTTAATCTGGCTATTCAATATTACTGTAGGTTATGTAGGTTATTTTATATATTAAGAAAAGTAAATTTATTTAGATATGGTACAAGATGAACGAAATTCTGTCTTATAACAAATTGTTTTCAACTAAATTTCTAATTGCAGTTCCCTAATATATTTGATAGCATAGTGGACGGGTCTATACATCTTTCTGCATCTTTTTTCTTGTAGAGCAGGGGTCAGCGATTGGTCACGACTGTGGGCCAGAGGTGCCTCTCCACCTGTTTTTGTTTTTTTTTTTTTATGGACTGAAATCTAAGAATGGTTTTTACATCTTTAAAGGGTTGCAAGAAAATCAAAGATTATTTATTTATTTGACAAAGAGAGAGAGATCACAAGTAGGCAGAGAGGCAGGCAGAGAGAAAGAAGCAGGCTCCCTGTCTAGCAGAGCGCCTGATGCAGGGCTTGATCCCAGGACCCTGAGATCATGACCTGAGCCAAAGGCAGACGCTTAACCCACTGAGCCACCCAGGCTTCCCCCTCTTTAAAAAATTTTTTTTTGATTATTCATTTATTTATTTGACAGAGAGAGAGAGAGAGAGAATCGAGAGAGAGATCACAAGTAGGCAGAGATGCAGGCAGAGAGAGAAAAGGAGGTTGCAAGAAAATAAAAAAAAATTTCATGACATATGAAAATTACATGAAATTCAGATTTTCCCCAACCACAAGTGAAGTTTTATGGGGATGTGGAGCCAATGCATTTTGTGTTCGTGTCTGGGGCTGCTCTTGCAATGGAGTTGCAGAGCTGAATAGTTGCAGCAGAGACCATGTGTTTGTAAAGCTTCAAATACACATTAGGTTGTAAAGCCTAAAAGAGATATGTCAAAGGCTAAATGTATCCAAGGGTTACTGTGGTCCAGATCTAAGCTTGAACACTTTCCTTGCACGATTTCTTTGGATCCTCGTAGGAGTTCTGTGGGGTGCTTGTTCTATCACCCCTATATTACAGAGGAGAGAGAGGGAACTCTGGAAAGGTTAAGGTCACTGCACCAAGGTTATAGTGCTGGCAAGTGGCAGAGTATTGGAATCCAAGTTTTTCCTACTCCAGAGCCATCATTTTTTCACTTGGTGGCACGTCAAAGTGACAGTTTGTCTTTTTAAACTCAGGTCATGGAGGGTAAGCCACAGTAAACAAAATCCATGATGTCATTTCTGTCCTAAAACCTCCACTGTTTGGGAGCATCACTTGGCCATGCTCAGTGGATCCAGCGTTGCTAGGATGCTGGGGACCCCTCTTTGCCGACTCCAACTATGAGCCTGTGAGGAGCTACTGTGTCATCACATTCAATGTCCCTATGTTAAAGGATGCTGTCCTCCATGCTGGAAGGCATTCCTTTGCCTCGCCAATAGCTTAGACTTGCTCACTGCGGAGTCTCAGGAAGTTCCTCCCAGGATCAGTGTTAGATGTTTTTGAGGTGGCTGAAATTAAGGCTTCAGCCATCATCTCATTAGCAGGTAAGTGAATGCCAATATCATACTCACCAGCCCTTCTCCCATCACCTTGACTTATCCCAGTTTGGAGACTTGGGCGTAGAAAGTGACACAGAGATAACAGCACTGATGTATCAGAGCATCGCAGACTATTCAGGTTCTTCTATTCTAAGCTCTCATTTTAGTTAGAAACTGGCATCCAGTGAAAGCGAAGCCATTTTGTTAAAAAGGGTGCACAGCAAGGGATAGAGCAGGCTTGGGTCTGGAAATCTCCTGTTTGTACAGCAAATACTGTAGTCACTGAATTAACCAGTATACACTGAACATTAAGGACTTCAGTCTCCAAGCTAGAGGCAGTAGGTTCCATAGACTCCACAAAGTCCATTTCTTTATCTATAGAACTATACATAATAGAAAAACAGAGAAAAAGTAGAATAGAAAATCATTTTAAATTAGAATAGAATAAAATTAAAACATTCATAAACTTTAACATTACCATATTTTTATAAAATTCCCACCTTTATCTGAAAAAAAAGTATACAATGGGGCACCTGGGTGGCTCAGTGCGTTAAGCGTCTGCCTTCAGCTCACGTCATGATTCAAGGGTCCTGGGATGGAGCCCCACATTTGGCTCACTGCTCAGCAAGGAGCCTGCTGCTGGCCTTGCTCCCCCTGCTCTCTTTTTCTCTTTGAAATACATAAATAAAATCTTAAAAAAAGAAAAAAGTATACGATTTCTGGTATCCTCAACCCAATTTGCTAAGGAACCACATTATCCAGCCATCTGCTGTCAAGTTAATTGGAAAATAGGTGCCCCTTGGCATCTAGAATTGGCAGTTCTAGAACCAATTAACTCTGGATTAAAGAATGACAGTTTTAAGAATGGTGAGTTGGGGAGGGTATGTGCTTTGGTGAGTGCTGTGAAGTGTGTAAACCTGGTGATTCGCAGACCTGTACCCCTGGGGATAAAAATATATGTTTATAAAAAAATAAAAAATTAAAAAAATAAAATTAAAAAAAAAAAAAGAATGGTGAGTGTGTGTGAGTTTCTGAGAGATGGGAGCGCTTACAGGAGAAAAGATGATCCCCTCTCTGATGTGCTATTTTGCAAAATTTCAAGCACCGAGAAACAGGTTAGAGGAGCATAGAGACCAACCTCCACTTTCATCCAGATCCACCAATTGTTCACTTTGCCACATTTGCCTTTTACCAAGAAAGCTGACTTTAAGAGTGATTTTAATTAGGCCTTTCATTTATAAATATTTTCCTTTTTTTTAAAAAATTTTATTTATTTGAGGGAGGGAGAGAGCATGAACAGGCAGAAGCAGCAGAGGGAGAAGGGGAAGCAGGCTCCCCACTGAGCAAGGCACCTGATGTGGGGCTTGATCCCAGGACTCCAGGATCATGACCAGAGTGGAAGGGAGAGGCTTGACCCACTGAGCCACACAGGCGCCCCTTTCTAAGTTCCCAATTTGCTGCTTGATCTCTGGTTCCTCTGGACCTTTGGGGAGAAGAAAGGGACTAGGGAACCAGGCAGTCCCAGACAGGATTGATTCTCTTCCCCACTAGGGCCACATCTATATATAGTCTTGTTTTCCTTTTCTGGAGGGAAAATTAGTGAAATTCACTTAAACTCCCCTGGAGACAGAAATTGCTTGTTTAAACATAAAAACATATACACATGGGAAAATGTGTAAGGAAACTATTTTTCTTCAGAAGTTTACTTAGAGTGCGCTGGTGAGAATATGATCAGGGAGAAGGTCCAGGTATTGAGGTATTCGGTGCTCCAAGTAACTTGTGTCTGTCCAGGGCTGTCCCTGAGAAGTGAGGGCACGTGTCCTGGGGAAGGGGGAGGCTCTGGTGTGAACACAGGAGAATCGGGCAGACTCAGCAATCAGTTTCTCAGAAATACGGACATTAGTGACTTTACTTTATCACTTCTTTGGAGTGATTCCAGGGAATGCCGGTTCCCCAGGAGGGTAACTATATTTTCTTCCCCTCTATCGTTCACCAAAGGTCTGATCTGGTGTCTTGCACATAGTAGGAGCTCAAGTGTTTGAAGCCAGGGGCGAAGGGAATGAATGAGGTAAGTGTGGGGGGAGGTGCTTTGCTCGGGGGGGGGGGGGTGGTGTCCCTGTTTTTCTTAGTCCAGACTCCACAAGCTAAATGCTTTGTTTGGCTGCTTTGCTAAGCAGACCTTTTTGCTTTTCTCTATTGATTTCTCACTCTATTAAAATATTGGGAAAGAGTTACACACAGAATTGACAACACATCTGGCCTGTGCTCAGGCCCAGATTGCGTGACAAGGCGGGTTCACTTTCTGCTAAGATCAAGCGGAGGTGGAGAGGATCTCATCCCCACGCACAGCTGAGCGGTCTGCCCCTGGGTCTCAGAGACAGAGAGGTGGCCTGGTCAGCAGTGGCAGAGATAGGAAATGGAGCACAAGCTGCTGCTTTTTAGTGTGTATTAATGTCTTGTTTACCTTCTATTTATATTCTATTTTGTTATGCGTTGAAGTTTCAGAAATTCTCACCCTGCTGAGGGTCTAGGCCAATTTTTGGTTATAATCAGGCCTTTGAAGGGTGCCTCAGTGGGTTAAAGGTCTGCCTTTGGTTCAGGTGAGGATCCCAGAGTCCTGGGACCCAGCCCCACATCGGGCTCTCCACTCGACGGGGAGCCTGCTTCTCCCTCTCCCTCTGTGATCACTCTCCCTGTCACTATTTCTCAAATAAATAAATCAAATCTAAGAAAATAATAATCAGTCCTTTGCTCGTGGCACATGAATTAATCCATTCATTTCATAGTTTTCTAGTTCTGGAGGATGCAGTTGTAATGCCCACCACCTCTTAAGATTTCTACTCAATTACAATTAGGTCAGGCTTCCTGTCTCATAAGTAATTAAAGCTTGTTGCCAAAGAAATAGCATTGAAACATAGGACTTCTTTTAATCAAACAGGGTTCAATTCAACTCAGTTTAGGTAGTCCAATTCGTAAATAGTATGTTCCAAAGATGCACTGTGAATAGAATATTCGGGACTCTGAACGTGTTTTATTGAAAAAAGTTATGTTATAAATGGGATTTAAATTCTCAGAGAAACAAACAAAAGCTAATTTCATCCATAATAACACATGGGTCATTCTGTTTTGAATAATTTTGCAATGCAAAAGGAAAGAGGGGGAAATGTTGTTGAAATGTGAATATTTTAAATTGCAAACAGATGTCTTAGCAGAGGATGGGAGACGGAATATGAAGAATCTGAAGAGGTCATCTGGGTACTTTCGAAGGAGGCGCTTTTCCAGGAGATCGTTTAGAATCATAGCCTTCAAGTTATGGATGCTGACTTACTTTATAGCTGAGGAAAACAAGAGACAAAATGTCTTATTTTACCTCAAAGCTTATGCATTTTGTTTACTTCTGCTCAGCTGTGTCACTAGTGGTAAGGATGTGGTGGGATCATGGAATGGAAAGAGGGATTTGAGAAAATGGGACGGGTCAGTGTATTTGTTCTTGAAGGTTGCCATACAAAATACCACACACTGGGAGGTTGGCAGTCGTAGATCAAGGTGTTGGCAGGTTTGGTTTCCCTCATGCCTCTCTCCCTGGCTTGCAGATGGCCATTGCTACCCTTTGTTCTCCCATGGTCTTTCTTCTGTGAACACACATCCCTGGTGTCTCTTCCTCTTTTTATAAGGAGCGAGTCATGTTGGATTAGGGCTCGACCCATATGACCTCTTTTAACCCTAATTATCTCCTTAAACTCCCATCTCCAAATAGTCACATTCTAAGGAACTGGGGGTAAGGGCCTCACCTCCAAATTTTGGGGTGAGAGACATAATTGAGTCCATATCAGAATGGAAAGTGAAAGAAAGCAAGAAATAAGTTAAAAGGAATTGTATGTGGCCGATACGACCAGTGAACAAGGCAGGGCATACAGAGCAGTGGTTGGGAAAGATGGCTGCGAGCTTTGGCATGGGGACATGGAGTGGGGGACAGGGTTCCTGAATCACCCTGACCTGGCCTTCTGTACAAATGTGTGAGGGGGTGGGGTGGGGTGGGGAGGGCAATGACTAAGACACCTCAGTTCTCGTTCCCATGAATTTTACTTTTTCCTTAGTGGCCCAAAATACCAATGCCATCACGTACAGGCCCTGTGAAGACTTTTCTCCCATTTTGACCCTATGAAACTGAAGTTGGTATGAGATGGCTGTGCAGCCCCCCGGGAGGGCATACTTCCAAGGACCCATTTCAGACATGGCGCTCAGATGACAATGGCCATGGGATTCCCTCTCAGTGTGATCCAACACTAATTAAGGAGTTTCCACATTAACACTAGAAAGTCTTCCCGGTGTCTCGCATGGAAATTTCAGAATGGTTGCAACTCTTTCCTGTATGTCTCCCACTCTTTCCTATTCTAAATAGAGGCGTGTTTTCTTGCACTTCCTCTACCCCTACTTCACCCTGGTTCATCAGTCCAGGGTGTGTCCTTTTAGTTCACAGATGTTTAGATCAAAGGGAGGTATCTCCAACGTGATGGAGTCCATGTCAGAGACCCCAGACTTTCAGCTGGAAGTGGACTTACAGTCCTCTAGGGAGCCTCCCTTAGGAAGGGGTCAGTGTGTGCTATGAATGAGAAGAACAAAAGAATTGTTAGAGGTGCTCAGAGGGTAAATTGTTGTAGAGACAATGCTATGGGTCTTAAAATTCCATCTCATCGTTCTCTTTCTAGACACATGGGATATTACCTGGTCTGGCTTCTGTTGTGGTGAGGTTGGGGCCAGGTGACTGGGTTAGCAGAAGGTTAATAGGATGAGGTCACCAGCGCTGTCAGTCACTCCCAGGCTGGATTTAAGGGAACTTCTTCAGCATTGGCCACTTCTCTTTTCCCTCACTGTGGTGACTGCAGATCACTCGTTGGAGGCCAGTGTGTGATGGACCAGGGCTGCCTGACTCACCTTGGATGTTGCATCAGTGAGAAATAAATGTACATTATTGCATATATGCCACCCAAACACAGGCATATCCCAGTCTTTTCTAATACTGAAAGTGCCTCACTGTTGTATGTTTTCCTCCTTGTTTACTTCCTTTCCAACCTCCCTTGACACTTGCTTTTACAAAGACTTATCTTAAATTCCAACCGGTCCCATGTGCTAACTCATTCCAAATAGTCCCCCACATACCTTGTTTCCCAAAAGTTTACAGCAACTTCATGAAGTTCGGTTCTCAGGCTTTGCTTCTCAGTTCTCAGCTGAGGGTAGCTCTGTGCTCCACTCTAGCTCCCCTCAGAACCAAAGTCAAGTGAAGGGATGGTCAGTTGGGCAGGTGCCTTGGTAGGCAACCCATGAGGGCCAGTGGAAAACACTGAAATGCAAAAAAGTGAAGAGAATTGTATTTACCAAAATTCCTCTAATCCTTTGATCAGCTCTTTGTGAAGGGAACAGGAATGAGACCCCCCAAGCAGCACATTCCAGTAATGGCTGGTGTCCGGTCAATTGTTTTCTAGGGAAAGAGGTATGCAACCCTGAGACGTGGAAAGCCGTTAAGAAGCACCAGCAACAACTCTTTCTCAGCCCTTTCTCCCATTCAGCGCTTAGCTCTCCTCTGAGAACATAGGTGGCAGCTTCATGTGATTTGATCCTGACCCTTTCTGCTTTGTGATCCACTTAGCCATTTGTTCAGTGCCCCAAGAGTAAGAAAGACAGCATAAATACCTACACATAAGGAGGCCTCTCCTCACTCCTATCCCCCAATGGGTAAGCCAGTATTTGTGGGATTAGAAGGGTCAGAGAACAAATCTTTGTCTCATCTGGTACTTCGTATTTACATACGGGCCGTGGGTAGGCTAGCAGCTAATTATAGCAAATATCATAACTACCGAGAGCCTATAGCATTCCTGCAATGAGATGGACCCCTGTTGAACTGCTGGACTAATCCAACATGATGTTAGCCTGACACATGAGAACAAGAAAAGGTGAAATTATGAAGTGAAGTTTATCTTTGGTGGTCCCTTCTCATTTTCCTATGTCCATCTTTGACTCACAAACGAGTCAAGAGTTGCTGAGAGTTTAGCCTGCCTGGACATGGTGCTGGGAATGGTAATTTATAGAGACAAAAGACCCAATCCTGCCTTCGACGAGTTCAGAGTTGAGCTCAATTGTTTCAGAAGCCCAGACAGATCAAATTCCAACACCACATATACCTAAGACTGGATTTAAAATAGCATGATACATTTTTGGGGGGAGAAGAGGGTATTTAAAATGTAACTTCTGGGCGCCTGAGTGGCTCAGTGGGTTGAGCCTCTGCCTTCAGCTCAGGTCATGATCTCAGGGTCCTGGGATCGAGTCCCGTATCGGGCTCTCTGCTTGGCAGGGAGCCTGCTTCCTCCTCTCTCTTTCTGCCTGCCTCTTTGCCTACTTATGATCTCGTTCTGTCAAATAAATAAAATCTTAAAAAAAATAAAAAATTAAAAAAAATGTAACTTCTAATTTCCAAGCGAATGGACCCCATCCTATATCAGAGGATTTCAAGTGGCAGATGGATGAGGCTGTCTTCCTAAGGCCTTGCCGTCAGGCCTGGAGACAAATGTCCTTTGGAGGCTGGCCCTGTTTCAGGGACACGAAAGTTGCCTCTTCTATTTGACTTCTCACTTACAAAACAAGCTTTTTGCTTTATTCATCAAAAAATTGTTTGCCCTTATCAACCCTCATGTGCCATATAAATCCTGTAAAGCAACCCTAGGCCCTCAGTGCTCCAAACTAACAACTTTCACTGGATGTCTTCCAATGCTGTCTCATGGTGTTTGAAATTTTGGCATCAGATGTAGGGTCAACAGTTGCTTACGAAGTATTCACCTTGGTTACTCTTGGTGAAATGATGTAACCATCGCTCTATCTTTGGTACGTCAGCCTTTTTTTTTTTTTTTTTTTTTTTTTTTTGTAAGTAGACTCCACACTGGGCATGAACTCATGACCCTGAGATCAAGATCTGAGCTAAGATCAAGAGTCAAGAGTCTAACACCTAACCGACGGAGACACTCAGGTAACCCTTGGTAAATCAGCTTTTGAATCTAAAGTCATTTGAGGGCAGTGGCAAGGCTGATGGGTAAGAATGTAAAAAACTGAAGCCCTGCCCCAACAAGGCATGGTTAACACACATGCACACACACATATAATTTAAGTAAACTTTTGCATCTTCTATTTAAAAAGAGCAAGGAATGAACAATCTCCAGGCTCGATGGCAAACTAAACATGATCCAAGCCAAAGGACTTTGAGGATAAACAAAAGAACAACAAAACCAAACAGGTTTACTGGCCCCTTGGTACTCAGAGATGTTTCTAAGACCACATCAATTTATAAATACCACTGCCACATAGGATTCCTCTATAAAATATGCCTGCTGCAAAGCATTAACATATTGATGTTGGGCTGATGTTCAGGTGTCCACCCACTAGGTAAGTGTCTTGCTCCTGCATAAGAGTATCAGTTGGCATAACCACGATTACTAAATGTTCTGAATGGTGGAGGGGCCCTCCTGGATGTCCAAAATTGTGATGGCAAATCCTCAAAGGAGGGGATTCTCTTGTGATTATGGGGCAAAGACTGAAGAAACAGAGGCTGATAGCTCATGGTTCATATACATCCTTGGCTTCTATTGATAAATATGTTAGAGAGTTTCTTAGCTCAAATTCATTAACAATATGTACAAATCAGATGGACAAGACCATAATAGTCCCTCACCATTTCTAAGCTAACCTGATAAGTACAAAAAAATTTAATGAACCTGAATGAAAATCATTTGATCATTTTGTAGGAATCTAGGGGGAAGTTTCAGGTCAGAATATGTTCATTGTACCAGATGAGAAGATTATAACTAGATAGCCTATACACAGACACACACACAGATTCTCACACACACACACACACACACACACACACACATGAAAAAGAAAAAAGAAAGTGGAAAAAAAAAAAAAAGACACTGAAAACACCAGATGGGAAAGGCAGGCTGGGTCACCCTACCAGTGATTCTTCATACTACACAATCTCATGGAGCCTATACCGTACAGAATGATCACTCCTCAGTAACCAAAAGTTGTCCACATAATCCCAGTGAGTTAGGCATGACAAATGGGTTTCTTTGAGAGAAGAATTCAATATCAGGAAGCAGTGAAGAAATTTAGAATTTCAGAGTCTTTGATACATTTTTAAAAAATCAATCATGAAGTTGTTACAGAAGTAATTCTGTTTAAAAAGGAAAAAAAAAGACTTGCTTGGAATAAGCCATCACTACAGGCACCACAAATAGCTAAGTGCTGCTGCTAACTACAGGCATTATTAAGAAAGGCAAATTCTCTTTGTGTATTAAGGAGGACACATGTTGCATGGAGCACTGGGTGTTACGCACAAAAAATGAATCATGGAACACTACATCAAAAACTAATGATGTACTGTATGGTAACTAACATAATACAATAAAAAAATAAAAATTACAAAAGAAAGAAATACAAATTTTCATTGTAATATCTTGTATTATTTAAAATAAACAAAACAAAACAAAACAACCCAGTATAGTTTAGCAGTTGTATTGTTGCAATATAGCAAATTATCCCCAAACTTAGTAGCTTACAATAACAAATATTAACTCACAGTTTCTACTGGCCAGGAGTCCAGACCTCTTAGTGGGGTACCTGTGGCTCAAAGTCTTCCCCAAGTTTGCAGTCATCTCAAGGTCAGACTGGGGCTGAGGAATCTGTTGCCAGGCTCACTTCCATAGCTGTTGGCAGATTTAGAAATTTGTATTCAGTTTACTCCTGTGAGCTTCTTTACAGGGCTCTTGCATGCCATGGAGGCTGGCTTTCATGCGTGAGTCACCCAAGAGAGCAAGAAGGAGTGCCCTAAATGGAACCTGCCATTGTTTTATATCCTAACCTCAGAAATAATATCTTGTCTCTTCTGTTGTTCTATTTATTAGAGGCAAGTCAAAATCTTCAGCTTCCACATAGAAGCCTGAAGGTCAGAAGGCAGGGATCATTGGGGCCATTTTAGGGGCTAAAACAGGGGCTAGCAATCTGATTCTGGAGCCAGGATACCTGCATTTGCTTCTCAGCTTTTCCACTTACTAGCCTCATGATCTAAATCTCTCTGTGGCTCAATTTCCTTACCTTTGAAAAGGGGATAACAAAGCAGCCACCTCATAGAGGCGCCACGAGTCGTCAGTGAGTACTTAAAACCCTGCACAGCAGCCCTAAATGAGCCTTACAGAAATTGTGATTATTATTACAAGAGATTGCTTAATGCTCCAGGTTTCAGAATATTATGAGGGATAAAAATGAGAACTTCCTAGATGGGTTTACATAGTAGGTAATATCTTTGTTACGTGCATTATCCACAGAGGGGTAGTAGGTAATATCTTTGTTACGTGCATTATCCACAGAGGGGTAGTAGGTAATATCTTTGTTATGTGCATTATCCACAGAGGGGTAGTAGTGAAAAAAAACCAGAATGGCAGAACTATAAATGGCTGCCCAGAGAGAGCATGGCCGGTGTTCCACTCTCATGGCAGAGGGCCCTGGATGGAGAGCGAGATGTTGATAGGATGAACCTGAAATCTCACCATGAAAGTCCCACAAGTTGAAATTCTCAGAACCTGCAGAGCAGCAGCTTTGTCCTGTTTCTGATGGTCCTCTATCTCTATTCCTAAGAGGAGGAGAGGGAATGGGGAACCTCTTGACTTTGCCCTTCAGAAAAAATATATTTGAGAACTGCCCAAGGTTACAGAATTCCAATAGAACTAAAGTCAAAGTAAACATATCTTTGCAAGTCATTATTGATTTTAGGGTACAGGTATGCCTCCCACCAGTCCTGAAAACCATGCAAGTGCCAACAAAGAAAACAGTCTTGTGATTGACCTGTGAGGCTGGAAAGTGTAGGAACAAGAGAAATCAGTGGTCAATCTCCAAGACACAGAGGCATATCTCCTAGAATACATCTTTTCAAGTCATAGCAGGAATGAGGATTCCAAAGAGGTTCCAACCCTTTACTCCAACCCCCAACCCATGAGTATATCCAGGAGAATGGAATCACCTAGAATTACAATTAATGAAATTAGTGACAGGAAGTGACATAGGAATTCTATTAAGATTTTCATAGATCACATCTCTTGATTTATTATATCAGATTGAACTCTCCATTATCTAATTCCACCCAGTATTTTGAACTGGGACTACTACTAATGGTAAATGGATTGCCTGCTTACTATGGGTTAGATACACTGCACTGAGGGCTCTCACAGATTGCCTCACCTATCTCTCTCGATTGCTGTATGAGGTTTATACTGTTACTATCTTTTTTTGGTTGTTGTTCTGGATGAGAACACTAAGATTGAGAGAAATTAAGTGACTCATGGCCAGGAATTATCTGCGCCCTGAAAGCCTCAGTGCAAAGCCCCTAACACCTGCTACTGTTGGCGAGAAGGGAAAGGCAGATGGAGTTTAGGAACAGCTGGTTGTGGGATGGGAGTGTGCTGAGGATGGATGATTAATTTTGGATGTTCCAGCAGGGCCAGATCACAACAGACCAGCACTCACATGCTAAGGATGTTGGGAAGCCACAAACTAGTTCTTAGCTCGCTAGCCCTTGATTCGTTGGTGAAGGAACGCTTTCCGAAAAAAGAAGGATCAGAGGCATGCCAGCTGAGTTTGACAAAGCAGGTAAGGGAAGGCCAGTGGAGCACCCCTTTTCCTGCTGTCCCAGCCCTCTGTGAGCAGAAGAAAGGAAGCAGGACAGGGGATGGAGATTGGGACAGAGGAATCAGACACATGGAGCTGTATCATCGGAGATACCGTGAGAAGATGACACCACACAGTGGCTCTGCTTGTGTTATGTTCCGGCTGAGAACGTGGCAAAGCAAGGCTTGGTAACTGCAATAAAAACCCCCACTCAGAAAAAGAGGACACCAATCAGCCATTGCTTCTCTACAAAGATGGAGTCTCTCAGGGCAGGGGCTGTAAGGATTGCGTGTCTGGTGGTGTGTATGCAGCCCCTCAAGAAGGCCTTGATCAGATTCTCTGTGGAGAATCCTTTGTCCATGTTCTCCAGGCCCTGGGATCCCCTCATGACAGGGTGTTCATTGTCCGCGTGGTTATATCTGAAGTGGGCTCTGGGGAGTCTGAGTTCCTCGAAGATTGCTAAAGTCAATGAGGAGCTGAAAGTTGTTCAGTTATGTCCTGAAGTGACTTTACTTCCTGCCATGTGGAGAAGGCCAGGATACAGAAAGAGAGAAGGATGAGGCTGGCAGACAAGAGAAAAGTAGATATTCAAGAGAGAGTCTTGATGCCATTTGAATTCCTG